>NC_134404.1:146572754-146898379 GCF_038048845.1 Mixophyes fleayi
TGGTCGTACCGTTTAATATTTTCGTTCCAATCTCGTTTTCGTTGTGTGTATAAACTTCCGACCGATCCACAACAGTGAGTACGAAATTAAAGTCATTTCTCACGACAACATAGCTGTAAAAAGTCACCAATGGGACGTCTGCACTTCCCTTTATCGTCCTAAACATGGCTAGTGTGTATGCAGTCAACGGACTGAGCGATCGGACCATCGCTAGCATGTAAAAGCGATCGGAATAAAAAGTTGGTGGAAAATTCTGTAGTGTGTACCCAACTTTATCCTTCTAGTGGATGCAGTCCCTGGATTCATTGTTCTGCATACAATACCGCTTGCCTTCCCCCAGGCACATTGCTGCTACTAGCCTTTGCAAAGTTGGGAGCAGAAAGCAATACATTTTCTGTGTGAAGTTGGTGTTGGCCTGGGAAATGAGGGGCTTCTAAAACTGGGGAGCCACAGGTTTTTCATAGTGATTTATAAACTATTACTTAAGCAATGGCTCTCTAGCTGTTTGGGACTACAGGACTATATGCCAGATTTTGGCTTAGTTTGTATGAATAAAAAATGGTAATATGTGCAGCAATTATATAAAGATAATGTAAAACAAAAGGTTTGCAATAAACTGTTTTTCACATGCCATATTTTGCGCATGGAATACCAGCATGTTACTAGCCCATATAGATACTGTATATGGTTATTACCTATTACTCTTACCACAAGCAGTCACCTCCCCTGAGTGAATAGTCAATTAAGTGAAATTGTATTATAAGAATTTGTCATACTTGCCTACCTTCTCTTGGCTTTGTCTGGGAGAGGGGCGTGCCTGGAGGGCAGGAGGGGGTGGGGCGTGGCCATTCGCGGTGAATCACGTCATTTTGGCCCTGCAACAAAACATCATTTCCGTCACGGGGGCGAGGCCAAAATGACGCGATTCACCTTGAATCGCGTCATTTTGAGGTGCCAGGTGCGGGATGCGGGAGATTTGCCAGCTCTCCCGGGAGTCCGTGAGACTGGCCCGAATTTCGGGAGTCTCCCGGACATCCCGGGAGAGTTGGCAAGTATGGAATTTGTATATGTTTGAAGCATTGCAGACAGATGCTGAACTTTGAACTTTTTTGGGTGGGAGCATGGTTATCTTTTAAGTAAACCATTTACCATAAATAAGTTTAAAGCTGCATTACATTCATTTCAAAACCAGAAGATGCCACAAGCATATGGCCTCTATATTGAAATCTTATAATTATTCAAAAACTGTATTCTGGAGACATTACTAGATACCTTTATATGTCTATAATAAACTGATATTCTTTATATCACAGCAGCATTTATTGTGTCTTCTCTTTGTTTAATTCTGGAATTTGTGTGCACTGAATGCTAATGGTGACTATCAGGATAATAATTTTCTGTGTCTTCTGTTCACACCAATTAGGTCTTTTTTCTCATAATACATTATAACATTACCTTTTTTTTTTACAAACCTTCCTTACGTGACAGATACCAGGAACCTCATCCATAGTCCAGAGAAAATGGAAACCTTTACAATGTCCAGTCCAATCTAAAGGTCTAGGACAACAAGCATTTAAATCAAGAGTTAATGCTGAAATAAAACAGATTCGTGCCAGGAGAAAAACTGCTCGTATGCTAATGGTTGTCCTGCTGGTCTTTGCAATTTGCTATTTACCAATTAGTATCCTTAATATTTTGAAAAGGTAGAGTGCAGTCTTTATTGTAACTATAAGAATAACTAAGTATTTATCATTGATATTATTTGTAACTATAGTTGTATGTAGCTTATTGTAAAACTATAAAGTGGATGCTTGTTTATAAGTAACATTATAAGAAATGTAATGAACATTCTTTCCACTTGTGCTCAGGTCTGGGTCTACATGTTTTGTTTAGGGGGGCAGTTTACCAATTATATTACCTCTAAAGAAAATATTTAGTACCAATAAAAACCATCATAATTTTCCATCTAGTGTGCCATTGCCTTTTATTTCCTCCTCAGTCTCTGACTTTCAGCCTCTTTCCTACTCTCTATTCATTTCTGTTTAATTTACCTGTTTCATTCCTTCTATATGCTGGGTCTGTTTCTTTTCATCCTGTCAGCTGCAATGAAACAGTATTCAATCCCCTCCCTTGTTAGCCAGTCACATGGCCTGGCTCACCTGTCAATCAAAATGCCTTTAATGGCTGGGAAAATATATTCTACTTACCTTGCAGTGAAGGGGATCTCAGAGCACATGCAAGCAAGGAAACTGGGGGCATTGTACCACTCATCACTTTCTGAATTTGCCGCCGCACATGCCTGTTGCCTAACAAAAGAGCCATCAGCTGTTTACTTAGCAACGTTTAACATCATTTACTTCAGCCAACAATATTGTAAACAAGTGAATAAACTAAGGGTAGACCATTGTCTCATTAATAAATTGAGGCTTGTTGGATATATGGATGTACCTGTCACGCCGTAGGCCTATGAGGCTGAAGATAATATGACACTAACCTGTATTGGGTGCCACTGGTCAAACAGGCGCGGAGACTAACGTACCCCTGGTGTTCACCAGGGACCCCCGCAAGGAGGTTTGGACTTCGCAGCAGGGAGCACGCAGGTCGCGGTCCTATAAGCCAGTTACCAGTGTAGCGTAGAGAGGTCAGACGGTTCCGGGTCACAGCAGTCGGGAATATCAGGTACAAAAGGGTAATCCAAAGGAATAGTCGCCAAGCCGAAGTCACAGTACAGAATGGGTCACACAGAAGAGTAGAATGGTCGCCAAGCCGGGGTCACAACAGGTAATCAGGAATCAGAATACTCAGGAGTATGGGGGAAATAGGGAAGCCAGGAACACTGGTGGTGAACCTGTTACTCTGGCAGCCTAATGGCGCCAGAGGCAGGTTTAAATAGGATCCAGACTGAATTGATTGATGGAGAGCGGAGGCGGCAGCGGGAACAGAAGCAGCGTCCCGTTGCCTAGCAACGGAAGTGAGACCAGGGCGCATGCGCCCGCTATCCGGAAGTCCTGCGGCAGCCGACGGGGAGATCAGACATCCGTTCCCCGTCTGACAGGGAATCAGCGGGGACGGCGTCTGACAGTACCCCCTCCCCTCCTCCCTCTCAGAAAAGGATTGCCTTTCCACAGAAATTTTGCAAGGAGACGAGGAGCATGAAGGTCGGCCTCCGAGACCCACGATCTCTCCTCCGGACCGTAACCTCTCCAGTGTACAAGATACTGAGGTTTGTGCTGGAAGAAACGTCTCTTCAGAATCCTCTCGATCTCGAATTCATCCCCTAAAGATGTTTTAATAGGTGGAGGAGGAGCAGGTTCTCTGAAGAATTCATTGAGAATCAGCGGTTTCAGCAATGAAATATGAAATGTGTTATGGATTCTAAGAGACGGAGGTAATGCAAGTTTGAAGGAAACAGGATTGATGACTTGTGATATGGCAAAGGGACCAATAAACTTAGGAGCCAATTTCATGGATGGAACTTGAAGTCGAAGGTTGCGTGTAGACAACCAAACACGGTCTCCTACCCTTAGTACTGGAGCAACTCTTCTATGAAGATCAGCCGCTTTCTTCTGTCTCTGTACAGAAGTAGACAGTGCTTCTTTGGTTTGAGACCAGATTTGAGAGAAATCATGGATGAGAGTATCAGCCGCTGGTACTAGAGAGGAGGGAGCTTCGGACAAGAGAGGAGGAGTGAGATGTCTGCCGTAAATAATAAAAATTGGAGAACGCCCAGAGGAGGAATGTAGAAGATTGTTGTGGGCGAATTCGGCCCAATACAGAAGATCATTCCATGTCGTTTGATGATCAGAAGCAAAACACCGTAGAAAACACTCCAAGTCTTGATTCACTCGTTCTGTCTGTCCGTTAGTTTGGGGGTGATATCCGGAAGAAAATTTGAGACTGACTCCAATCTTTTTACAAAAAGCTCTCCAAAACTTAGTGACAAATTTTACTCCTCTGTCAGAGATGATCTCTTGAGGGCATCCATGAAGACGGAAGATGTTCTTTAGAAACAAATCTGCAAGTTTAGTAACTGAAGGGAGTCCTTTACAAGGAGTGAAGTGTGAAATTTTTGAAAAGCGGTCTACCACGACCCAGATGGTATTGTAGCCATTGCTCAAAGGGAGATCGGTGATGAAGTCTATCGTAATGCTGGTCCAGGGAGAAACCGGAATAGGCAGAGGAAGGAGAAGACCAGGAGGACTTTGTCTTGGCACCTTGTGGCGTGCACAAACCGAACATGCAGATACAAATTTTAGAACATCTGAAGCCAGTTTAGGCCACCAATAATATCTGGAGAGAAATTCTTGTGTTCTCTTGTAACCGGCATGGCCGGCAAATTTGGACTCGTGAGCCCAACATAGTAGTTTAGAGCGGAGATGAGGTTCCACGAATGAACGCCCTGGAGGGGGAGAGATTACTGAAGAATTGGTGATGGCCACTGTTTGTATTGGATTTAGAATCATTTTGTTGTCTAAACAAGTGAAAGTACCGTCATTATCAAAGGACCTGGAGAGAGCATCGGCCTTGGAATTTTTGGAACCGGGACGAAAGGTGAGAATGAGTTGGAACCTGGCAAAGAAAAGAGACCAGCGAGCTTGACGGGGGTTAAGACATTGTGCTTCCTGGAGATAAGTAAGATTTTTATGATCTGTCATGACCGTGACGGGATGTAAGGCACCCTCTAGTAAGTGACGCCACTCCTCAAGGGCAATCTTGATGGCTAATAATTCCTTGTCACCGATTCCATAATTTAGTTCAGTGCTAGAGAATTTCTTAGACAGGAATCCACAAGTTTCTAATGTACCTGAAGCAGATTTTTGGGAAAGTATAGCTCCAATCCCGACTGAAGAAGCGTCCACTTCAATAAAAAAACGTTCTCCCTTGGTCTGGCTGTCTGAGTATAGGGGCCGAAAGAAATGCTTCTTTAAGAGTTTTGAAGGCCAATATGGCTTTGACAGGCCATGGTTTGCTGCAGGCACCTTTTCGAGTTAAAGCTGTAATTGGACAGATAATGGATGAAAAGCCTTTAATGAACTGCCGGTAATAATTGGCAAAGCCGATAAAGCGTTGGGTAGCTTTAAGACCAATAGGTTATGGCCAGTTGACAATGGCCTTCACTTTCTGCGGATCCATTAGCAGGACGGTGCCAGAAACTATGTATCCTAGAAATGGAACATTTCTCCAGCTTGCAATATAAGGAATGTTTCCGGAGGCGAGAAAGAACAGTCTTGACATGGAGACGATGAACATGTAAGTCAGATGAAAATATAAAAATATCGTCCAGGTAGACAATTACAAATTGATACAGAAGATCCATGAAAATCTCGTTGACAAAATCTTGAAACACTGCAGGGGCATTGCAAAGTCCAAACGGCATGACTAAGTACTCATAGTGCCCGTCACGGGTGTTAAATGCCTTTTCCACTCATCGCCCTTTCGAATGCGGATTAAGTTGTAGGCCCCTCTGAGATCTAATTTAGAGAAGATTTTGGCTCCTCTAATCCGGTCGAACAATTCAGTGATCAATGGGAGCGGATAGCGGTTCTTGATGGTAATATCATTAAGACGGCGGTAGTCTATGCACGGTCTTAATGAACCGTCTTTTTTTTTTCAAAAAAAGAATCCGGCTCCTGCTGGCGAGGTAGACTTTCTGATAAAACCTTCTTTGAAGGTTATCTGATATATATAGAGACATTGCCTTAGTCTCAGGGAGAGCCAGAGGATAAACTCTACCTTTGGGAATATTTTTGCCGGGAATTAGCTCAATAGGACAATCCCATGCTCGATGTGGAGGGAGCGTCTCTGCTGCGGTCTTGCTAAACACATCAATAAAGTCTAAATACGGCTCTGGTAGTTTGGGGTGGGAATCCAGAGAGAGACAAGGAAGTTGTTTAGGAGGACGTATTTTCGAGAGGCATTGATTGAAGCATGAGGAGCCCCAGGAGGTAACTTGAGCGAGAGCCCAATCGAATTGTGGCGAATGTTTCCTGAGCCATGGTAGTCCTAGAATGATGGAATTAACGGACTGTGGAATAACCAGGAACTGAATCCACTCTTGATGGAGAACCCCTACCTGCAACTGAATTGGAGCAGTAGTGTCAGTGATGGAACCGTTGCTGACGCGGTTACCGTCAACTGCAGTAAGAACCAGAGGTTGCGGCAATGGAGTGCAGGGTATGTGAAGCTTCGACACCAGAGTGGCAGAGATAAAATTTCCTGCAGATCTGGAATCCATAAAAGCAGAACAATTTAGGGAAGAGTCCGAAAATGTGAGGGTGACAGGCATCAGAAAACTGTTATCTTTGGAAGGAGAGGGAGAATGGAGACATGAACCTAGAACAACCTCCCTGGTGTTGCCTAGGCAGTGAAGTTTTCCGGCCTCTTGGGACAAGAAGATAGCAGATGACCGGATTCTCCATAGTACAAACACAAACGATTCTTGATCCTGCGTTCTCTCTCATCCCGTGACAGGCAAGAGCGTCCAATTTGCATTGGCTCTTCCGCCGGGAGAGCTGGAGATTGAAAACGAGGAGCCAAACAGTGCGACGACCTTGGACCCTCTCCTGAGAGCGCTCTTGAAGGCGAATGTCTACCTTGACACACAAAGAGACCAAGTCGTCAAGCTTGGATGGAAGGTCTTGCGAAGCCAGTGCGTCCTTGATAGGGTCTGACAGGCCTTGCCAATAGGTGGCGGAGAGAGCTTCATCATTCCAGCCTAATTCTGAGGCTAAGGTACGGAACTGAACCGCGTATTGACCTGCAGTTAAAGAACCTTGGCGAAGAGCTAACAAACTGGATGCAGCCGAAGACACACGACCAGGTTCATCAAATACCCTCCGGAAATTCTCAATGAAAGTGTCAGAATGAAGGAGAGATCCATCTCTTCGTTCCCACAGTGGCGAGGCCCAAGCTAGGGCCTGTCCCGTCAGGAGGGAAATTATATAGGCCACCTTAGCTCTCTCAGATGCGAAGTTTTCCGGTGAAAGTTCAAACTGGATGGAACACTGATTTAGGAATCCACGGCATCCTTTGGGATTACCATCGTATTTCTCTGGGGTTAGAATCCGTAGTGTTCTAGAGGTAGCCAGTGCTGCGCTTGGTGGAGCAGCAGCCGGAGCAGGATCAGGAACTGGGGCTGCTGCCTGAGAAGTGCTAAGGGCATCCAAGCGGGAAATCACTCCTTGTAAACACTGCAAGAGTTGTGCTTGGTTGGCCTCCTGGCGTTCTACCCGTACTCCTAAATGGATGAGGAGGTCTCGGGATGAGGGTTCTCCGGTACCGTCAGTCATGGCCAGAGTAAACTGTCACGCTGTAGGCCTATGAGGCTGAAGATAATATGACACTAACCGGTATTGGTGCCACTGGTCAAACAGGCGCGGAGTCTAACGTACCCCTGGTGTTCACCAGGGACCCCCGCAAGGAGGTTTGGACTTCGCAGCAGGGAGCACGCAGGTCGCGGTCCTATAAGCCAGTTACCAGTGTAGCGTAGAGAGGTCAGACGGTTCCGGGTCACAGCAGTCGGGAATATCAGGTACAAAAGGGTAATCCAAAGGAATAATCGCCAAGCCGAAGTCACAGTACAGAATGGGTCACACAGAAAAGTAGAATGGTCGCCAAGCCGGGGTCACAACAGGTAATCAGGAATCAGAATACTCAGGAGTATGGAGGAAATAGGCAAGCCCGCTATCCGAAAGTCCTGCGGCAGCCGACGGGGAGATCAGAAGTCCGTTCCCCTCTGACAGGGAATCAGCGGGGACGGCGTCTGACAGTACCATTCTGATGCATAGAAACCACTCTACATATTTGTATTTTAATTGTGTGCATTGTAAAATATATTGTAATTTGGAAGCATTAGTAGATCTAACAAAAAGCTAAATGTTGCTAATTTTATTAATTTATAACACTGTTATAAATGTATCTTACAATGTATACCATGATCCTCAGATGAAACAGACTCTAGTGCAGTTTATGTAGAACACTTAATTAGAAGTCACAGCGTACCACAGCTGCAATGATTGTCCAAATTTGCAAAGCAGAAATATAGATTTATTGATGAAATAAGAAAATTTATTGGTGAATTAAGTAACCCTAACTCTCCAATGACATCTCCTACGTATACGTGTTCAGACTACTGAAATTGGGATACAGTTTCCCATTACTGGCTAGTTAGTCTTTCTACAGTAAGCAAAAGGCATGGCTTAAGAATTTTGGAACAAATGCCCTGTTTAGATGAAAGAGCCTAACTTCTCCAGATTCTGCATGTGAAGAAATCTTGGATTTGCATAACTTCAAGGAACTGTGTTGTTGAATTAAAGGGACAAATACAGGGCTCTATTTAACATGGATGATGAGTAGGCAGCAGTGAGTTTAATTTTGTTTAGCTGCGTACCGCAGCAATGCCAAATGTACTGGTGCTTTAAATTACCATGCCAAGACTTATTGACGAGCCCTGGCGAACACCCTTCTCATCTAAACGAAATAAAACCTCCTTCACCAGCAGCCTTACACTGCTGCCAAATGAAGGATCTGCTCTATAGCTTACTGAGCATATACGGCTGAGGTTGACCATGTGCATTGCGATGGGACCCAGCGATGGTTGAAGAGAGACTTCTTCAGCAACACTGGAATCCATAGGGACTCCATTAACAGGGTAAGCTAACCCAATCTCAAGATGGCGTTAGTCTTTTAAGGCCGGCTGTGAAAAGCAAAGCTTTTCACTGCTTGTTAAATTAGGGTCACATCGCAAGTCCCCTTAGAAGTCTATAGGGACCACAGTGACCAGTGTTAGACAGATTAAGGCAAGATAAATTAATTTCCACTGCTTTAACCCCTTGATAAAGTAAAACAACAGCTGTGGTGACCATTCACTGGAGAAAACACCTATTTTTTCCAGATTTTTGGCTCATCACAAGTTAGTAAATAGACCCCTCAGTCTGATAAATGGAATATTGCACTACATTATGCAGTAAGATAAGCACTATGACCAAAATATTAATTAGTGTTACCAGGGAAGTACAAACCCACCATTGTAACTAATCTAATTAGCTATCATAGACATCTAAAGAGGGCACACACTGTAATATCTATTGATTGCACTAATAATATGCCTATGTCATCCAGCTGAGCAGTCAATGTGTAGAATAGCTTAACCTGTATGCAGGCCCGGCGCTCCCATTAGGCAAGGTTAGGCAATTGCCTAGGGCACCGGGCTCTGCAGGGCACCTCAAAATTTAAAAAAAATGACTATGGTCATTTAAAACGGAAATCAACGGGGAGGAGAGGAGGGAAGGGGCTATGAATCTTACCTGCATGAAGCTGCTCCTCTCTGCTCTGTCTCCTCCCCTCCGCTCACTGACAGTGACAGGCCGACAGTGTCTGTGAGTGGAGGGGAGAAGACAGAGCAGAGAGGAGCAGCTTCATGCAGGTAAGTTAAAGAAAGACATGGGGAGCTGAGGGGGGGCGCCAATTTTTAAGGGGAGCGCCTATTTTCACACTGTGCCTAGGGCGCCAAGGACCCTAGCACCGGCGCTGCCTGTATGATTAGGGCACCCGCATTTGTGTGCCAACTACGAAAACAGCAAAAGTGTCTGTATGAATTCACTGTGAGTTAGTTTAGTACTAAAATATTATAATTCAAATTATGAAGATGGATGAGTGTTATAGTAACCATCAAAGTCAAACTTCCACCTAAAATTTATATTTAGTGAACACTTAATCTTACATCCAGTCTCTCAATAGTACATCCACTATATCCAAGATGATTCTAAATATTACATAAACATGAACTTTAGACATTCAATGTTACGTAAATCTATTCCCACTTCTGTATGCATGATCCATGTCTTCCTTGTTTTCCTGGGACTAAAAGAACATACCACCTTTATTTCTATTTGTTTCTATGTATTTCACAGGATGCAAAAGAAATGGAGGAAGAATGTTCTGTTAAAGTTTATAATATTATTTTGTTTAATTTTAAGTAGCTGTTAGAGCAATTTAACTGATTGACAATAGGCAATAATAATATTTAATAATATATGCTGTTTTGCTTCTGCAGAGTTTTTGGAATGTTTACCCAGACGAATGACAGGGAGACAGTATATGCCTGGTTTACATTTTCTCATTGGTTGGTGTATGCCAATAGTGCAGCTAATCCAATCATTTACAACTTTCTAAGTGGTAAGTTATTTTTTTTTTATTATTCTTACTTGTCTCTATACAGCTTGCTGAAAAGCTGAAAAGCAACATGAGAACTAAGAAATAAATGATTATACCAATAATTATTAAATATAAAAAAAATAAAAGACAACATTCATTATATATTACAGTCAATTTCACAACAACATAAATATATTCATATAATCCTAACTTTAAGCAGACAGTTTTATAGTATTTTTTTTTACAATACATTATATACAAAATGTCCAGCAATAAAAATGCCTTTAGATCCATTCTCCTGTTATTCCGCCTTAGAGATACCACTAACGCCCCATTGTGTATGTCACAGACAAGGACAGTTTCCCATGTTGAAGTAAACCTGTATCTAGGAGTAATCACTAAAGAGGTCAATCACCCAAGTATGATCGTTGACCCAAAATGAGACTGTCATAAAAATAAAAAAACAAACAAAACAAAAATAAATATGTTACTGCAAAGTCATCAGTTGACAGGTCCCAGTAGGAATGTAAATGTGTTACAAAAGTAAAATGTTTTTCTGCCTTATATATATATATATATATATATATATATATATATATATATATATATATATAATTTACACACACTCAGAAATGAGTTTTGTTCAGAATGCAAAGACAGTTTTGGACATACAAGATAAACCTTTTAAAGTAATACTTTTTACAGTAATAAAGGCACAAAGAAGTAACCTTTTCTATTTAGCCTCATATTTACTGATGTAGGGAATAACGGAGAAGCAAAGCCATTTAGTTAGGACATAACACAGCAAATACATTTATATAGGAGAGCATTCAGGGAACTCCCTGGCACAATACTGCAATCTATATGATAATCATGGCCTCGAGAGTGTTGTAAAAATGGTTTACAACTCAACCTAATAGCAGGGAGGCATCTACTTGGCTATCTGGGTCTATCTTAGGCTGGGTACACACTACAGAAAATTTCTCCGGATGCGATATTGTTAACAATTTTACCAACTGAAGGTCCCAATCAGCGTGCTGATTTATGGGTACATACTATGCACGATTTTCCTTCAGATCTGGGCTCTTCATCTATCATACCGTCGGTTGAATTGTTAATCTGTAAACTCTATAGAGATTTGTCTACATTGTTGGTCATGAGTGCATACGCACTTCAGAATTTGCCAAACATCGTTCCATCGTTTATAAAGATTTTTTGTCAGGTTATAAAATCAAATCAAATGACACAATGTGCTTTGGTACAATTAAACATGATCATGGGAGCGTACACACTAATGCAATATCAGGCATAACGGTCATTTATTGTGTGATTGGCACGATAATTTGGTATATGTATGAGTAAGAATATATTTTTCTTAGCCATAAATATACAATTTGATGCTATTTTGTATTATTAGCTTGCATTTATATGTAGGTCTAGATGTGTAAGTATATAGCACAATATATTGAGTATCCCAGAATAAGCTATATTTAAACTATTTATTCTTATTTATTTTTATATAAATAAGTAATTTTTGAGACTTAAGTGGCATTAATTTCAAAGAACTTAGCCAGATCACTTTAGTTAACAAAAGTATTTAAAACCAATAGTCTGATTGTAATCAGGACAAACATTGTAAGTGACAAAACCTCAGCAACATATACCACATTAAATGTAAACAACATTAAATTTATTTAATGATAAATTCTGCTGATTGCCATTGATAGCATAGCATGTTAGAATATAAGACGTCATTAAAACATAAAGAGCAATGTCAAGTCAGGAAGCAGAAAAAAGAAATAGTAACACGATGTAACTGAATAAATGGAACCAACTCAGTACCTGTATCCAAACTTAAATCGTGAAAGGCATATTGATTATTTAGTATTAGGAGATACTGACTATCCATTAATAAAGCCAATAATATGTATTGACATCATTCAAAATGATTAATCACATATTGGTTAAATTAAAAATAAAATAAGAGATTTTTAAATCAATATTGCAATGCTTGTAGAGTTCTTATTAATGCATATTGAAAAACAGTAGTGAAACTTGTCTCTCACAATCCTGTACGAAACATGTGTTTTTGTAGTTACGGTAAGTATTGTAACACCTGAAAACAAGGTTTTTCAGAGATATATTTTAACTCAGAAAAATTAAATCAGTAAAAAAAAGTGTCAAGCACATAAATGGCAGGGTAGAGTTAGTGTTTAGGGGCCTGAGTCATTAAGGATCTTAACTTAAGAAACTTCTTATTTAAGTCTCCTGGACAAAACCATGTTACAATGCAAGGGGTGCAAATTAGTTTTCTGTCTTGCACATAAGTTAAATACTGACTGTTTTTTCATGTAGCACACAAATACTTGATAGCTTATTTGTGCACTGAAATTTAAAGTTGACATTTGTGTGCTACATGAAAAAACCGTCAGCATTTAACTTATGTGCAAAACAGAAAACTAGTTTGCACCCCTTGCATTGCAACATGGTTTTGTGCAGAAGACTTAAATAAAAAGGTTCTTAAGTTAAGATCCTTATTGATTATTATTATTATTATTATTATTATTATTATCATTTATTTGTTAGGCGCCACAAGGTTTCTGCAGCGCCGCACATAGTACAAACAGTAGACTATACAGGGTATAACAGTACAGAACAATAAACAAAAAGTACCAATACTTCAGAAACTCCAGGCAGGCAGATGCAATAGACACAGAGCAGAAGAACGGGTAAGGAGACAGGAGGGAAGAGGGCCCTGCTCATTCAAGCTTACATCCTAAGGGAGGGTTGACAGACCAGGCACAAGAGGAGCCGGTTGAGGCAATGGGAGAGAGGGGAGAATGAGCAGAGGAGATAGGGGTTAAGTGGATGGGTGGTAGGCTTTGAGAAAGATGTGAGTTTTGAGTGCACGTTTGAAGGAGCACAGAGTGGGAGAGAGGCGGATGGAGCAAGGGAGGTCATTCCAGTGAAGGGGGGCTGCAAGGGAAAAGTCCTGGATTCTGGAATGGGAAGAGGTGATCAGAGTTGAGGAGATGCGACAGTCACTAGAGCACTAGAGCCTCGATGATTAGGCTCTAGTGCTGTTAAATACATGAATAAGGTGCATAAACATCACAGTTGCAAAATCCATCAATACTGTCATTCAGTGGTCGTGTGGGTGTATATGGTGTTAATTCCATTCAATTACATTCCCATTACATTTTTCATACCGTCACTTCTAAATGTCCACTTTGACCACTACTATCATTAGATAATTCACCTCTCATTCCTAAACCATCAACATTGTGGGGGATTATGTATGCAGTAAACACTGTACAAATTTTTCTTTCTTTATTTTGTCAGGTAAATTTAGAGAGGAATTCAAAGCGGCCTTTTCATGTTGTTGCCTCGGTGTCCACAATAATCAAGATGATCATCTCACACGGGGAAGAGCCAGCACAGAAAGCAGGAAATCATTGACTACACAGATCAGCAACTTTGATAATGTTCTAAAAATCTCAGAACATGTTGTTCTAACCAATATTAGCACCCTGAACACAAATGGTACTGGAGCTGTTCATAACTGGTAAATGTTCTCAAATGAATAAGAAACACATTTAACAAAATAAATATCACTCGTTAAATTAATATACAGTTGTTTACCGCTTGTTAATAAGAAAACTGAACAAATGAATCTGATGCGTTGATAAAGTAATTGTTTGTCCTCATTAATTCTAGATTAGAAGGGAACAATTTTACATGAAGCAAATCATCTCAAATATATATGTGATATATAATGTCCCAATGATAATCTTTTTGCATATAAAGCCTTCATATAATAAAAACACCCAGGCAGAAGGAAACCGAAGAGCTGCTCTCCAACTCACTGAAATGAGTGACAGCTTACAAGGTAGACTTTTGTCAATTTGAAGGCTAATTACTATACCATGTACCTTGTACAAGCATTGCCTCCTTAAATTATTACCTGAACAAGTCGGATCACATTGAGTCTCTTCAATGTGACGTCAGCCATCGCTGCCGGCTTCTTCAGGGACCACAATGGACAAAAGTCTACCTTGCCAGCTGTTAGTAATTTCAGTGAGTCGACGAGCAGCTCTTTGGTTTCCTCATGCCGGGGTAAATACTGTCTGGTTTTCCACGGCCGGAAAACTGACTACCACCGGTTTCTACAGCTCTGTCTACAAGCATGGACTGTCAGTCTCTCCAATGCATTACTACAAGGAATTTTTTTTTGCATTTATATTTTGTGGCAAATCCATCTCATTCTGAGGAAGCCACACTTCCATCCAAAACTAAAAAATTATTTTTTGGATTGAATTATATGTGATGAGTTAAAAAACAAAATGTCACTTATCTTACTTTCCATCAAATTTTCGATTGGTGGGTCTTGAGAAGCCGTTAACGGTCCAAGCAGGACCTTTCTACTACTCAGGGTGGGCCTTTTTAAAACTGGTATTGACAATGTCAAAGCTATTATGTGGAGCTATCCTTTAACTTGACACATCTCTCTCGGCATGTTCAGTCACTTTTCCCAATAGTTATTTGTTTACTTTATAATAAATCTAATTTATAAATTCTCTTTATAATGTGAATATCCATATTTAAATTCTAACCTGTAGTTTCATTCATAGGGTTCCCCTGGATGATCACATTTAATTTTTTTTAGTGATTTCGATATGTAACTATTTTAATTATTTTATTATGTATTCATTTAATTAACAGTATAGAATTGACCAGCTAATGAACGTTATTTTATTTCTGTTTCTAATAATATTTTCTTTTATCCCAAGCAACTCAAAATATAGCACATCTTATTTTTATTGCAACACTTGAAATTAGTTTCCATATTAATAACTGCCTCGTAAAATGTGCAATAATAGGAAGTGTTAAACACTGGGCCTGATTCAGCATGAGACTTATGCCAAACTGCGTTGTCGTATCATTGCATTTTCCATACTGCACATACATTGCACACAACCTCGTGACTCCTTGTGCCTGAAATGACACGACTGGAGAGGGAAAGGATGTTCTAATGTAAACAATGTACAGTAAGGACGTGATCGAGCAGTTGCATATGAATTCAGACTGGCATGTAGTCATAGAGATGGCTGAAAAACTTTTATTTGCGGGTGGTCAGTGATAGGAGTAAGTAGCGGATCATGATGATGGTGGCAAACACCCGAATTACTGAAACGCCTGTAATTAGAGGTTTGCAAATGATTGACAGACAGGTTCTGCAACTTTATTAGTCACTTGGCCATAGATTAGGACTTGCTGAGCGTGTTGTAGCAAAAAAAAAAAAAAAAATTCTGGACGTATGTCAGGAAGTTGTTCCTATTGTATTGGCTTGGCTAGTCATGTTTAAATAATGCTTCATGTCAAATCAGTTTGCAAAATAGAAAAAGAAAAAGATTTTGCACATATTTGCAAGTTGGACATAAGTCATACTTGCCAACTTCTTCCAGTTGGCATCCGGGAGCTGCCGGGGGGAAGTGACGTAATAACGCAAACACAGCATTTTTGCGGCATTTTGGACCTAATTCTGCCCACTTCACTAGGAAGTGATGCGGGAGACTGCCATACACTACCGGGAGTCCGGGAGTCTCACGGACATTCCTAGAGAGTTGGCAAGTATGACATAAGTGTCTGAGCGGTGTGTCTGTTGTTAAGTCTGAATACAGTGTTCATTTGCATACATTATGTGCAACATTTTCCATTGCAAGTTGTGCTTATAATTGCGTTTCACTCTCTTTCAGGCCCACTATGTTTCATTTATAGGTGCTTATATTAATGTAAATTATATTTGAATTGCTTTGATTTGGTTTTGAGAAAAATATACATCTTGTTTAGGCTTCTCATTGAATATTCTTTGGTTATTATATTTTCATCGGCTGTAAACTATTAGTTTAAATAATAGGAATCATTCACATATTATACTACAAATACACTGTGCAAAACACTAATACAGGTACTGTTACTGTTAGTGCTGACATGCAACATGCAGACACCATAACTACAGGAAACTTCTCTTTAAACTGTACAATGCACTAATTAAATTCAAGAGAGTCCATTTGTCTTTGGAGATAATTGTACAGTATTCGGGGGTGTTATTACAAAAGCCATTTGCTTATATTAGTATATAATATATTTTATTTGTTTTAATTTTGAATTGTAATATATATATATATATATATATATATATATATATAATAAAAAATAAACATTTTAAACATGTTAAGACGTGTGGTGACGATAATATTCTCACATCATCATATTCTAATGAAGTGAAAATTCAGATGTTGCAAAATGGAAATTTGGAAATGTAAAAGCGGCGGCATGTAAAATGTAAGTGAATGAAGGCAGTAGGAGAAGTGGCGGTATGGTGTATACCACCATATACGAGCACACTATGACAACTGCTAACAGTAAAGATATCTGTATTCCTTGGAGATATAAATATATATATATATATATATATATATATATATATATATATATATGTAAATATATATATATATATTATTGTACACATTTATAATTTTATAATGATACAAGCCTAGCAAAAAGAATGTTTATATTCAATAGGGCTACAAGCGCACAATTATATCTAAAATGAAAAGCCCATATTAAAGCCATTTGAATAAGTGAACAATAAATTGCACATTAATAATGGTTAGAATGTATTCTCTGCTGTATTTTAGATAGTAAAAGCAATAAAAAAGGATAAATCGCCAATTTAAAGTATTAATTAGATACTTAATGTAATACCTGTTAAACCATGTACTCGATAAAAGTCCTGAATTTGTATTGTACAGTTGTGTATGATATCTTACATGTATGTTTTTAACTCTGATGAGATGATGCCACTCACTGTTTTTGTTGTAAGAAAGAATACCTTACTAGAAAGCCATTAAGGATGAGATTCTGTCTGTTTTATTAAAGTGTTGAATCCCACGCAGCTATCCCAGCAAACAAAGAAAATAAATTCCTGCCACCTTAGGCTGCTAAATTAACTTAAATGTAATCACCCTGACATCACTTCCTCTAATGGGATTTGTGGCAGTGACAATTGTAATGCTTGTATCTTTGTAATAAAACGGTTTTCTTTTAATAATTCTTGCAGACGGTAAAAAAATGCAGCTCTGATTTAGCATTTTCCAACTTGTATTAAATCCAATTAAACTCCAATCTTGTACAGAATTTTACATATGAAGAGCTGCAATGAGCATTTGTACTTTCTTTCCAAAACACATGAAACTAAATGTACAATTGTGATTTCAACCATACACCTCATTTGTATATCTGCTTTAAGACCCTCTTAGGCACCTCCTGATAAATACAGTAGGCTTCATTTACTTACATTGCATTTAGGTGATACATTTTCCTTCTAAGACAATCTTCCCAGAGACACATCTCAGCCACAGTTACTTTACCATATAAAGTGGTCCCAAACAATGTTGGAAGTTTCTTCCAGCATCTGAGAGATTTTTGTGCACTTTTATTAATTATCACAACTACCAATACTGTTATTTATTTACGTAGAGCCAAATATATTGCACAGATCTGTACAATTGAAGAATTTCTGCAGGCTGATCAGTCAACATCTAATGCAGCACTGTATGAGCAATAACACACATCACACATGTATAAACCTCATATAGAGTGGGATATAAGTCAGACAAAAAAAAGCACAAAAAGCGCTTTTTCCAACTGGGCATGTGCCGTAGGCAAGGACACGTCTCTGTTCTCAGTCTGAGACGTATCTCCACCTTGAGCCTTTCCACGCTTAAAGTAATGGAACGGAGAGTTAATAAGTGAGCCTAGTAAAGCAAGAGTATGTTTTTTCGCAAGGGCAAACTGTAACTAAAACACAGACACAGGTTTAAAAAAGAAATTTATTTGAAGAAGCAAAAAAAAACCCACACATACCTCTTTATTGCTCACTTAGATCCCTCCTGGCCGCCATGGCATCCTCTGTATCTATAATAAATCCTTGGATGCTTGACTTAGTAAAACAAAAAACATAATTGACAACGCAGAACTTTTTACCCTGGTCCCAAAATAATTGTCATTCTTCTGTGCAGTACCAACAGAAATTATGCCGGGTGTTTTGGAAGACTGGGGAATGCCAGATTGAATAGTCAAGGCAGGAGATGATGAGAAAATGGATAAGATTTGTGGAATATGAATATATATCTGACATTAAGGCTCATTTAGGAATGTGCACAAGAGTAATGCAAATGCTCTTTTGTGATATCATGCTCCTAATTTTGCTCAGGTCTACCTGTTTTTACTGGATAGTACTAAGATGGTAGTTGGTGCAGGGGATGTACACCTAATTTTGTACTTTAGTGAAAAACTCATGTAAGATTTTTCAAGTGAGCTGATGGTGGATAAGACACATATAGGCAGTTATTGCCTATTTTATGGGTAAACGGCACAACTTTTTCCTCCCAGTCAAAGGACTTATACCAAGGTAATACGGAGAGTCCGGATGCCCCTTCACTCTCAATACTTGTGCAAGACACAAATGATGCTAAGCTGAGCAGTATTATAGGAGAAAAAATAAAAGTTTAAATTAATAAAAGGGGTGTCCTAAAGTATACATAGGTTGGACTTTGATGTGATGTTTTCTGAGAATCCACAATACTGCAATCCAGATTCTACAAGAGTATTTCCAAAGACAGGGAAATAGGCCACATGTTGGGGGGCAATTACTCATGCTCTGCAAATAAAAAAACATTACAGACCTGCATTTCTATGTAGTCCATAACAAAGCTTTAAGAAAACTAAACATTTTCCAGCATTTTATGTTAGATTGGTATTACCAGTGGCATACAAAATCAGCAAGGGAAAAGTAACACTACAAAACTAGTTTGTTAAAGAACACTAATTGAAGACAAAAGTCAGCTAGTTATGAAGATCTCCTTATATAATTAACTTGTTGCTTTTGAGTTTCCACAAGCTAAAGGTCTTTATTTCTGGGTTGAAGAAACATTTTATGTGTTTGATTTGATCATCTTGTTTATTTTTGTATTACATTTCTTAGAACTCATTTTTTAACACTGTATTTGCACTGTACTATGGCAACCAATCAGAAAAAAGGGAAATATAGCTATTGCAAGTTAGGCAATGAAAGCAAGTGTCTGGTTGCTACGGTTTTCTGTAGATTTTGTACCTAAATGCAACTTTTGCTAATGACAGTAATATTTTATTCTGGAACAATTTGAATATAGTAACATAAATGGTGACAAGAAATAAGGGTCAGCTGACATCCCTCGCTTGTTCTCTCAGGATGCAAACATGAAAAACAGGTGTATCAGGCAAACACAAAAAGTACCTATTATGTCTGATGAAATGAACTTGAAAATAACCCGTAGTATTAAATGTAATAAAATAAATGAAAATGTGCATGTTGTGATACTTTGCTTTTTTTAGAGCAGAGACACCGTTTCTTCGACACTTAATATGCAAATTATTAATACATTATTAAATGTATTATGTACATTTAATTATGTACATCATTAAATCTAACCGTAGTCCAATTAACCTTTACAATCCAAAAATAGTGTCAAAGCTAAAATAATTTTGTCTAGATTTATTTTCTATTGAAAATCCGGTCTTTCTTCTTTATTTGCAACACTAATTAAAATATACCTATATTATAAATTAAAAGGATAGCAAACTTTAGACATCTTTTCTCCTAATACTAATGTACAGTGGAGAAGGTTCTTCTCCTATAACGCCCATCTCTATACTAACACTGAACTTGCAATTTCTGTAATACAGTTTTCAATTTTTCTATAATGCTTGGAGGGCAGGCAAAGCGTTTAGGGACTCCTAGTGGGATGACGACATCCGATTGTAAGGATCCCTTCCAATAAAGTCAGGTACCATGCTTTGTCCAATATAAAAGCCTGAATCTTTTCCTATTTTGCTGATAGTGAAGCCTGGAGAATGGGAAAAATCAGCAGTTTAATCTCAGAAATGGAGGGTGTCACAGTAGAGGGAAACCCACCATGAAGATAAAGTTTAACAGACATTGGCTATACAACCCATTTACAAGTTTTGGATAACTTATGTTATAGCAAATAAAACATTAATATCATTAATTTGGATTTTTTTTTTTTAAAGAACTTGACAATGAGATTGTTTTCTTATCAGAAATGCAAAAAAGCTTACATTTATCTATATGTACATAGCTATTTTATACAAACTGTGGAATATATTTCATATTTGTTGTAAATGCATATTTATACAAATTGTAAATAATAAAAATTGAATATTTGTGTAAGCTCAATGTAATTGCAGCATGTAGCGGATTTGCCCAACACTTGATTAAAAGACTCATAATACAAATCATTGCATGATAATTAGGCAAGCATGCACATGCTGTATTTATTTTTCCTGTGTAAAAAAATGTTATGTAAATGTGAGTTTATAAATATACAAATTATTATAAATAAAACATGATTTTTTTATTGCATACTGTTGAATTGTTTTATCATAGTCCCAAAATAATGGAATTGTGTAAACGGTTTTAAACTTTCAAATAATAACTTGTCTATGGGTCTCTGGAGTGAATGTAATAGAAATTTGGTTTCTTTTAGATCTTTTTTGTGGGCTGAGCCCTAGGCCTCTACAGTAGAGGTGAGACTTTGGGATTTTATTATGATGTTATTTTGTTTTATAATTTTCCACCTGGAACATTCTCTGTTGTTGAATCTCTGCAGAAGATAAATTAACTGTCGGGAGATGGCTATCCCACTGTCTCTGCTCATCAGTTAACAGTATCCCCTTCCAAGCCCCCATTATGGAGAATGCAAATGTGTGTCATAAAGGACCATTCTAAAATATTTTGAGTTCCATTTGCACTTGCATTTAAGAGACTGCTTATAAACTTTATTAGAGCACTAGCATTAGTAGTACTCCTGTATACCCACCATCTCCAAGCTATGATGGAGACAGTGTTGCTACATAGGTTTCTTTAGATGCATTTACTGGGATTGCCCTGAAATCTGGTAGGATTGCTCCCAATCTCCAATATTATGGCATTTTGGGTTCCTGATTCACCTGAATATCGTCTTCATTTTCTGGTCCCTGTTACGGCCAAATATGCCATTAATTAGCCACATCTGTAATGCTGCCAATTGCTTATCTGCTGCCTCTTGCAGGCACTCTATTCCCCTGTGTTTGCTTTGGCACATCTTATTCTATGTAAATTATAATTAGCATTCTTCTGGAATAAACCTTTATCAGCAAAGTAGCAAACTTGGCTCTACCACTATAATATTTCCTTGCTTATATTTATCATCCCTTTTGCACAGTAATGAAAATACATTTTGGGCTTATTCTCTTTCTGAACACTAGTTTCATCGTTATTTTGTCAGTTGCTCCCCAGCCCCTTCATTCACACACTTTTACAGTTCTTACTTCCTCATGAAGTACAAATACCAGCATACCAATGGTTGCTAGACCATACTGGCATTTGTAGAACTACCTGCCGGGAACTGTAATTCCACAAAGGAAAATAATGTAGAAAACATACAAAAAAGTCCTTTAATTTAAATAAATACTCACCCATTCCCTTTTTTTTTCAATTTATTAGCCTCCTAAAACTAAAGGGCTTCTCTTCTGTCTTCTTTATTCTCTTTCATGTTAATTGAAGGGCTAGCTCAACTACATGCTTATTCCAACATTTTTTGAAAGGGGAGCTCTCCCAAAGCAATGCATAAACCATGACACAGATACAGAAAAGTCTCTGTTATGGAGATGAACTAGCAACCAAGTTGCAATATTTTTAACATTCCAATTAAAATAGCTGCATAGTGGTAGAGCAAAAAATAGAAGCAAACACACTAATTAGATTGCAGCTCGCTAAGGTTTAAGAGATAAATTGCAATTTATATTTAAATGACAGACATCTTGGTAGTACATTTGCAACAATGTAGTACCTAAACAAATATAGCTGCAAAAGGCAAAAGCTACCACAGTGATTTTTTTTTAGCACCTAATTAATCACTTTGTAGAATGCAAACACATTTCTCTACCATAGTTGAGTGCAGTATTATACTGAACATTTATTCAGTCTCTCTCCATTTCCATGTATGGGTTGGGTAGGAAAAGTCGACAGAGTAAATGTGGACAGTGAAAATGCCTACACCAAAATGTCTAAATTCAAAAGGTCCACAGTCAGAATGTCTACAAAGTTAAAAGGTTGACATGTAAAAGTGTAGACAGGGTTGTAAAATACACAGACAAAATGTCAACATAACTCACTAGATTTAAAACGGCAATACATGTATAGCAATGGCATACATGTACTACCAACGGCAATGTTTTTTCACGGTTAAATACAGGAATACAGCTAGGAGCCACAAATAAGGTGAAAAACACTCTATGTTTATTTGCAGAAGTGTACAAATAGCAGGTAATCATGAGTTTGTAGTAAATACCAGGTGCAGAGCTGATGCAGGAAGCAGGAGATAATATGAACTTGCAGAAAACACCAGGTACACAGCTGATGCAGAGAAGCAGGAGGTATGGAGAGATCCCAAGCAGCAGTAACCAGAAGCATAACAGAAGGCAGGAACAACAAGTGACAACAGGATGTGACAACAGAGTGTAACATCAATAACCAGCAATGAATGCTGGGAGAGACAGGTATACATAGGGAACACCCAGGTGCCAGGGATAATTAGTGCAGCAGGGTTAACTCCTAAGGGACTAGAAGCAGGCACAATAGCAGCACCTCTGGTGAATAGAGGTACTGCTGCAACACATAAAAAGAAACACAAATAATAAAGTCTAATAGTCCTGGAAGCAGGAGCTGCCAATACAAAGCAGCAAGCTGCAGGTAGATCGTGACATGTCTGTACCACCAGGAAACAGGAACTACCACATGGATCTCTGGGAGTAACTGCACTGGATATATTCAGACACTGTTGTTCTATTACTATCACAAAGGTTAAAGTATATCTCACAAATGTATATTTTAATGGAATTTTATTATGTTATTTATGTTTTTATCCACATGTCAATTAATATCGTGGATAAAAAAGACAAAAAGAATAGAACCACATGACAACAGTGAAAATGTAAGCATTTGTCCATTTTGTCTACACATTGAGGTTACTACGGTAAAAGTACTGAATTTATCTTCATTATTTATTTATCTTGTGACATTTTGGGTAATTTCCTAAGGGAAGTTTGGCTGCAGGTGGTTTGGGTGCTGTGAGAATTTATGTACAGTTATTGTATTACATAATATAAGGGAGTTTTTCCTCCCACTGGTGGCCACAATAAGCAGCAGAAAATATTAATACTAATTGTGGAACATTAGATGGTGACATGCCTTTTCTATTCACTGGTTGAATAAATATAGAATGATGAATGAATTCTGCAATACATAAGTACTACATTGGAAAGAATGTTGGGTGCTAATAACCTGTTATATCCACTGTTAAACATACTGTTTAAATAGCCAACAGTTTGAAATTAATGTGCATCTAAATAAATACTGATGAAATGGAAACAACATTGTGATAGACATCATGATGTGATACTGGTACTGTGAGACATTTTAGTTAAGAAGGAATTAAATATTTCTTAACACAATGTGATATTCAATTGTTGGAGTGTTAGGAAATTATATTGATATAGTCCCCCTTCCTTTTAAAAGGGATAATATTAACAATTATTTCCCTTAAAACAGTGAGAAAGGACATTATTTATAATATTACAAGAAACATACAATGAAAATTGTGTTATGAATACTTTTTGGAGTAAATAAGAAAAAAACACATGCTGATTCTGTTTAGTCACGAAGCCCTGTAGGTTGATTTCTCAACCTTTTTAATCCACTTTCTAATCTTGAAATTGTCACTTTCTAAATGTCTTATTTTTCATTCATCCTATTGAGGAGAGTCTGCTAACCTGTATAGAGAGCACTGCACTTAAGTAGTTCCTCCTTTTCTATATCCTTCCTTCCATAGCTTTTCAGTTTTTGTAACGTGCCCTAGGAGTAGGGCATAGTTTTATTGTTCCAATAGAAATAATTGTTTATTTTATTTATTTTGTTATTTTCTTTTACGGTAAATGTCAGTGATGCTGTAGTCACCACTGTTCACAAAAGTGGGATGACAGGCACCCGAGTGGCCACCTTGGATGCCACTTCCATGCTATTGTAAGGAGACTTCTAAGGGAAGCCCAGTCGTCAGTTTTATTCACCTGGTTATCAGGAAGACTGGCACCACCAAGCAATTTCTGCCGCATCACACACTGGCCTCGTTCTGGGATCATTAGCACCTCAGAAAAGCTGCTCTGGTCCCCCTCACTGGTTTGACGCAGAGCTCAGTCACTGGAAAGGTAAGGCAGATGCTTATTTATGGTATGTGACAACACCGATGGCAGGGGGAATCAGGTGGGGGAATTCCTAATTCAGCAGCTCCCACTAGGTACACACATGGCACGGGAGACTTGTTTCTGTCAGTGCCATGTCTGGACTGGACAATAGGGAGAGGTGCACTACTCCCACTTCTGCTACCTCCTCCTTGGCAAGATTTTTCTTTCTTTTTCTTTTTCTTTCTCTGAACTCTATCTACACTTTTTCTGTAGTATTGTATGGTGCCAACATTTGCTTACATTTGATTTGTGCTGTGCCTCAGGAAGACATTATGATCAATGTCTGTGGTTGCACTTTATTCTCTTACTGAGTTTTACAGCTTTTCCACTGTCATAATGCTGCCTTCCATTAAGAATGGGCTATATGGCATGGTGGACAACAGAAGACTTTTGTCCGATATACAGCTTATAAAACTGGAATGCACTAATAGGCTGCAACTGGCTTCTAAGCCTCCTTCTTTATTTTAACTTACACGGTTGGTTGCACAAGGAGGTAAGAGACAAATCCCTTCCAATCCTTTTCCCAGAGTTGGATCCTCCTTATCAGGAAATTTCCTATCCAGAGATGGTCCGAAACCATATCAGTGACTCAGAGGTCCAGTAGCCTACTAAGCACCAGTATTCTCCCTAATTCAGTCCTATGATGAATCTGGATCTTAGTTTTTCCCTTAGAACTCAAGATTTGCTGAATAGGTAAGGGTAAGGAGTTGAGTTCATAGTCCCCACTTATAGGAGCAGATCCTCCTAGGTGATTTATTTGGAATGTAAAGATTCTTCAGTTCTTGGGGAGAAGTACTCTAGTAGAAGGCATTTGGTGATCGAGTACTTGCTGTTCAACAAGCCCTTTATTGACAAGACCCTGATTTTTAGGGGTCCTGGGGGAAAAAAACTTTTTTTTTTCTTTGTCCCCATAGAAGTACTCTATGTACTTTCGCCCTGTTGAGTGTTCAGTCACTCATAAGAGGCTGGGCAACCCTTTTCAGTTGGGCAGTGCCTCAGCTGCAGTATGTTTTATGATTGGACAGTCCCAGAAGCCCATTACCCATGCAGGAGGACAGCTGGGATGTTAGCTAGACAGGATGGTGTGTTTCAGTAGTTCCACAGGATTTGTCCCTAGGATGTACAGATGTGAGGCAGTCTTCTTGAGCAGACAAGCATTTTAGGAAATAGGAACTCTAAATGGAGGTTTTCTATCAGATATTGGTAAAATTGGGTCAACCGCATGTAGATTTAGAGTTTCTCCGCTAAACCACAGGATGGACCGGTGGTCCATCCTGTGGTTTAGCGGAAAGGGCGTTCCTGAACAGGTCCATACTTTTCAGCCTATCCACTATCTTCTACCTGATAGTTATGCTCCTAGCATAAGGATCTTGGTTCACTGATATCTGAACAGAATGACAGGCCTATTGTGGGGGCTCCTTCTAGACCCATTTTCTAAGTTATTATACACCAGGATTTAGATGTCTGGGTGCTAGAATTCATGAACTTGTCCTTACTGTGCACTGTTCCCCACTCCACCCCTATAAACATAAGAAATCATAAATATAAGAGGCGGCCATATCTGCATATGACCTTATACGTAAGCATCTTAAGTGTGCATGTGCAGAATGGAAATGCACATTTTACACAAAACAATAACTGTACATGAGCCTCTGTATCAAGTAAACTTTGCATCTATACACAATGGCCAATTCTTCCATAAAACTGGATTCACACAAAATCTCACCTCGATTTCAGTAATCTCTATATTATCCAACCCTTTTTTTGATATCCCATACATAAAATCATCAGTCTATTTAGAAGCAAACACAAAAATCAGAAACTAGCCACATATAAAGATATTCTCTCAAAGAAGTGATTTCCCAACACAGCTTTTGAAAAGGAAATTTTTTAGTACCATTGAAAAAGAAGTACACAAAATAAACAAAGAAACTGTGCTGGCAAACTATTCCTAGAGATAAGCAACATTTTCAAAACTGTCCTATGGCATATTTGCCTTATTCCACATGTGACAGTGAAATATTTCACTCTAGCAGAATCTGATCTTAAATGTTCTGCAGGAAAATTTCCTGTTCTGTACAGAATTCCAACTGCTATGTGTTCAAAGCCAGAAGTTCCTTGGTCTCCCTTTCACCACCAGGCAATCACAAGCACTCAGCATTTGAAAACTTTTTTGGTTGGCAGGCAGTGAAGGAGAATTTCAGCAACACCCGTTATGACTGGATCACTGATAAATACATTTTGGTATACATTTATTAAAGGAAATAGTACAAGGTTCTTATTTATATAATTGCACGTGCACCTATTTTTTATATTGTGTATATCGTGAGATAGGAAATCGTTATTTCTGAGACCAGAGTAGAAAATTTGTTTTTTTCTGTTTTAACCTTTCAAAAGCAAATACTTTATTTCTGTCGTATACCTGATACAATAAGTCTTTGTTTTTAAAGCCTTTTGCATATCTTGGTGAAAGGAAATGCATTCATGTCTAAGGTATATGTTTGATTTCTGATAAGCATTTGTAAGTCTGTTGTGTAGCCTAGAGGGTGTCCTCATTAAGGCTAATTAAGTCTATTCAATGGGAGTGACCAACACTTGAATACACAACAGGGGACCGTTACTTGAATGCAGGTTCTGTTCGACAGACAGAAACTCTAAATAATGGAGACAGAACATCTGAAGAAATCAGGGGGATGTGGAAGTTAAATTGTGTTAGATGCAAATATAGATTACATCCTGAGATCTGATGGAAATCAAGTTGATATGGAAGTTCAATTGTTAGATGCAAAATTAGATTACATCCTGAGATCTAAGGGAATATTCTGGATGGGTTGGAGCCAGCTAGGTCCAAGGGCTGGCTTACCTCTGCTAGGAGTTAAGTCAGATCTGTATAAAATGCACTGACTTGTACACTGAAATGTATTCTTCTGATTTCAACTGACCACTGGGAACTTTAACCAGTGAGAGCAATAAACATGTTGCTTCAAAGACCTGCTTGGAAACATCTTCAATATTGCTGTATTCCTGTGACCTGCAGATTAGACCGTAAATCTAATTAGTTCTCCGGCTTTTCTGAGGTTTGAACCCAAGCTTTCCAGTACCACCGCTCTGCCTGCTACTCATGCAGCCCTGGTCAGTGTGATAGGCCAGGGGAGTTCCATCCACAGCAACCCCGATCCAAAGTAAGAGGTCAGGAGTACCAGCCCAGGTACACCAGCAATGAGGTACGCTAACAGCGTCAGTTACCCAGAAGGAACGTGGTTCTGAGTGCCATAGAAGGAGCTCAGTGGTGGCAGCAGACCCCTTCCACTGCGTCAGGAGGGCATATTTGGAATGATGAAAGGGGACGGTGGCAAAGTAAGCCCAGCCAGTTCCCAGCAACCACAGACTGGGTGGCATAGGTGGTCCATGCTGTCACACCCCGCATTAGCCATTTCACTTCAGTTGTTTGTACTGTGTGGGGGTCCTTTCATTTGCAATTTGTTTCCCCATTTGATTTTAATTCATATTTAATAAAGTGGTTCTCAAAGGTTTTGGGAGTTATTATACTGGGACCACCAGGGAAGCAAAGTTACCATTCAAGAGGCCACAATCTGATTAATTATCACAGCCTACAGCCCAGAGTGTCATGAAAACCCCCTGCACACACCTGGGAGATCATGCTGTTTTCTTGCTCCCTGTCCATCACTGTAGCAGCAGTCCTAGTTTGACCAGCTTGGGGCTGATTATAAGTGCTGCATATTTTTAGCAGAAAATTTGTAACTCCATTCTAAATGAGTAACATTATCCAAGATGTCATGCTTGTACTCTTGTGGGAGTAATACTTATTTTCTAGACATTTATTCTACTTTATAATCTCTAATCTCATTCACAATCAATTTATGGACTTCAATTACCATAGATGGATGAACCTAGAAATGAAGATCCCAGCCACTTGGTTAAAATCATCCACCAATGATAACTTTCAATGAGACAAAATACAGTTTGTAAAAAATAAATAATTAAAAAGCTCCCCCTAAAGTCTAGTTTCCACTATTCCCCTTGTAATAGTTAAAACCAGCCTAAGGCTAATCAGTACAGGGCTATAGTTTTAACTGTCGCAAAGAACTCCCATTTCATTATTTATTTTTATTACATGGTATTGTACAAGTGAAGGGACAAAACATGATTTCTAGATGTTTTTTTCCAAATGTTTGATTTCCAAACATATTTGCTGAATTACAGTGGCAAACTATTCTATGTGGCATATTCTCTGAAATATGAAACCTTTATATATGTACTGCAGGTGCAGCTGTCCATCTGCTGTTTTACACTCCAAACCTAACTAATTCATACCAAGTTTTATAAATTCTGGTCTGGTTTCTTACCTGGGCTATTAAGGAGACCCATGCAGACTTGGTGGGCCCTCTTTCCTAAAAACTATTTCATGGCCTAAGTCTTCCTGTTTGTAAAAATACAGGTTTATACTCAATTGATGATAGGCACATATTGCAATTAATTCAGTTAGACAAACTTCTGGTATTGATCCACAACAATACCGTATAATAATAGTATAATTGGAAGAAAAACATTGTTCTAGAGTACTATCAAGGTGGATATTTCTAATACGTCTCTTTTAAAGGTAGTGTCCTTGGACTATCGAAAAAGAAGTCCGGAAAACTGCACACGGAATTTTGGGAGTGTGCTGAAGTGGAGTGTGCTCATATTTTTTGAAAGTTTATTTATCCCTTAACAAAGTGGACATGGTTTAAATTTCCCAAGCCTTATGGGTTGGTATGTTATGGCTGTAATATATATAATATATTAATTGTCCTATGGTGTAACATAAAATAAAAAAAATTGCATAACATTTCACTAAGATTATTTAAATGTCAATTGACATCTTGTGGACACTTTGTGAAATTACTTTTTGCCTAGGTTTAAGAATTGTACGTTTGTGACATCTACTGGCTTTCTTTTGGATTGCATGTCCTTTGGAAAATGTATATTTAACCAGGTCTGCTCATTGTTGATTTAATTTCTACAGCTTTAGGTGAGGATTAGGTGGTCTGTTATGAATTTTGTAGTCAACTCTTTCCCAGGTGAGTTACAGGCACAGATAACATAGTCTGGGCACCAAAATCAAAGTCTGTGCTAGTAAATCATGTGCAGGTATCTACACAGCAAGTTCTACTTTAGCTAAAATACTTCCAGGTAGCCAGTAGATAACAGTATTCATTTTTTCCTTTGATTGGTGAACCTAGGCATACTGTATTAGGGACCAAACTGAGAAGTGAAGCAGAAGGACCAGCTTCCAGGCTCTGCCATTTGAGGGTTAATAAGCCAGAGCCAGAGCACTGCCAGCTACACATTTGGGGACTCTAACCAGCAGACCCTTTTTTGTACTGGGACAAATACCATCTTAAGTGACCTTAGTTTCAATTTAATGACAATGTAACGTGCATTTATATTAGCTTATGTGGCTATTCTTAACAGGGGCTCTAAGTCACCTTTGTGCCTAGGTTCAACCCCTATTTTGTGTTAAATAATGTCTTCACAAAATACCCCCTAAAGTCCCACTCATCCTCTAAATTTAAGGGGTTAAGAAGACTCACAAAGTAAAAATTAAAGGTGTACAAACAGTCCGGTTTATGGTCCATATATGAATCTAAATGTTCCCTTTCATGTATACTTTGCTAACTAATATTTCATTATTTAAGGCTTGCAAAGGAGGGACCAATATATGTGTAAAACACAGGGCCAAATGCAGAGCACCATAAAGAAAAATGGGTGCTGTGGAGAGGTTACCTATGTATTAAAAATTCACAGGGTAGGGAAGCAAGGCTTTATTTGCAATACAGGTAAACTAGGCAGGAGCCTAGGGCAGCCCAGCTAATCGGGCAGTAAAGAAATGGGTCTGTGTTATTATTATTATTAATTTTTATTCATAAGGTGCCACAAGGCGTCCGCAGCACCGTACAGAGACAAACAAATTACAATACAATGGGAGACAGCACAGTACAGTAAACAGTAAGCACAGCAAATCAGTAAGCTCAATGCACAGCTAGAGAGGGCGGGGAAGGGGGAGGTAGGATCCGCAAATGACGGGGCCCAAGAAGGAGGGCGCGGAAGACAGGGAGACCCCCAGGGGGGAGGAGGAAGCGAGAGTGGACGTGGAGTGGAGCCTCGAGGAGGAGGAGGGCTAAGTAGCTGGAGAGCAGAGTTAGAAGTGGTGGAAACAGGAGGAGAGATGGCCCTGCTCAAAGGAGCGTACAATCTAAGGGATTACAATCTAATCTAATCTAAGATTATAATCTAATCTGTGTTAGATGTATTTATTTTATTTTCCCCTTTTGATGTTCTTTATTGATACTTTGCCTTTGCCAACTACCCATGTTGCCCTCATACTAGTGGAGGAATTGTTTGCTGGAAGGAGGGCTACATGTAAAATTTTAAAAGATCTTAAGAAATAACTTTAGGGAGTCGAGGTAAATATAGTATGTAGAGGGTGGTCCCATTACCATGTTTTGCCACTAGGAAGCAGCCCCAGTCCACAAATTAGATTTGAGTATAATCCATCTCTCCCCCAGTGCTGACTGCACATAGGCCAGGTTCAAGACTTTGTGCCACGTTTGCCCTAGAGGATGAATATATTACTATATAAGAAAAAAAGGGGGCATTCAGAAGCATGAAATAGCCAAAATAGGTTTTGGCTTAGTTTCTCATTGAGAAGGGATACTATTGAGAAAATAGATACATATATTTAACATCTCAGGAGTGAATACATATTTGGGAATATAGTCTAAATGTTGACAATGAACATTCAGAATGTTGACACTATAATGTTGACAATCAGAATGTAAACACAATTAAAAGGTTGATATTCAAATTGTTGACAGATTGTAAAGTCAACAGTCACTATGTCGACATAAAGGGCTAGATTTAGGTTGCCAATATAGTGGGGGGAAAAAATGGAAGTAAATGTAGAAAAAGAAAAAACATGGCACCCCCAAACAATTTAATTTAACCAACCCTAGTTCTGCCACCATAGGCTGTGTCACAAGCTAGCGGATAGTATGGATTCACTTTCGCCAACTAGGATTAGCTCTGGCAGTAATAGAGGCATGGAATCTAATGAACCCCTAGTTTTCACCAGGGACCGCAAGGAGGTATGGTCTTTGCTGCAGGTAGATACGCAGGTTGCTGCCTTCTGCGCTGCCCCCAGGTGTGACGAGCTGGTATCAAACTGTAACAAGAGACTGGTCAAAGATGGCGGAAATGGTACACAAATGGACTTCAGGGTGTGAAATCAGCAAACAGATGGAGTGTCAGAACAAACCAAGTCAGTAACAAACAAGAGCATAAAAAGTGCCAAATATCAGGCAGAAGAGCGGCCTGGAACAGCCTGGGTCAGAATTTACAGGTATTAGCCACAAGAAGTACTGGAATACTGGAGTAAAGGTTTGGAGCCTAGTACCCTGCCACAGACCTGTGCACTGAGCAGGTTTAACTAGATGAGCTCATAAAAAGTGCAGGTCTCAGGTCAGAACACATAATCACAGGTTCAGAGCTCTTAAAGGACCATGCACCTTATGTTGGAAGTATTATTATGGCACAATGTTCTGTGCCTGGAGCTGAAGAAAGATTAGAAGGAGCCTGCCGGACTCTGATGTGTGACAAGCTGGTAGTAGCAAAATCAGGGGGACAAAAAGTGTGGTGTTCCCCAAATTTCATTATTACAAGCACTAGGCTTTGCCAGCCGGGGCTGGTGGCACTATAGCAGGTGAACCCTTAGCGTGGGGTCACCATGCCATAATGACAAGCCAGCCCCAGGCTGGTCAGTATGAGGATGGATTCTCTAGGCAGATCGGGTCCACAAAAAAAAAAGCAGACTCCTTAGGGTTGCAGACAACCCACAGCAATAAGTACATTGAACAAGAAAAAGATCAATGCTGGTGCAAGTGGTAATGAAGCAAAGACAACTAGTGCCGATGCATCCTCATCCAACTAATTTAGAAAAACTAGAAAAAACTAGAAAAAGTTGTTTATGGGTGGTAAACATATCTCAGTTGTGCACAATGCAAATCAATCTGTGTTTGCAGATTCTGGCATTATCATAGCCTAAGTGAACCCAATACGAGACAGTGCCATGGCTACTAGTTCTCCATCACATAAAACCTTACAAAGAAGTGCCATGAATTCCCAAGTCTAGAAATAAACCATGCATTATCTAAAAGGCCAATCACCAATGCAAGAAGAAAATCATTTGCTTGGAATTTTATTTCAGAGTGTCATGGATAATATGGAGATAGTTAAGTGTGCAGTGTGTAGTGTGTACATACATGGTCAGTGTTGCTAGAAAACAAAGCTCATAACATTAGTCCTGATCCAGCATATGGCAAGGCATTAAAAACTGTATTATGAGAAGCACACAAGACCAGACAAACAAGATAGCAGTTCCAAAATAAAAATGAACATGTTAGCATTTGGGTACTTGCTGGTAGTGATGAATATGATTATGATGTATATGTTGATCATTCTGGGACTGGAGCTCTACCTAATCACAATTGTAAAATGCCAACTGGAAACTAAGTTGTCAGTCATCATCACTTAATGTTTGTAATAATTCCACGGTATAATTTCAAACCAGCCATGGCTAATGATGCCAACTGTCATTGCTATAAGCATTAGACAGAGGAAAGAAGTACAGAAAGAACCATTATATATTTATCTTCCCAAATGCACATGTACCAATAATGTTTTACAAATAATGCCATTTAAGATTGTTGATTCTGTCACTTTTAGAATTGATGGCTTTTACTGAACTGAGATGACGAGTATCTAGACACTATTTTATTTTTTAAATATAGCTTTGTCAACGTCAAATGAATTGAAGTGATTTGAAAGAAGAATGTAAGACAAAACATGTCACCATTAGTCAAGAAAGGAGTTATTCATTGCAAGGGTAGACATACTATAGAATTATGTTCTACAAGAGGTGGTTATGATCATTTTTTTAAATTGGATTTAAGTGATTTGCTTTCCTTTCTTGAAGAAATAGTATCTCTCTGTCATGAAGAAGTTGTTTTTGCTCCAGGATAAATTGAGGATTTTTGAGGATAAATTGGTAACTGTCTCACTTGAGTTTTCTTTTGGAGCTAAAATATAGAGTTGGTACATCTCAAAACCTTGGTTATTTTTTAACTTTGTGTCAGTTACCAGTATTGAAGATGAGTGAAAAAAATTGTTACATTTCCAAATCCTTTACTTTTGTTCTATGTTTTTTTAAGTCAGGCCACTAAAAGCATTTTGTAGATCATATATATATTTAGTGCAAGTTGTCCTTAATGGATCATTTCTCAGTTTGCATTTAAATTCAGCAAGTTAACTGAGTAGCATAGCTGTCAGGGGCGCACTCACAGATGCTGCTGCAACACTTACACAGCTCTATTAATTACTAGCTCAGAGGTATATGATTAAAAGAGCCTGTTTTTGTTATTTTGTTCACTGCGTGAGACCTAGATTATTACAATCCCTGTCACTTCTGCGAGGAGGTGGGATTATTTGGAGACAGAAATTGTCCAATTAGTATTGCCCAACCTGATCACACTAAATCATTCTCAGTTTTTCCCTCAACATAAATAGCAGTGTTTCTACAGTGTTTAATGATGAGACATAGGAAAACAGTATCACTACCATTTTAAAAACTGGTTTTTTTTTATACACAGTGAAATACTGTGCTCATATATTGCATATTAATACACAGTACCCAAAGAGAATTTTTTGATTGCTGCTGTGCTCAGTAAAATATACTGCAGGTCCTATATTATATAATATATGTAGGTTCTTAGTGATAGATTTGCATTTAAAAAAAATGCAGTAAATGATTGCAAGTCAAGGTATGTAGATGACAACAAATTCTCAACATTTGGAATATTTGCGAATATATCATTAAACCACATGTAGTTTCATGAGACTTTTCAAATCAGATCTAGATCTACCTATTGTATGGTAAGCAAGATACCACATGCAAGCAGCATAGTGTATGGATATCTATTTTAAATAAATAACATATATGTCCAGATTAAATAATGATAAATAAGACACACAGAAGCAGAGTAAAAATATTTCTAGCCTGATTCATGGGTCTGCATCAAGCTTGGCCACCATTTGAGGAAGAAATGTCCACCAGCCTAAAAAATGTAACGTACCTCCACTACTAATTCCACCAAATAGGGCAGCGGCTACAGAAGAACTGCAGGACCCAAATACAATCCTCAGACTCATAGCACGGTGCATGCTCAAATAGAAGGAGCACAACTTATATTACTTGCAGCAATTCTCCCTTCTGTCCACCTTCTCCCTGACAACCACAAGATGGAGAGTGTGGGAATACTTTAGCAAGCAAAACTATAGATTGTAAGCTTGCGAGCAGGGCCCTCTTGTCTCTTTGTTTGTTTTATCCAGTATTGTTTATTACTGTGTTTGTCTCCAATTGTAATGCGCCACTGAATTTGCTGGTGCTATATATATAAATGTTGATGATGATGATAATTCACTGTTTTTTATAGAACACCATTTGCTCAATCAAGAAGTATAAATCAAGCATACAAATATATGAAATTAAATTCATTGAAATAAAAAATATAACAATTAAAGTAAATGCAATCCCCTCCCCCATAAACTCTTAATATATTGATTTAACACTTTAATGGCCACTGTATAGGTGCTGGTGTTCAAGAAGGCAGTAAGTTTTATATAACCAAGCAAACATTGAAGTTACTTATCACAATGTGCAATGAATGTGGAAAATACAAACAAACAACTGGATAAATGTATTGCTTGCAAAGGAAATTAATACATACTAATCTACGTACAACTATTCATGTCTTGACAACTACGTCCCCTATCAGTACTCAGATGTTGCATATCTGAAAGGCACAGGCCTCAATTACTGCGATCCACCCACCAAAATCTACATTGTAAAATAGTATGTAATTCAGACTCCAGAGCAGGTAAATTGCTGTTACAGATAGTATCAGCAAAAGAGAATGATATTGCTGCTGCCAAAGCTGCTCTGCGCGTTTGAGAGGGATCCACCTATGATTCCATGGAATGTTTATCTATCTATCTATTTATCTATCTATCTATCTATCTATCTATCTATCTATCTATCTATCTATCTATCTGTCAGGCGCCTTTGGGACGGTCGCCTGTCCCTTCTCCCGCCGCGTCTGCTTGCCAGGCAATCAGACGCTTCCAGATACTTCCAGCAGGACCGCCAGCTCCTCTGCTCTTGTGCGTCCCATTGCTAGGCAATGGGACACTATCCGGATCCCTGGTGGCGGCTGATGACATCACGTCGCCGGCATCTCATTGGCCACTAGCACTATTTAAGGCTGACTCTGACACTATGCTGGTGCCAGAGTATTGGGTCATCCTGCTCCAGCGTTTCGGTGTACCATTTGGCTTTCCTGACTATTCCTTCTGTTCTCCAGTGTTTTCTTCTGACCCGGCTTGTCTGACCATCCTATTGAATTCTCCTTGTGTACTCTTCTCTCTATTGGATGTTACCGACCCGGCTTACGGACCATTCCATTGGATTCTCGCTGTGTACCTGCTCTCTCTAGTACCTTTCTGACTACTCTCTCTAGTACCTCGCTATATGGCTCAGTAAAGTACCGTGACCTGCACGTTTCCTACGTTTCTTTATTGTGGTGGTCCTGGTCATTTTCTCAATGCCTATCCTAAAAGACGGTAGAGGGGAGGCCGTCTTAGGAGATTCTGCATTCACTCCCTATTTCAAGGATATTTCCGAGCTTCTCATGGCTGTCACTCTGCATACCCCCAAAGGATCTCATCCTACCATGGCTTTTGTGGATTCCGGCTCCTCTGGAAACTTCATCTCAGCAGCTCTTGTTTTATGGCTCCAAATACCTCTGCCATCATTGCCTCAGCCACTTTCTCTTACGGCAGTAGATGGTAATCGTGTCGGCAATGGTTCCATTTCCTACATTACTTCACATGTTAGGCTGATGGTAGGAGCTTTAAATAGAGAGACGATCCAGTTTCTGGTGCTGCCCAAATCCATTAATCCACTAATATTAGGATTGCCGTGGCTCCGGAGGCATTCCCCTCAATTTGACTAGGGTCATACCCAGGTCACTGCCTGGGGTTCCGAGTGTCCTTTAAGATGTCTGCCCTTGATTTCTCCTCCAGCTGCTCAGGTCATCTGCCACTCCATCTCCGCAGACTCTGTTCTTCCTTCCGCATACTCTTCCTTTTGGGACATCTTTAGTAAGATTGAAGCTGAGACCCTCCCTCTTCACCATCCCTGGGACTGCCCTATCGAGTTGATTCCTGACAAACAAGTTCCTAAGGGTCGGGTTTACCCAATTTCCCGGCCTAAGACTCAGGCCTTATCGCAGTATATCGCTGAAAATCTAGAGCATAGATTCATCAGGAAATCCTCCTCCCCGGCCGAAGTGGGGTCCTCTTTGTCAAAAAGAAAAATGGGTCTTTACGTCCATGTATTGACTACCGTCCACTCAACCATATAACTATTAAGAACCGTTATTCGTTGCTTCATACCTCCGATTTGCTTGACAGAATCAGCGGATCTCAGTTTTTTACGAAGCGTCGAGGAGCTTACAATTTCATTCGAATATGGGAAGGATACGAATGGAAGACGGCTTTTAACACTAGAGATGGGCATTTTGAATACATTGTAATGTCTTTTAGCTTTTGTAATGCGTATGTAGTCTTCAAGTCGTTCATCAACTAAATCTTTCAAGATTTACTGTACACTTCTGTAGTTCTCTATTTCTATGATAATCTGGTGTTTTCTAGGGACCTCTGCTATCATCATGCTCATGTCAAAGAAGTTTTGTCCAGATTACGCAAACATTGCCTTTACTGTAAACTAGAGAAATGCATTTTCAAAGTGTCTCAAGTTCCATTCCTTGGATTCATTGTGTCCGACAAGGGTTTACAGATGGATCCTGTTATAGTCTCCGCCATTTTGGACTGGCCTCAGCCCCAGGGCCTTAAGACTATTCAGAGATTTATCATTTTTTCCAACTTCTACCGAAAATTTATTCAGGACTTCTCGTCCATCATCGCACCTATCACAGCATTAACCTGGAAGTCTGCCAATTCTGAAATCTGGTCCCTGGAGGTGGTAACAGCTTTTCATACTTTAAAGAAGGCCTTCTCCTCTGCCCCAGTTCTTGCCCAACCGGATCAGAAACGGCCCTTTTTCGTTGAGGCAGACACCTCATCTATTGGAATTGGAGCCATACTTTTTCATAAATCTTCTACTGGCATTCACACTTGTGGATTTTTCTCTAGACAGTTTCTCCCCAGTGAGAGAAACGACAGGATCGGTGACAAAGAACTCTTAGCTGTCAAATCCACACTCGAGGAATGGCGTCATTTATTGGAGGGCGCTCTTCATTCAGTCACCGTTTTCATGGATCATCAAAACCTTGTATTTACTCAACAGCCTCGTTGGGCATCTTTCTTTGCATGGTTTAATCTGGTCCTTACCTTATGTTCCGGAGTTAGGAAAGGCCGAGCTGATGCACGACCACGTTCTCTTGATGATTCTGACCGTCTGACACCCTTGGAGCCTCAACCTATCATCAACCCCTCCAGCATTGTAGCTCTTACCTGAGCAAAGACCTGTACTCCTCCTCCTGGTTGTTCCTTCCTGGAAGTCCATTTAAGACCGAAAGCTTTATGTTGGGCCCATTCTTCTCGCATTGCTGGTCATGCGGGAATAAAGAAGACTGCTGAATTATTTTGCCGTCTTGCTGCTTGTACAACCTGTGCCCAACATAAGACTTCCACGAGAGTTCCTGCCAGGATACTTTACCCTCTACCCATTCCTAACTCCCCCTGGGAGAGCATTTCCATGGATTTTATCACAGACCTTCCATCCAGTGCTGGGTATAATACCATCTGGATTGTCATTGACAGGTTCTCTAAGATGAATCAGGAAAAATAAATATACATGTACACTTGGTGCTCACTCTTAAGTACACGAGGGGGTAAATAAATTCTCCCGAATCACTTCACGTTGTGAATTCTCCCAAATCACTTCACGTTGTGGAATTCTTCCTCTATGCAGAACTGTCTGTCGATCTAAAATTCAAGCACATACAACAATGGAAATGATAGTGTAATATGTCACTATAATAGTATGCAGACGTCCCAAAGCCATACAAGTTAGAGACACCTATGCATCTTGTGTTCTTCAAACATGATGTCCCCCAAGGCACCTGTGCTTACAATGTCTCCAATAATTGTCAGCCTTTCAGTGAAAACATCCCATCGTTTCCTCCCTCTATATCGACTGGAAACTCCACAGACCATTGAATAAGAGAAAAGAGGGGTCTGTGGAGTTTCCAGCCTCGGTCTCGCCCCGTACCCAACCAGTCTTACTCTGATGAAGAGTACGAGATTAGTCGGATCTTGGATTCTCGCACACTGCATGGTCGCCAACAATTAATGGTTCCCTGGAGGGGCTTCGGTCTGGAGGAGAGGTCCTTGGTGGGCAGACAAGATTTACACGCCCCTCGGTTACTCAAAGAATTTCATAAACAACAGACTGAGAAGAGAGGAGTGTATACTGCTAGGCACCATCCCTTCGCTCCTCCGGGATGGTCAGTTTCACTTCCCCCCGTGGCGGCCAATGATATCACGCCACCGGCATCTCATTGGCCACTAGCACTAGTTAGGGCTGACTCTGACACCATGCTGGTGCCAGAGTATTGGGTCATCCTGCTCCAGCGTTCCTGTGTACCATTTGGCTTTCCTGATTATTCCTTCTGCTCTTCAGTGTTTCCTTCTGACCCGGCTTGTCTGGCCATCATATTGGATTCTCCTTGTGTACTGTTCTCTCCATTGGAAATTACCGACCCGGCTTGTCTTGTCTTGTCTGACCATTCCATTGGATTCTCCCTGTGTACCTCGCTGCCATCACATTACAGACCCAGCTTGTCTGACTACTCTCTCTCGTACCTCGCTATATGGCTCAGTAAAGTACCGTGACCTGCGCGTTTCCTGCGGCTAAACCCATACCTCCTTGCGGGGGTTCCTGGAGAAGACCAGGTGCATGTTAGACTTCGCACCTTCTGCTTGAGCTGTGGCCATGTTAGCAGGTACTTTTCGCATCAATCATTATGACACTAGTGATCACATATCTAGCTATCTCTCTATCACGTATCTATCTATGTATCTTATGTCTATCTATCTATCTATCTATCTATCTTATATTTATCTATCTATGGGGCATATTCAATTGTTAGCGAGACGGGTGAAAATCCCACGCTCGGAAAAAAAACAAACCCGCGCTCGTTTTTTCCTGTTCGAGTGCTCGTTTTAAAAAAAAACGCTCAATTCAATTGTTAACACTGCATCCACCCCCTCGCGCTCTATTATTGGTCCTAGCGAGTTTGAAATGAAGAGTGGTTAAGGCAGTCATTTTAGTATAAAAAAATAAAAGAAAATTAATGCAATCAAGAAGGGCCCCAGCACTGCAAAGGAGATTGGGCCCCTACACTGCAATCAAGAAGGGCCCCAGCACAGCACAAGAGAATGGGCCCCCACACTGCAATCAAGAAGGGCGCCAGCACTGCAAGCAACAATGCCCCCCCCCCTGGACAGCAGATACAAGTAGGTAAATTTTTTGCCATTTACAAACATTTCGTGAACACTGGCCAAGCATGGACATAAACGTACAAATATTTGTTGGGACTTTGCGTAAATGAGTGTGTGTAGGTAAAGCATCAGAAAACTGAGGATTTCGTCCATGGTGAGTATTTTGTTTTTTTTAGTTTTTAATTAAAATCTATGGTGTACATGAGGGTGTTTACTGTATTTATTGGGGTTTTAGTATTTTTAATAAAGATTTGTGGTTGTAATGAGGGTGTTTTATTTTACATTTTGCTTTGTGGTACTACAGATCACAGCCAGCCGTGGGTGTAAGAGCATTTTGGCACTTGTGGTTCTACAAGTGCAAACATGCCCTGGGTGCCATGGGTACGCTGGTGCTTGTAGTTAGACAAGTAGCAGCATGCCCACACTATTTAGGCCAACATGGCTGGCTGGGACATGTAGTTCCACAAATCAAAATTCATTTATTTTTTTGGTTTTTTTCATACAAAATCCCCATTTATTACCCTACTACCCACAGCCCAGGGGTAGTAGGAAGAGCCCTAGTGCTATCGGCACTGGGCTGGGTGTCCCTAGGGGGGTGGCCCGCTTACATTTTTCAGCGGATCACACTCCCTAGGGAATCCAGGCCAGCGCTGAACAGTCTGTGGGTGTTTAGTCATTATGGCCGTGGGACCCAAACAGCGTTCCCCCCCCCCCCCTGCTATAGTGCCTATCACCCCGGCTGGTTTGCCTAGTGCTGGTTCAGTTAAAATAGGGGGAACCCTACGCCAAATTTTTCAAAGATTTTAACTCACACATCAATAGCCTGCCAGCACTAGGGTTAAGACTAAATAGAGTGTGGAGCAAACGATTTTGGTTTTAAAAAATAAATAAATAACATGCTACTTTTCACCGAGAGCTGACTGAGGTCAGGCACAACCTCCCCCCCCCCCCCATCCCCTTAAAAAAATGAAGTTTAAATACATGCACCACTAATGGTTTTTTCTAAAGGTGGAACTTTCCAAAAATTATTAATTATTATTACACTTTTTTAAGTACTTTTCAGTTTTTAGGTTATTTTTATGACCTTTTACACCTTTTTTTCAGTTTAATGTATATTTTTCTTAACTTAATAAAAAAAAATTTCTTTGAGCAGACCAAGGAGGTGCGAGATGGAACAGCAGATTTCCCTGTTTCACCCACAGCGTTAAAAAACAATTGAATAGCTTTTTCCACTGAGGGTTCGCATCCAGCCTATACTTTAACATTGACAAACGGTTGGAGCGCGATAACACCGTTTCGGTAAAAAAAAAAAAAAGATTAGAATTGCGGGAGAAGTTTCCGCGCTCGAAAATAAGGAAAAAAAACAAAAAAATGACTTAACACGCTCGAACTTCTAAACTCGCTAACAATTGAATACCCCCCTATATGTCTATATATCTCATATTTATCTATGTATCTATATATCTGTCTATGTATCTCATAATTATCTATCTATCTATATATCTGTGTATTTAATATTTATCTATCTAGCTATGTATCTCACATCTATCTATCTATCTATCTATCTATCTATCTATCTATCTATCTATCTATCTATCGATTTATCTATCTATCTAGGTATTTCATATCTAGCTGTCTATCTATCTATCTATCTATCTATCAATTTATCTATCTACCTAGGTATTTCATATCTAGCTGTCTATCTATCTATCTATCTATCTATCTATCTATCTATCTATATATTTCATATTTATCTATGTATCTCATATCTATCTATCTATCTATCTATCTATCTATCTATCTATCTATCTATCTATCGCATAAGCAAACCGAGGGGGGCTTCCCTAGTGCCTGAAAAACCCCCTCCAAGCCTGGGGCACTGTACAATTGAGGTGGCTTTACATGGCTCTGCTTGAAAAGGGGACAGCTGCGTGCACCTAACAATAGTGCACGCAGCATTACCCATGTATATTATGGGAATAGGAAGAGTTGGAGAGCAGCCAAGCACTGTCTAAAATTATAGTCACGTCCCAATGCATGCTGGTCACGCCCACTTGTGGCATGGTGTGGAAAGCCCCCTCTACAAATCCTACGTTATCTATCTATCTATCTATCTATCTATCTATCTATCTATCTATCTATCTACCTATCTATCCATCAATCCATCTATCTATCTAGGTATTTTTATTCTATTTGTCTATCTATGTATCTATGTATCTATCTATCTATCTACCTACCTATCTATCGAGTGTCGGACTGGCCTGGCGGGGTCCCGGGGAAATACCAGATAGGCCCCACTGTCCGATGGCCCCGCCCTTTTCCGCTAGGGGTGGGACCAGAATGCAATCACCAGGGCCCCCACGGAGAGGTAAATGTAGTAGCAGCCTGTGCTGCTGGTAAAGCAGAGGAGCTTCCTCCTCAGGAAGGAACTCCTCACTGTCTCCCATCACCCACTCTGCTATGCTCTGATTGGCTGACACAGTCACTCAGCCAATCAGAGCAGACACGCCCCCTACCCACACTGCCATGGAGGAAACAAAGCAGGAAAGGTAAGCTTGTGTGCCTGTATGTATGAGAGAGAATGTGTCAGTGTGTATGATAAATGTATTAGTGTGTGTGTATGAAAAATGTGTGTATTGGAAAGGGGAAGGGGGGTGAGTCAGTGATTCCCATGGAGCCAAGGTTGGGGGTGGCACTGTATATTCTCACTAAGGGTAGTAATATTATGCGGATACACAGATTAATTGTAACTATTCTGAGATAAAGTGCCCCTCTGCTTGTATAAGTGTTTTGTGTGTGTTTTAAATTTTTGTCTTTCTTTGAAACATTATTTTTTCACATTTGTCTCATTCTCATTTCATTATAACATCTCTACACCTTCCACTACATATGTAGTGCTTTTAGGGCACTGTCCCTGAAACTCTGGACTTCTGTTCTGCCTTCCGGGAGATACGTCACACCTCTTTGAGCATTGTTGCGTACTTGCATTGTTGCGTACACTTCTGTCGATGGTGTACCCAACAATGCAAGTTTTTTTCTGTAGGGGAGTGGCCTAGTGCTTTTCACACTCCCACTCACCCTTTAAATGTGATAGCTATTGATTTAACATTGTGACTGGTTGGGGAATGGGGTTAGAGCATTCCTTCATTGCTAGGCTTTCCATATTTAGTGTACATATCCCTTTTTCAAAACAGGACTCCAACATTCCAAGGTCCAGACACCAACTGAGCTTAAGACATCAGCAGCAGCAGGTAGTGAACGCTGCAAGAACAGTTAGGAGAGAGCAGGACATCTGCCAACTGTTCTGATTCTAGTGGGGCAATACTTTGTCCCAATCTAAGGGGTGGGGCCTAGACTATGCACTCTTTATATATACTGCATTCTTTATATACTATACTATCCTGCAAGCCATGCCCTTCATGGACTGACCACTCCCCCTCTAGTGTCTGGTCTCGCCTCTATGGTGGCTGGCCACACCCCCTCTGGTGGGTCCCTAATGTTGCACTCCCCCTGTGGGCCATTCATGCCCCAGTCTGACACTCTATCTATCTATCTATCTATCTATCTATCTATCTATCTATCTATCTATCTATCTATCTTATATTTATCTATCAATCTATCTGTGTATCTTATATTTATCTATCTATATGTCTATGTATCTCATATTTATCCATATATTTATCTATCTATCTATCTATCTGTCTATGTATCTTATATTTATCTATCTATCTATGTATCTTATATTTATCTATCTATCTATATATGTATCTTATATTTATCTATCTATCTATGTATCTTATATTTATCTATCTATATGTCTATGTATCTCATATTTATCTATATCTATCTATCTATCTATCTATCTATCTATCTATCTATCTATCTATCTATCTATCTATCTATATATCTATCTATGTATCCATCTATCTATCTTACAAATTTAGTTAACAATGCATTACATTTTCCTGTGATTCTTTAAAGTATGACAGACATAACTTCTTTTATGCTAAACATAAATCAGTTTTTAAAATGTTTTTAAAGAAATTCAAAGTTAGCCTCCATTAGATTCTTATTCTGTAATACATCCATCATATTATGCCATTGTACTGTGTTTTGCAATCATTACACGACTAAATTAATTAAATCCATTAAAATCTGTTAACAGCAACATTGAAAATGTCTGGTAGTGCCTCTAGCATAAACTTTTTAGTAGCTTTTACAAACAATTTGATTAATCACAAAGTAATTCTTCACTGGTTTATATTCAATTACATGAAACCCCAAGAGGGAATGCATTCAGGAGAAAATGTCTGGACATGTATAAAAAATAATGGTTTTGATAGTTGATAAGTGCACCTGATTTATATTTCAATTAGAAAATTCTAAAGTCATGATATTTTTAAACACCTATTAGGCGTTCATAATCCTTCTCAAAAGGCTCTCCTTTCATTTGGCACCAATCCATGTTGACTGGAATTGTAAATACACACTTTGAATTTCTCTTTATAATTTACATGACTTTCTTTCCAGGTCAGTAACTTTCTTAATAACTATCCCCTTATAATTATTGTCCTCACACGCTGTAACTACAGACTCAATATGGTAATTCTACCGTATTCACTTACCTTTATCTATTTCCTGGACGTTTATCTACAATAGGGCTCCTCAGGTCCAATCACCAAGCAAGAGATATGTAAAATATCAGAAATACTGGTTACCCTGTTTCAGCCATGTTTTGGATTAAATGTTGTCAATTTTACATTATGATGGTTAGTAATATGAATCGACAATACGCTCGGATTAATGGATAAAAAGAAGGGCAGGAGGAAACCCTCCTGACACCATTGCTAATCACAGGGTTAGAGCTGTATAAAACAATAAAAAAAAGAAACCACAGAAAATGGTGGGGTCCCACTGGCATAGTGAAAATCATCTCTAGGCTAGTCAGTCCATGGTGGTACCTGTATGAGAATGTATCCAAATAGTTTATAGTGTACTGAGATTACTAAGAAAGCAAAATATCCAGAGGTTCTAATCTTGTCCTTATCTTACCCCAGCTCTGACAGCGCATGGACATCAGAAAGAGAACTTCCAGCACCCATGACAAAAATAGCAGACGCATTCTAATGATAAACTATTGCTGGCCACTCCTGTTTTATAAACAGGAATGGGGTTGTTTGATTCTTCAGTGGGTGTTATTTTCGATGAATTGAAACTAATTCACAAATTAATTAAATTTGTGGCAGATCCCTGAAATTCTGCAGCATCAATCTGTTCATCTCTTATGATAACCCCTAAAGGAAATGCACAGCTGATCTATTTGAATGGGTCAGCATTGAACCTCTTTATCTTATTAAGGAGAACTCATAGCAAATAATCATGTTTACTGTTTTTCAAGGATAAAGTTTAGAATTTAGAACCAACTCATCCTTCATTTAAATTTTACACAGGTTACTGTCCATAAACCCTAACCATTATAATCACCACTAGCCTCCTTTATATTTCCCAATAGCTGAATTTTTTCATTTTATTGTAGATTCACATATTATTTTATGACTTTCTGTTCATAATCCGATTCAATATTTTTATTTTCCCTACTTTTCTTTCTTTACTTCTTACTCTAAAATATTACCCAAACTCAATAATGAGTTAGTTTTCTTTTAAATCAGCTTAAAAATGTTTTTTTTTTCTATTCTCCAACCTGTTTCCTTTCCTTACCATCATTGCTATTTTTAAGCCCCATATCTCATTTTCTATAAGCTTCAACAAATCACAGTCAACAATACAAACCAAATACCCTTCATTGCATGAGGCTCAACTAACAGCAGTATATGTCATCCAGTAACTAAAGAAAGGATGCCCCCCCCCCAAAAAAAATTGTTGCAACATTAAAAGTTGTGAAGGAGACACGTGAGATTTGGTCAACTTTCTGTAGCATAAAAGTGACCATAAAACTTTTAAAATAGAACACATTTCAATTATTAATATTATTATCCTTTATTTAATAATATGCTGATCTATTAGGCAGCGTTTACATTGCGGGATCATGACACAAACATGCTACATACATGGACATTGAAAAAAAGGTTTAAGATAGTGTGATGTAGACGTAAGGTAATCAACCGGCACCAATCAGACAGCTATAGAACCTAGGTACAATGATATGTGTAATACTTATTAAATTGATAAATTAACAACCCTGTTATGGCACTCTATTACTGCAGAGTATCACAGCTGCACTACACAATGTAAAATGTTCAAAATCAATGCTAAGATGTCCTTGAATTTTCTGATGAGAGAATCCTTTGTCATTCAAAGTACAAGCATTTCCCTTCTCTCATGCAAAATATATTGTAGTCTTTTTTATAATGTTAAAATGAAATGTTTTGTGGTACATTATTGCAAAATAAATGTTTGGAACATCAACAACCCATCTTCAAACAGATTTATTGGCATTAAGAGTAAAAGCATTTGAATATGCAGATTGAAGCAATTTGAGCTTATTTCTGCAAGAGCAAAACTAGTAGAAACAAGTATAAGTAAATAATAATGAGTTCTAAAGAAACCTTAAGTTGTGTTGATAGATTTACAGCACTGTATTTTGTAAGCTACTTATAAAGCAAAGACACATAAATTATATTCTTGATATTGGTTCTATTTGATGGATTTAAAAATGCTATTACAAAAAAATAACTTAAATAAATGAAATATTTACCCTGAAAATAAGAAGGTTTTATTTTCACTTTGGTTGCTCAGTAAAACATGGCCTTTAATCATTCTGAAAAGGAAAATCTAATTTTCAATTAGCAACAGGGGCACATGTCACACTGCTGGTTTGGTAAATTAAGTATCAGCTATAAACTTCAATAGACCAGTGCCTTAGAGGACACATCTTCATGCTTATTGAGCTGTACCAAATGTATTTTGAACAAAAAGCATCTCACAGACATGGGCACATTCTTATTTAAGTCAACAGAACAGCTCAAAATATTTACCAATACTCACTAACATTTTTTGTATGGTGTGAGAATGGTCTTAAAAATAGCACATTTTCAGCCAAATACATAAACAAAATAAATATTCACAAATCTGTAAATTGAAAATATCTTTTTTAAAAATCTGTTATTTTAAATGTGTGTTAGATGGAGTTGGTGGATCTAGGTGGTGACACAGGAGATGTCTCCAGACAAGACATTGCCGACACCTAGTCAGAAAGACCACAATCGGGTGGAGACCCTGGGGGAGTGAATGAGATGAACCACTAGGTCAGGAAAGACTTTTATCGAGGAAGAAATCGGAAGTAGATTCTAATAACATTCAATACATACAATCAATTTGTAATACATTTGACTATGATTTGTGTTAGTTGTTACTTAAAGGAACTACTGCAAGGTTCACCCTCTTTAACTTTCTGTATTAACTGTCAGTTTGCGGCATTCAGTTACAATCAATATTCAGTTACAATCAATATTATATACGGTCATCTTATGTCTCTAAACAAATTATCCTATGCAATTTCAAATCCTCAACTGTTTTGGTGCTGTTCAGTTTAAAACTCATACTTCAGTTTGATCGTAAACTGGGGGTTGAACCTATTGACCGTAATGTTTGTAAATCAGTCTGTAAATTGCTTAAAGCTTTGCTCTTGTTGGCATTCCCTCCTTGGCCATGTGTCCTCTCCTAATATTATCACCTGGCACGAGCTTATGTATGATGTATCACTTTTGCTAAGTGTAATGTGCACTTCTGTGAGTGTTATTACTTATGTTTCTGGGGAGGTGTAAATGATCCCTGTTACTCATGATTATAATGTTATAATGATTGTTTTATTATTGACGGCTGGTAATGCTGCTGCCTTAAAATAGCCGTACACACTTTTCCTGACCAGCAGCTACAACTGTTATTTCACATCTTTATGTATCAATTGTTCCCCACACCTCTTAGATTGTAAGATTATTTGGGCAAGGATATCTGACCAAATGAGCTTACTGTTTCTTATCATACTTTGTTTGTGTCATGGTCCTCTCAATGTTTAATATGCTGGCAGTTTATAAATAAAAGATAATAGTAATAATACTAAGTGACTGATCCTGTCTCAGGTTATATCTCTTCGCTGTCTTATCTCTTTGTCTCTGTAGTTGTGATCTCTTTAGCGGCTGTCAATGTAGTTGCTCTCTATGGTAGTTGCTCTCTTAACCTCTCTCACAGATCCCTGTCAGCTCTCTCTGCATTTTCAACTGGCACTCTGCTATGCATCACATGTTATAATGGCTACTGACCAGTGATGTTTTAATGTATTCAACTTTATTGAAAATAATCATATTCTAATATGAACATCTGACAACTCTAGTATATAAAAATCAAAAACTATTGTCCATTAAACATTCCTATGTAGTTTCTTAGTATTTTCCATTCTAACATCCTTCTACACTAAAACTTATTTGTAGGGCAGTCCTAGGCACTACAGTTGTAAGATTCACAAAAAACTGATGACATTGCTGGTATTAGTTGAGCCATCTCCATCTTTTAGGATCCATTCTGAAGAATTACCATAAAGGTGGTAGAATTTTCTTAAAAACTTATATACTTTACATTAGCTAACAATGTTTGTTTTTCTTCCTTTTTCTACTTTTGTGATATTGGTTCGTTGTTGTTAGCAAAACAGTGTATGGCTAATATTATCAGTTAAAGGAGTGAGCTCATGTATCTTTAAAAAAAATAAAATCAGTTTTAGAACTGCCTTTATTCTGGATAATAATTGGAAAAAAACATTTCATATGTCAACTCATGTACAGATTCAGTGTTTTGCTTACAATGATTTAGCTCAGAGAGGCCGCAGTGAAAACAATTTCAGAATTCATAACAAAATTATTTTATAGACCAAAAATTTCTATAAAATTGTTTTATCTGATCATCACATTATTTAAAAAACATATTTTAATCAATTTTTTTTTCTGGTTAAGCGGTAATACAATATTTATCAACCGATTATTGAGATAGTGATGGAGATTACCCACCACACAGGCATAATGATGACAGCAAGAACGATGAGCCTCACACAGTGACAATGTTGGATGATGAGTTTTACCTCCACACATAGTGACGATGGTGATGGAGAGGATGACCCCCAAACAGTGGAATACTCACATAAACTCACGTAAGGAGTAACTGGGAATCCTGACACAGAACATTGCTGTGTCTGCTGTTCTACACAGCCTGGTAGCTGAGGTTTCTGCACAGGGCTCTGCTCCCCTCTACCATGTCTAGTGCACTCAGAGGAGTAAAGCACGGATCTGCCATCTGCAGAGACCACAATGAGCTGTGTGACACACTGTACCATGAGGCATTTAAAGCCCCAGAATGTTGTGCAAGAGAGCTAGTATTCTAAGGCTGCAAAATGAAATGAAAGGAGGCACTCTGGTGTTCCCTTTCTCTTTGAACACTTGAGCAAATTAAGAACATTGCACAGGGAGGAAAAAGTAGTGGATGGCACCATAAACCTTGGTTAAACCTTCAAATTTTTGCTATGCCCCCCCCATGTCATAGTTATACCCCTGCCCAGTGGTTCTTTCACAGGCAGCCTAGATGCTAAGTGTACACTCTGTGGTTGAGGGGTACAACCTTTCCTTTGAGATTTTTTTTGTTGAGTGTCCCAGGCTTGTAGTGCACAATGCACCCAGCGATCACCAGGGATGCCATATTGCCTATGCCCTACAAAGGGAAGTATCACTGTGCCAGCCCTACAGAGAGTGTGTTCTGGATGGGCAACAGATGTGAGTAGGGTTTGAATAAAGAGAACAGATGACATGTATCTTTGAAATGTCTTCTCTATTATTATTGTTACCTTGGCTGTGAACAAGATTACGTGCATTCCATAGCACACTGGGCTACTAGCTTAATGAGCATTTTCAGCCTATGGTGTGGGTAACAGTCAGGAGATTTTGCAAGATATTAAATATAATTACAGTACTGCCTGCACAAAAGAAAACAAGTTATTGTGCATATTGTTACCAATAAATAATTCACTAAAATGACATATTTTAATAATAATAATCATCATCATCATCATCATTAATCCTTAATATGTATTACTGTAGCACATATTGAAACTTATTCTATGTATTTCTATGTACAGTAGTTGGCTACTTATTTTCACTAGGAATTTGCAATGGTGATAAATATACACTGGTGGTAAGAAGTGAAGGTTGTGATTACTCAGATGATTTGCTATTGCTCAGTGTGCTCATTTACAAATATTTTTCCTTAGTTCTAGAATGCTTTAAAATTACATAGTTTCCCTTATTCTTGAATTGTCAGTAATAAGGTAAAAGAGTAAATTGTGCAAATCCATGTAATGCATATTTAGATTTCGTGTACTAGTCACACATTAAGAACAACTAATGGCAGGCATACAGCTAAAGGTCCTGTGGGCTGGAGCTGTTCTGTGAGCACAGTGCTGAAATCCTATCTGTTCTTTATTTGCTTGAAATCATTAGACACATGCACTTCACCAGTGACACTGGATACACTCTGAACTGCAATGAAGTACAACTGCTGCACAGGTAACCAAATCAATACTTTTTCTATGTGTTTCATATGTGCCCTATACTGACATTCAATAAAATAATTAAAAAAATAAACAGTTTCAATAGCTATATATAGTTTTTAAAAGTTGCTGTAAGCAAATTCAAATTATATTACTGGATATTAGAATAATTATTAAAGATTTGCAAGATGAACAGTATTATTCAGAAAATAGAATATTGTTTCTTTCTTTTCTTTTACCTTATATTGTATCTAACATGAATAAAATAACGTGAAGGCTATCTTGTAATATTAACTGAGGTGAGATCTAAATGGTGCTATTATATGTTTTTTCATTTTTGAATGTCGGGTGTATCTGCTTACTTTCAGAATTCATGCATGGTTAAATTCCTATTTATTTATGTGCCTTATGAAAACAGGGAAGTGTGCCTTAGCAGGTGCTCTTTAAGCTTCAGAGTGCTTTGGCTAGTATTCTTCTCTATCTGATAAACCATTAATGAACAAGCATATTCAGAACATCTCACAGTGATACTTTAAGCTCTGTAAATAAAGCTCTGGAACAAGGCTTATTTTAGCGAAATATAAGCAATGGTAAATGCTTGTTACTCAACCATTAAAGAGACAGCAAATGTTTGTAAAGACATAAAAATAAGGGTAAAATAAAAATTATATTATTATTGACAACTGTTCCTGTGTTTTCTATTATGTTGACTGAGGAGAATAAAATAGGATTCAAACTTATTTTCTATGTTTGGAAAACAAAATTGTAAACTTTCTCATGAGTTCCTAAATAACAGTTATTTTATTTTAATCAAGTTAGGCAATATAAATACAGATTACAATGACACAAAGTATGTGTATACATCCTACCCAGGAAAACCATGGTGTAAGGTATAAGAGTAGCATGTCTACCTTTTTTGTAGTTTACTATGATGTATGCTTCGATTTCTACTACAATGCATAATATAACTGTACATATTCTTTTACATATATATATATATATATATATATATATATATATATATATATATGTGGGTGTGCTCAACATTACACAGGTGCTATCCAGCAGAATTACTATAATAAAGTGTGAAAGGACATTATGTTCAGACATAACATATAGAGCAACTTTTCAGTTGTAGTCAGTCACTATTGCGTATTGATTAGCTGTTACATTATTTACAGATTAAAATAACAAAATGTTTATTTTATTGGCAAAGTTGTCAAGCAATATTTTACAAACATATTATCATGCTTCTGTATATCAAAATATGTCCAGAACTAAAAGTAGGAGCATTCTCTAAATAAAATGTAGCTTAGGTTTGAAAGTCAGAAAAACCTACACAATCTCAGAATCACTGGTGGGAAATGTATTTGTGTATTAATGTAATGTCAGAAGAGGGACTGATATTTTACTGACCTCTGTTTATGATGAATGGAATTCTAACAATGGTACGTTTTAATCACTAGCTGAACATCTGAACATGTATTACCGGTTAACAACCCCAATCATTGCACAGGTAAAAGGGAGATACATTTAGATATGATGATTTATAACAGGATTATTAAATAAACATTAAATATATATATATATATATATATATATATATATATATATATATATATATCAAAACACAAAAAGACAAGGGCGCCACACATAGTGTAATTTGTTTGGAACAAATAGTAAGTGATATAAATCCGAGCTGCTCCTGTACCAAATAAATTAATAATAACAGCTTATCTGATGAATGCAGCAGTATGACTTCGTAGAAACCTCTTTATCCTCTTCATCTCCGAGAATATATTATTACACTATGTGTGGCGCCCCTGTCTTTTTGTGTTTTGATCTCTAGGTGTGACACTAGCAGACAGGTGTCAATTGATTTGAGAGCTGCCTATATTCATTTAAGTATCCATTTAAAATATCCAGAAGACAATCAGTCCATCAGGCATCTAACTTTTATGGAATCATTGAAAGTCTAACTTAGCTGTTATCTCATCTCATATAAATAACCAATATGATTGTATCTGGTTCAAGAGTTTTTTTCATGTCGAATAGAATCTACTAATAGCAGGATAAATTACAGTAAAATGCACCAAAACAAATATGTATTTTAGAAATAATAATAATAAAAATTAGCACAACAGCAAGTGGTCAAAGTGTGCTAGTACAGAGTGGTATGCCATACCGCCACTTCTCCTACTGGCTTCATCGTAAAACTATCAAATATCATTCATTTACATACCGCCACGTCTAAATTTCCACTTCAACCACTGACAATAGCTATATACTGCAGACAGTGGTGAGATATTCCAAGCTTCCCTACAGACAGCTCCCACTAATTTTGATGTACCTGAGGTGCCTTACTTATTCTTTAAACATATATGCTTTTTTAACTGGAGTCAGATCTGCTATTATTTATTATAATATAAACAACTTTAGGGTAATCTGGTGCTATCTGACTCTGACACAGCCCTCACTTCTTTAGTGGCTTTGGTTTAGGGTCTTCTGTGTTCCTTGCTCAGATCTTTATTTTATTCAGCATTTGTAATCATTTATTCTTGTTTCATTTCAATTGAAAGCGCACATTTTTCTAAACTTTTCGAGCCATCTCATGGAGTAGATAGTAGCTAAGTAATCACGCAAATCAAAGGATTTGGGTACAACTGGCCTCAGTCACTTTTACTAAGCAGAAAAGCTTAGTACTTCAACTTCAAAATAACCACGTTGCCTGTCTGGCACTAACTAAACACAAGTTGTTTCTGACTGTCAAACTGCTAAGAGAACATTAGACGTTCCAACACATTTTGTTTACTCACAACAGATATCAGGCTTTCTCCTATAGAGACCTTTCCCCCAGACAGAGAAGAGAGCATATCTAGTTTGACATGTCTTTTTTAACACATCTGGATTTTATTTGCACACATCCATTTTAACAGGGCATGATCTGTCACCTGTTTAAACTGTCTACCCAGGAGGGGCTGGACCACTCACTGTTAGACTCTTCTGTAACATCGAGTTCTAACATTTTTGTAACCTCTCGCTGAGTTTCCCATTTTCTATATAGTTTTAGGTTGACCTTGACCCCTGGTTCTGTGACAGTGTCATGGTTTATCATGGCCACTTGGCCGGGTAGATCTGAAAATATGTCACTATATCTTTTGAGGAACACTTTAGGTGCATTCTTTTGTGCAGCTGACAGTGTCTTTGACACTTTTACTTCTGGAACTAAAGGGAATTGGGTTACTGGAGGACCAGGTTCAGCTGAGACAACTAACTTATCCTTCCAGGGTTTTATTAGGCTAACATGTTAAGTTTTGTCGGGCTTTTTTATCTTAGGTTGGTACACTTGATAGTTAACCTCAATTACTTTCTCCCTGATCTGAAACAGACCCTGCCATTTAGCCAAAAACTTGTGTCCTACCGTGGGTACCAAAATAAGAACTTTATTCCACGGGGCAAATGTATTTACCTGGGTTTTCCAATTGTACACCCTCTGTTGGGCTTGTTCCATGTGCTCCTTGGCAATGGGAACAATGGAAAAAAGGGAAGGAATCACAGTGCTCAATCTCTGATATGACAGAAAGATGATCCAATGTTGCTCAGAGGTAATCAATGATCAACTGTGTGATGTATATCATATATTGTTAGCATATATATCACCAGCTAAGTCCACACAGTCTTTGTATATGTTCTCTGTGTCTCAATAGGTTATCTGATGTCCAGAAATGCAAGAATCTTCTTGTCTTATGTTTTGTGGCATGACCCCAGTGTCATGTGCAAATAAACAGATGTTGAACGAAGTTAGATATAGACAATAATAAGTATAAGGAGGGTGAATTGTAGGCACTTACAGTTTGGTAAGATGTAGTAGATGGTTGATGTACCCATAGAAGTCTTACTTCATATAGGATCTCTGTGTCCTCCGATGTATGTTGTGGCTCAAATGGTAATGGCTCATGCACATGGACCAGCAAATGTGGAGATTGGGACAGTGTTGTTAAAAAGTATATAACATTTATTTGTTAAAAACAATACCCACTTACATCGAAGTGTCCACCAAAGTACATACAGTATGATGGTCTCATGCAGTGTGATCAGCTGTTATTCCTGAACGCGTTTCGTCATCTCTGACTTTTTCAAGAGGATAAGTGTAACTATGTGACAAGCTCTGTATTTATACTGATGCGGCGGCCATCTTGCACATGCACCAAATGTCTGTCTCCTTGCGCATGCACAGTATAGATTTATTGTGTCTATACAGTTTCCCCTAATTTATAGCGGCACATCTATAGATGGAATTATTGCCATCATGTCATCTAACAGTATCTCACCTTTTTAGCCATGAAGAGAAGGTAATTCTATTTTATAGATATAACCTCTATTATTCCGATGGCCATCTTTACTGTGGGCAATAAGTGTAATGTAAGATGGCCATAATAAAGTGCATCGACATCTTCAAATGGTATATAGAAATATATCTATGCTGTTTACAATATATCTGTAAGGGTATCCAAAAGCGAGTTTATTGACATAATGGTTTTTAATAATCATATGTGTTGCAGTAATTTTGTATTTTATTTTGTGCCTCATTCTATAAACTCTTATCTGTTCTATTGCTATATATAGTAATAAAAACTACTTATCTATCCGATGTTCACATACCCACTAAGGGACATAATTGCATAATGAATATGAGGATGAAAATCAAAAAAGGGATATTATACACATATTAATACCTCTATGTTTACATGCAATCATATATAATACTCGTAGTCAAAATATGGGGGCTTCATAAAACCTTCATACAAACAGAACAAAGTATAGTAAAGTAGTAAAAGTACATAATTATATAATACCCACAGAGTACGCTTACAGCTCCATATGTATATTGAATGCAGACAATAATGAAATAGTATGTAGCCATTTTTTGATGAATCAAAATATATGTACAGTAACAATCCTTTCTATTTCTATTTGTCTTATTTATCCTTTTGAATGAGTGATGCTATTTCCCAGTCTATATTTAATCCCCTCGGTGCTAAAGTTTTAAGTTTAAAAATCCATGCTACCTCTTTGTTGTTAATATTCTTTAAAAAGTCTCATCCTCTCCAGTTCTGTTTTACCTGTGTAATGGTCATAAATTTGAAATGTTTCACGTCTTTATTGTGAAATTGAAAAAAATGAGAAGATACACTATACAATGGCAGCAATCCTGTCCTGCATCTCAGACACATGCTCAATAACACTTTTATAAGGATGCTCTTCCCACGTATCTTTTGCCACATCCAGCAATCCTCTGGAGTGTCTCCTATACAACAAATTAACTGGAGAGAACCCTGTAGAGGACTGAGGAGATTCTCTAATGGGCATTAATAAATATAGCAATAAATAATCCCAAAGGATTTGTTGAACCTTTCTATCAACCCATCAGTCTGTAGATTGTAAAGGGATGTCCTGAGGTGAGCGTCCTTAAACAACTTGTACATTTACTTCATGATTCTAGACATAAAGGTGGCACCTTTGTCAGTCAGGATTTCTTTAGTTATTCCCACTCTGCTAAAGACATGCACCAGCTCTCTAGCTATAGCCCTGGTTCAGATATTGCGCAAAGAGATTTTCTCAGGATACAAGGTAGCATAATCCATTATCACTAGGATATACTGATGCCCCCAAGCAGACTTTAACAAGGGTCCAACAAGATCCATGGTTACCCTGTCAAACAGAACCTCTATAATAGACATGGGGTCTGGGTGCATGATACTGGCACTCGGGAGAGGAAAAACAATATTCTAACACCTCTTTATGCCTCCCTGGCCAAAGGATCTGCTGTATAATCCTCTCAGTGGTCTATTGTGCTATTATTTAACTGTTTAATTACCCCACACCCATCACCCAGGGGTGTGGAAAGAGCCCTGTGCTGTCAGCAAGGGGCTGGGTACCCCTAGGGAGGGGGTCTGCATTTGTTTTGCAGACCCCAACCCTAGGGAATCCAGTTTCGTGCTGACCAGCCTGGGACTAGATGGCATCCTGGCAGGGGGACCCCTGCTGCAAGTTCCCCTGCTATGGTGCCACCAGCCCCAGCTGACTAAACCTAGGGCTGGTTGGATGAGAATCAGGGGGATGAGAAATATGACTGTCAAGTGTACATTTGTTTTTTGTTATTTTTTATTGATTAAATAGTAAGTATGGTGTCATACCATCAGTACATTTTCATGTCAATACATGCAGTTGTTTTTTGTTGTTGTTATGGCTGTGTCTAAAACATGTCAAAATAACCTTTATTTGTTGTCTGATCACTTTTTTTTAGACCTCTCCACCATTTGAGTTACTGGACCAGTCTTTATAAATGTGTAAAATAAATTCCAAATTTCAGTTATTTTACAGAAAAGTTATTATTCAGTAAAAAAAAAGAACGTAAAAGAATGCTGAACAAAACCTTAATGCAACATATTACTCTCATGGAAACTTAGCAAAGTTTATACATTTCCATTCAAATATTATCTATATCCACACTAATGTCTAGACCATCAATAAATGAATGTAGAAAATAAAAAAATATATACAAAATATATACAATATTAAACGATTCTATCATGTCTTTTCAGCTCTCTGGTTTATACTTTTGAACTTTCCTGCCTCTCAAGCTTTACTGTGTCAGAACTTGAGAGAGAGATGTAGAATCTCTGAAGATGAATGTGAAGGACTCTTGAATACGACAGAAAGAATGTGTGATCTTTCAGGTAAGTGATAGCTATGTTAAAACAATATATCATTCAAGACTTAAAAGGTTCATTATAGAGTAAAAAATAAATCATACTTTATACCAAAAACACAAAAATGGCAGATATTATTTTATTAATAAAGTATATTATTTCAACATTTTGTTACATTTTAAATTTATATGTATTTCTTACATAATTAATGGATTTATTGTAGAGCTTTGCAAGTTTGCGCAAATAAGGGAATAAATATAGGACATATTCTCAAAATAAGAGTACAAAGAAATGTATGTATAATATTCCAAAAGTAGAAAAATACTTGTTTACTAAAGGTCCACCTAAAAGAACACAATGATTGCAGGTGACAGCACAGGAAAGAAATTATCACTATCAAACTGTGCCACGGAGCTTTCTTTATGTTCTCTTCTATGCCTGCATCAATACCTAGCACTAATCCCTAACTAATACCTATGTGCAGTCTTATATATATGAATTATATTACATTTCTATGTTCCTCAATGCCTCATTTTTCCATTGAACATCTTTTTATGCTTTTTTGTCTTTAGCATCAAACAATATATATACAATAAAATAATGGGTAGCTTATGTAAATACTTAATACACTATAATACACTAAATTTTTGCTCTCCAAATTTTTTTTTTATGACTCCCTGTCCGCTTTTGTGTGTGTACAACTTGTCACATCATATTCACAATGCAACTATTTTATGAAGCCCTGTTCAAGTTTACTACCATTGGTGATAACTTATTCAATTGTCTGAACAACATACCAACTTAAATATGAACATGTTTTAGGAATGAACTGTATACAATAAGTATCTCAGAGAGTACTTGTTGCCTACACATAGTTCATGAGAAGGCAGCAAACTTACTAGGAAAATGTAGAACTATACTCACCTTCCACCTTCCTGTATCCTCTTGCGCCTGATCCCCTCCACTGACTCCTCTTGTGCCTGCTGTATATGTCCCCTGCCCTTAGTATGTAAGCTCTTATGAGCAGGGCCCTCTTCCCATTTATATATATATATATATATATATATATATATATATATATATATATATAAACACACTATATGGATAAAAGTATTTGGCCACACACGTTAATTATTGAATTGAGGTGTTTTAATCAGACCCGCTTCCAAAATCAAGCACCTACCAATGCAGTCTTCATTTGCAAACATTTGTGATACAAAATTGTCTGACGCCGTCCCCGCTGATTCGGGACTCTGCCTCTGTTCCCGCTGCCTCCTCCGCTCTCCACCAATCAGTTCAGTCTAGACTCTATTTAAACCTGCCTCTGGCGCCATTAGGGTGCCAGAGTAACAGGTTCACCACCAGTGTTCCTGGCTTCCCTATTTCCTCCATACTCCTGAGTATTCTGATTCCTGATTACCTGTTGTGACCCTGGCTTGGCGACCATTCTACTCTTCTGTGTGACCCATTCTGTACTGTGACTTTGGCTTGGCGACTATTCTTTGGATTACCTTTTTGTACCTGATATTCCTGATTGCTGTGACCCGGAACCATCTGACCTCTCTACGCTACACTGGTAACTGGCTAACAGGACCGCGACCTGCGTGCTCTCTGCTGCGAAGTCCAAACCTCCTTGCGGGGGTCCCTGGTGAACACCAGGGGTACGTTAGACTCCGCGCCTGTTTGACCAGTGGCACCAATATCGGTTAGTGTCATATCATCTTCAGCCTCATAGGCCTACAGCGTGACAGTTTACTCTGGCCATGACTGACGGTACCGGAGAACCCTCATCCCGAGATCTCCTCATCCATTTAGGAGTACGGGTAGAACGCCAGGAGGCCAACCAAGCACAACTCTTGCAGTGTTTACAAGGAGTGATTTCCAGCTTGGATGCCCTGAGCACTTCTCAGGCAGCAGCCCCAGTTCCTGATCCTGCTCCGGCTGCTGTTCCACCAAGCGCAGCACTGGCTACCTCTAGAACACTACGGATTCCAACCCCAGAGAAATACGACGGTAATCCCAAAGGATGCCGTGGATTCCTAAACCAGTGTTCCATCCAGTTTGAACTTTCACCGGAAAACTTCGCATCTGAGAGAGCTAAGGTGGCCTATATAATTTCCCTCTTGACGGGACAGGCCCTAGCTTGGGCCTCGCCACTGTGGGAACGAAGAGATTGATCTCTCCTCCATTCTGACACTTTCATTGAGAACTTCCGGAGGGTATTTGATGAACGAGGTCGTGTGTCTTCGGCTGCATCCAGTTTGTTAGCTCTTCGCCAAGGTTCTCTAACTGCAGGTCAATACGCGGTTCAGTTCCGTACCTTAGCCTCAGAATTAGGCTGGAATGATGAAGCTCTCTCCGCCACCTATTGGCAAGGCCTGTCAGACCCGATCAAGGACGCACTGGCTTCGCAAGAGCTTCCATCCAAGCTTGACGACTTGGTCTCTTTGTGTGTCAAGGTAGACATTCGCCTTCAAGAGCGCTCTCAGGAGAGGGTCCAAGGTCGTCGCACTGTACGTTTGGCTCCTCGTTTTCAATCTCCAGCTCTCCCGGCGGAAGAGCCGATGCAAATTGGACGCTCTCGTCTGTCACGGGATGAGAGAGAACGCAGGATCTAGAATCGTTTGTGTTTGTACTGTGGAGAATCCGGCCATCTGCTATCTTCTTGCCCCAAGAGGCCGGAAAACTTCACCGCCTAGGCAACACCAGGGAGGTTTTTCTAGGTTCATGTCTCCATTCTCCCTCTCCTTCCAAAGATAACAGTTTTCTGATGCCTGTCACCCTCACATTTTCGGACTCTTCACTAAATTGCTCTGCTTTTATGGATTCCGATCTGCAGGAAATTTCATCTCTGCCACTCTGGTGTCGAAGCTTCACATACCCTGCACTCCATTGCCGCAACCTCTGGTTCTTACTGCAGTTGACGGTAACCGTGTCAGCAACGGTTCCATCACTGACACTACTGCTCCAGTTCAGTTGCAGGTAGGGGTTCTCCATCAAGAGTGGATTCAGTTCCTGGTTATCCCACAGTCCGTGAATTCCATCATTTTAGGGCTACCATGGCTCAGGAAACATTCGCCACAATTCGATTGGGCTCTCGCTCAAGTTACCTCCTGGGGCTCCTCATGCTTTAATCAATGCCTCTCGAAAATACTTCCTCCTAACCAACTTCCTTGTCTCTCTCTGGATTCTCACCTCAAACTACCAGAGCCGTATTTAGACTTTATTGATGTGTTTAGCAAAACCGCTGCAGAGACGCTCCCTCCACATCGAGAATGGGATTGTCCTATTGAGCTAATTCCCGGCAAAATTATTCCCAAAGGTAGAGTTTATCCTCTAGCTCTCCCTGAGACTAAGGCAACATCTTTATATATATCAGATAACCTTCAAAGAGGATTTATCAGAAAGTCTACCTCGCCAGCAGGAGCCGGGTTTTTTTTTGTAAACAAAAAAGACGGTTCATTAAGACCGTGCATAGACTACCGCCGTTTTAATGATATTACTATCAAGAACCGCTATCCGCTCCTATTGATCACTGAATTGTTCGACCGGATTAGAGGGGCCAAAATCTTCTCTAAATTAGATCTCAAAGGGGCCTACAACTTAATCCGCATTCGGAAGGGCGATGAGTGGAAAACGGCATTTAACACCCGTGACGGGCACTACGAGTACTTAGTCATGCCGTTTGGACTTTGCAATGCCCCTGCAGTGTTTCAAGATTTTGTCAACGAGATCTTCAGGGATCTTCTGTATCAATTTGTAATTGTCTACCTGGACGATATTTCGATATTTTCATCTGACTTACATGTTCATCGTCTCCACGTCAAGTTTGTTCTTTCTCGCCTCCGGAAACATTCCTTATATTGCAAGCTGGAGAAATGCCTTTTTGAGCGTTCACAAATTCCATTTCTAGGATACATAGTTTCTGGCACCGGCCTGCTGATGGATCCGCAGAAAGTGAAGGCTATTGTCAACTGGCCATAACCTATTGGTCGCAAAGCTACCCAACACTTTATCGGCTTTGCCAATTATTACCGGCAGTTCATTAAAGGCTTTTCGTCCATTATTTATCCAATTACAGCTTTAACTCGAAAAGGTGCCTGCAGCAAACCATGGCCTGTCGAAGCCATATTGGCCTTCAAAACTCTTAAAGAAGCATTTCTTTCGGCCCCTATACTCAAACAGCCAGACCAAGGGAGACCGTTTTTTATTGAAGTGGACGCTTCTTCAGTCAGGATTGGAGCTATACTTTCCCAAAAATCTGCTTCAGGAACATTAGAAACTTGTGGATTCCTGTCTAAGAAATTCTCTAGCACTGAACTAAATTATGGAATCGGTGACAAGGAATTATTAGCCCTCAAGATTGCCCTTGAGGAGTGGCGTCACTTACTAGAGGGTGCCTTACATCCCGTCACGGTCATGACAGATCATAAAAATCTTACTTATCTCCAGGAAGCACAATGTCTTAACCCCCATCAAGCTCGCTGGTCTCTTTTCTTTGCCAGGTTCCAACTCATTCTCACCTTTCGTCCCGGTTCCAAAAATTCCAAGGCCGATGCTCTCTCCAGGTCCTTTGATAATGACAGTACTCTCACTTGTTTAGACAACAAGATGATTCTAAATCCAATACAAACAGTGGCCATCAACAATTCTTCAGTAATCTCTCCCCCTCCAGGGCGTTCATTCGTGGAACCTCATCTCCGCTCTAAACTACTATGTTGGGCTCACGAGTCCAAATTTGCCGGCCATGCCGGTTACAAGAGAACCAAAGAATTCCTCTCCAGATATTATTGGTGGCCTAAACTGGCTTCAGATGTTCAAAAATTTGTATCTGCATGTTCCGTTTGTGCACACCACAAGGTGCCAAGACAAAGTCCTCCTGGTCTTCTCCTTCCTCTGCCTATTCCGGATTCTCCCTGGACCAGCATTACGATGGACTTCATCACCGATCCCCCTTTGAGCAATGGCTACAATACCATCTTGGTCGTGGTAGACCGCTTTTCAAAAATGTCACACTTCACTCCTTGTAAAGGTCTCCCTTCAGCCCCTAAACTCGCAGATTTGTTTCTAAAGAACATCTTCCGTCTTCATGGATGCCCTCAAGAGATCATCTCTGACAGAGGAGTACAATTTGTCGCTAAGTTCTGGAGAGCTTTTTGTAAAAAGATTGGAGTCAGTCTCAAATTTTCTTCCGGATATCACCCCCAAACTAACGGACAGACAGAACGAGTGAATCAAGACTTGGAGTGTTTTCTACGGTGTTTTGCTTCTGATCATCAAACGACATGGAATGATCTTATGTATTGGGCCGAATTTGCCCACAACAATCTTCTACATTCCTCCTCTGGGCGTTCTCCAATTTTTATTATCTACGGCAGACATCCCACTCCTCCTCTTTTGTCCGAGGCTCCCTCCTCTCTAGTACCGGCGGCTGATACTCTCATCCATGACTTCTCTCAAATCTGGTCTCAAACCAAAGAAGCACTGTCTACTTCTGTACAGAGACAGAAGAAAGCGGCTGATCTTCATAGAAGAGTTGCTCCAGTACTAAGGGTAGGAGACCGTGTTTGGTTGTCTACACGCAATCTTCGACTTCAAGTTCCATCCATGAAATTGGCTCCTAAGTTTATTGGTCAGTTTGCCATATCACAAGTCATTAATCCTGTCTCCTTCAAACTTGCATTACCTCCGTCTCTTAGAATCCATAACACATTTCATATTTCATTGCTGAAACGCTGATTCTCAACAAATTCTTCAGAGAACCTGCTCCTCCTCCACCTATTAAAACATCTTTAGGGGATGAATTCGAGATCGAGAGGATTCTGAAGAGACGTTTCTTCCAGCGCAAACCTCAGTATCTTGTACACTGGAGAGGTTACGGTCCGGAGGAGAGATCGTGGGTCTCGGAGGCCGACCTTCATGCTCCTCGTCTCCTTGCAAAATTTCTGAGGAAAGGCAATCCTACTCTGAGAGGGAGGAGGGGAGGGGGTACTGTCAGATGCCGTACCCGCTGATTCCCCTGTCAGACGGGGAACGGATGTCTGATCTCCCCGTCGGCTGCCGCTGGACTTCCGGGTAGCGGGCGCATGTGCCCTGGTCTCAGTTCCGTTGCTAGGCAACGGGACGCTGCCTCTGTTCCCGCTGCCTCCTCCGCTCTCCACCAATCAGTTCAGTCTAGACTCTATTTAAACCTGCCTCTGGCACCATTAGGGTGCCAGAGTAACAGGTTCACCACCAGTGTTCCTGGCTTCCATATTTCCTCCATACTCCTGAGTATTCTGATTCCTGATTACCTGTTGTGACCCCGGCTTGGCGACCATTCTACTTTTCTGTGTGACCCATTCTGTACTGTGACTTCGGCTTGGTGACTATTCTTTGGATTACCCTTTTGTACCTGATAATCCTGATTGCTGTGACCCGGAACCGTCTGACCTCTCTACGCTACACTGGTAACTGGCTAACAGGACCGCGACCTGCGTGCTCACTGCTGCTAAGTCCAAACCTCCTTGCGGGGGTCCCTGGTGAACACCAGGGGTACGTTAGACTCCGCGCCTGTTTGACCAGTGGCACCAATACCGGTTATTGTCATATCATCTTCAGCCTCATAGGCCTACAGCGTGAAAAAAATCAGTTGTTCAGAAGAGCTCAGTGACTTTAGGTGTGGTACAGTGATAGGATGCCACCTTTCTTTCTTCCAAATTTATCTTTCATTCACTGACCTCTCCCCTTCCCTTCTGTCTCATGTCTCCTGCTGTCTCTTGGCCATATCATCTTGGATGTCCCAATGTTTCCTTAAACTCAATATTTCCAAGACTGAGTTTATAGTCTTCCCCCCTTCCAGGACTCTCCCACCTCCCCCCTCTCTATTTCTTTTAATAACACTACCCTTGTGTCTGTCCCTCAAGTCTGATGCCTTGGGGTCATCCTTGATTCCTCCCTCTCCTTCAAGCCTCACATTCTGTCCCTCTCAAAATCCTGCTACTTCCACCTTTGGAATATATCCAAGATACGCCCCTTTCTCACCATGGAAGCTGCGAAATCCCTTGTTCACTCGCTTGTAATCTCTCGCCTTGACTACTGTAACCTTCTTCTCTCTGGCCTACCTCACTCTCACCTTGATCCTCTTAATTCTATCCTCAATGCTGCTACCTGCCTCATTTTTCTCTCCCGCCGCTCTGTCTCTGCAGTCTCCCTCCAACAGTCATTACATTGGCTCCCCATGCCCTACAGAATTAAATTTAAACTCCTCACCCTCACCTTTAAAGCTCTTAAGAAATCTTCCCCTCCCTACATCTCCAATCTCATCTCTAACTACACTCCTACCCGCCCCCTCCGCTCTGCCTGTGACCACCGCCTCACTACTTCACTGATCACCTCTTCTCACTCCCGTCTTCAGGACTTTGCCCGGGCTGCTCCCCTGCTGTGGAATGATCTACTCTCAAAGGCTTCAAGCATGCCCTTAAGACTCATTTCTTTATTCAAGTCTATCAGCCCTCCTCCTAACTCCCGTGTCCAGGTTCTCTCCCCTATTTAGTACCACCCTATTTGTGTCTCCCCCTTTTCTTTAGAATGTAAGCTCTCAGGAGCAGGGCCCTCTTTCCTTGTGTGCCCCTTCTACTATTCCATCACCCTCTGTACCTCTTGGCCGGCTTCGCTAGCCCTGCTGTCTTTAGCTTCTGCCTACTTATCGCTGATTTCTAGCATCCCTTTCACTAACTGTCCCAGAAATAATTTGCTTTGCTTTACCTTGTTACCTGTGTTTGTATATATTTTTGATCTTTCTGTATCATGTTGTGTCTTGGGTTTCTGTTTTCTGTATATGTAATGTACGGCGCTGCGGACCATTTGTGGCACCTTATAAGGTAAAGATAATAATAATAATAATAATAATTTGCAATAAGACAGTTCATGAACTTTAATTCCTGCTGGATACTCCACAATCAACTGTAAGTGATGTTATTAGAAAGTGGTAGAAGTTTAGGAACAAAAGCAACTCAGCCATGAAGTGGAAGAACACGTAAAATCACAGAGAGGGGTCAATGACTGCTAAGGCGCATGGTACGTAAAAGTTGTTAAACGTTTTGCTGATTCCATAGATGAACAGTTCTGAACTTCCACTGGCATTAATGTAAGCACAAAAACTGTACAGCGGGAGCTTACTGGAATGGGCTTCAATGGCCGAGCAGCTGCATGCATGTCTCACATCACCAAGACCAATGCCAAGCGTCAGATGGGGTGTTGTACAGTATACTGACACTGGACCAGTGGAAATGTTTTCTGTGGAGTGATAAATCACTCTTTTCTGTTTGGCAGCCTGATGTGTGAGTCTGGGTTTGGCGGATGCTGGGAGAAAGTTACCTGCCTGACTGCATTATGACAACTGTGAAGTTTGGTGGAGGAGGGATAATGGTATGGGGCTGATTTTCAGGGTTTGAGTTAGACCCCTTATCTCCAATAAAGGGCACTCTTAATGCTTCAGCATACCAAGTCATTTTGGACAATGCTATGCTTTCAACATTGTGGCCAAAGTTTTGGGGAAGGCCCTTTTCTATTTCAACATGACTGTGCCCCATTGCACAAAGCAAGGACTACAAAGACATGGTTTAATGAGTTTGGTGTGGAAGAGCTTGATTGGCCCGCACAGAGCTCTGACCTGAACTCCATTGAACACCTTTGGGATGAACTGAAACAAAGTTTGGGAGCCAGGTCTTCTCATTCAACATCAGTGCCTGATCTTATAAATGCTCTAGAGAATGAATGGGCACAAATTCCCACAGAATCACTCCAACATTTTGTGGAAAGCCTTCCAAGAAGAGCTGTTATTGCTGCAAAAGTGGAACCAACTCCACATTAAAGTATATGTATTTGAACACAATGTCATTACAGTCTCTGTTGGTGTGTAATGCTCTAGGGTCCGAAAACTTTAGTTCATATATTCTAAATGCATGTATATATATATATATATATATATATATATATATATATATATATATAAAACAATCAGCCGCAACATCAAAGCCACTGACATGTGAAATGAATAACATTGATTATCTTGTTACAATGACACCTGTCAAGTGGTGGGATATATTAGACAGCAAGCGAACAGTCAGTTCTTAAAGTTGATGTATTGGAAACAGGGCAAATGAGCAAGCATAAGGATCTGAGCGATTCTGACAGGGGCCAAATTGTGATGGCTAGACAACTGGGTCAGGACACCACCAAAACTGTAGATCTTGTGGAGTGTTCTCGAGTATGCAGTGGTTAATACATACCAAAAGTGGTCTAAGTAAGGACAACCAGTGAACTGACAACAGGGTTATGGGCGCCCAAGTCTCATTGATCGAATGGGGAGCGAAGGCTAGCCCATCTGGTCTGGTCCCACAGAAGTGCTTCTGTAGCTCATATAGCTGAAAAGTTAATGATGGTTATGATAGAAAGGTATCAGAACACAGAGTGCATCGCAGATTGCTGCGTATGTAGACACCTGTCTACTGCCGAAAGCCCCTACATTGGGCACATGAGCACCAGAACTGGACCATGGGTGCTTTGGAAAAAGGTGGCCTGGTCTGATGAATCACATTTTCTCTTATGTCATGTGGACTGCCAGATGAATGGGTATCATTTACCTGGGGAAGAGATGGCAACAGGATGCACTTTGGGAAAAAGACAAGCTGGCAGAGGCAGTATGATGCTCTAGGCAATATTCTGCTTGGAAACCTTGGGTCCTGGCATTCATGTGAATGTTACTTTGACACGTATTACCTACTTAAACATTGTTGCAGACCAAGTACATTCTTCATTACAACAGTATTCCCTAATGCCAGGGGTCTCTTTCAGCAAGATAATACTCCCTGCCACTGCAAATTGTTCAGGAATGGTTTGAGGAACATGACAAAGAGTTCAAGGTGTTGACTTGACCTCCAAATTCTCTAGATCTCAATTTGATCGAGCTGTGGGATGTGCTGGAAAAACAAGTCAGGCCCCACTTCACAACTTACAGGACTTTAACATCTCAGTACCAGATACCACACCTTCAGAGGTTTTGTGGAGTTTAAGCCTTAACTGGTCAAAGCTGTTTTGAGAGCACGAGGGCAACCTACACAATATTAGACAAATGGTTTTAATGTTGTGGCTGATCAGAGTGTGCGTATAGATTATATATATACATCTCTTAGCAAGCCACTGACCTGTTCCCCAGGTAGTGAAAGGCTGAGAGCACAGTCTCACAGCCTTTTCAAGCAGCATACAGGTGAACTCCTGATTATTAGTAGAGTGTCTGGTAGGTTGGAAGACCAGACATTGGTCTTATGAATGGAGCCTGTCACTCTCTCTCCATTCATCACCTCAGGGACCTTTACACAGGCTTTCCCAAACATGTCCCTGGGGATTTAAAACAAGGATATTTGGGACATATATATCTGCCCTCAACAATTTCCCCAATGCTTCCGTCACAATATAATAGAGATGTGCGCAGATCCCCGGTGCTTTGTTTTCGGTTTTAAAACCATCTTCATGTTTTGACCAAAAATCTTCATGTGTTTTTGTTCTGGCTTTGGTTGTGGACCTGGATTTAGTATAAAATTATGAAAAATTGGTAAAATCCAATGATTTGTAATTCTTGTATTAACATTAATTTAGAGTAATTTACAGTCTTCTAATCTCTCTAATGGTCTCTTCACAACTGTCAAAATATTCACCAATTTTGGTCAAAGGTTGCAGCGAGCTGCTTAATAAAAGATACAATCCCTATGAAACATAGTGGCAGCTCAGTGGCAGACAGGATGTCAGTTCAATAAAGTAAAGGATACCTTTAAAGCATAAAGGCAGAGCACTGGCTAATAGGATGGTAATTTTAGAAAAGACACTATCCCAGGGTAGGCCCATGCCTGGAACTTTATATACGATTACTCTGATGACTTCTCTAACTCATTAATTGGATTTATCATTTGATGCTTTTCAATTGTTATTTTATTAAGTGATCTATATGTGCAATATCCCATTGAAATGCGTTGTCAATAATACTATGTGGATATGTTCTGGACAGAACTGCAGTATGTTGCATATATGAACTCTATTGATGTTGAAGACAATAAATCTGTTTTTTAGTACACTAGTTTGTTCAGTTGTGCCTGGGAATTTAATTCATATAATTAAATTCAACAACAGGGACTGCCACTTTGTGGTTGAGGTGTTTAATTTGTTTGGCTCCCAATATAAAATAGAAACCTTTTGGTTGTTCATTGTTGAACTGGAGAATAGATAGGAATTTTATCAATTTACTAATAGCCATTTGGCTAACAGTGGTCATCTTCCTCAATGGTTACAATGTCATCACCCTCATAATCATCCTTATCACAGATGTCAATATCCATGTAATTGACATCCTCCTCACTGATGTCTAGATCAATTAAATTGTCTTCTTAGAAAAGAAGATATACCAAGTAGGTAACTGTTAGGCAGCACATTGGAGAGGGACAGCATCGGTAGTAATAAGAGATCATTAGACGGACAGTAGCGGCATCAGTAGATATTTTACACAAGATGATAGAGGAAGGTGGGCCTGACCTAGAAGTAAAGATGGACCATGGACACAGAATTTTTAATGTTAAATATTAGACAGAAAGCAGCAGCATCAGTAGACATTTTCATAAGATGATAGACAAAGGCTATAATTTAAAACATGTAACATGGAGTTGTCTTTGGGCGCTCTCACCCGGGTGTGATACATATGTTCGATAGTTACATGATCGACATTTATATGGTAAACATTATAATGTAGACAGGGTTGTAAAGTTAATAATAATGACATTGACATTATTATTAGGTCGACGATTGAAATGTAGACAGTATTAATAGGTTGACAATTCGAATGTAGAAAGTATTATCCCTATTCCTAACCCTCTCCTTAACCCTATCCCTAAACTTTACTCTATTCCTAACCCTAACCCTATCCCATTAAGCCTATACCTAACCCTAATACTAACCATATAATTCTGTATAGATTTGAATTGTCAACCTAATAATACTGTTGACCATCATCATCATCATCAATATTTATTTATATAGCACCAGCAAATTCCGCAGCTCTTGACAATACGGAACAAAGAAAGTAATAAACAAACTGGGTAAAACAGATAAAGAGGTGAGAAGGCCCTGCTCGCAAGATTATAATACATGAGTTGGATACATGAGGTTAAGTCTACATATTGCAATTCGATCCAGCCAGATTGCAAAGGTAAAAAAAAACAAAACAAAACAAAAACCCATGTGAATTGTCGACCTAATAATACTGTTGACACATGAATTGTCAACCTAATGTTGTCGACTTTCTGAATGTAGACCAAATTAATGTGTAGCTGTTAACTGTATACCCTCCCATCCATCCACTTATCCAGCTATATGTTATAAAGGACAGGCATAGTTTAACACATCAAGCCCTTCACTGACAAAGATTGCAAATTTTGTGTTGGCTGATTGAACTGGAGAATAGATAGGAATTTTAACAATTTACTAATCGACATTTAACTAATAGTTGCCATCTTTCTCTATTTTGACAATGTCATCACCCCCAGTATCATCATCACACAATATAAGTTCATCCCCACTGGAGTACAACATTACAGGTTCTGTTTGTAATTGGTGGCAACAATGGTAGTCTTCATATAATTTGTACGTTGTTTTGATAAGCAAAGGTTTTTCTACATATTTTGGATGTAGTCTACTCCGATGATCACTCACAATTTTCCCGACTGTGCTAAACACTCTTTCCGAGTACACACTGGAGGGTGGGCAGCTTAAGTGCATCATAGCTAATTTGTACAAAGGGCTATAAAAAGCTTTTCTGTCCTTCCAGAATTCAAAGAGACTGTCTGATATGGTAATTTCTACATAATCATTAAACTAATCATCCACCATTCTACTAATAGAAAGTGTATCAGATTGAAAGGTGGTAGAGGTGTCAATTCATTTGGACAGTTCTCTTAATCCTCACCAGATGTCATAATAATATTTCACATCGATGTGCTATGTTGACTCATGTTTGACTCTTAGAATAGGGACGTTTTTTTTCTGGTATTAGCATTTTTAGGAGAAGCTGAAGCAGGGGGTGTGTCATATGTAACTTGAGCTGAAAGCTTGCTCACAAGGAGTTGTTTTCATCTGTGACAATTTGGGTCAGCTGGAAAGAAAGACATTACATAAAGATATTACATATGACTTAAACCAAGGATCAAGCATGGTTTCCAAAATGTAGTGAGCCAATTTCAAGGTGCTGCAAACCCTTAGGTTCTTTTGAAGTGACTAAAGAACTTGATCTACTAGGCCAACATACTTAGCAGAATCTCTTACCTTCACCTCTCTGTTCAGTTTCTCCAGTTGCTTTTCCAGTTGTTTGATTACAGGCATGACTTGACTTTAGCTGGCAGTATCTGAACTCACTTAATTAGTTACAATTTCAAATGGTTTAAGTTGCTTGCATAAATCAGAAAGGATTCTCCAGTGCGCTGGAGTATGGTAACATGGCTCCCCCTGTCCCAATCTCATGGCTTGATGTGTAGCCTTTGATGGCTTTTTGCTGTTCCTCTAGTCGCTAAAAATTTGAAGTGTAGAATTCCAGAATCTTACTACCACTTGCTTTAAGTTGGTGGCATGGCAGATGATATTTTCTTTGCAAGTACTGCAATGTTCTACATGCAGTCACTGAATGTTGAAAATGGCTCAAAATCTCCTGCACTGACCTCTCATTTTTTACAAAATTCTGCACCACCAAGTTTAATGTGTGCAAATCAGTGCACATTTGGAATTTCCACAGCCATAATGCCCACACAATGTTCATTTTGTTATCGGCAATGAAGAAACCAGTGGAGAGTCTTAGCGGGGTGAGCCAGTTTGCAATGACATTCCTGAGTTTTCCAACATATTAACACCAGTATATTTCTGAATGAAACTAGTGATACAGAGAGTAGCTTGCCTGTGTATTACCTTACAATGTGTGCGAGCACTAACATGCTGAATTTTGAGGAGGATGATTGACAGTGCTGCTGATGGCGATACACCTACCCAGTGGACTGTCATGGTCGTGCAATCTTTTGTTTGACCAGTACTGCTTGTCCACATATCAATAGTTAAGTGGATAGTCAGTACAATGGCATTTTCTAGGGACTGAACTACATTTTGTTTAACCTCTCAGTACAACTGAGTAATTGCTGTTCAGGAGAAATGGAACAGAGATAGATGGAATTTGGTAGCATGGACACATGACCTGAACTAATCTTCTAAAACGTGATGTATTGATGGCAGCTATTGGATGCACATCCATTGCTAACATAGCTTTCATGGCTTGAGTGATCTGCAGTACAACAGTATGCTGGCTGTCATACTTGGTTTCTCTTGCAAATGCTTGCTACACAGACAATTGTTGTTTAAAGCTATGTTTTCTCAACAGCAGCTGTAGCATGCAAGGATGGCTCTGGGGAACCATGGATTGCATTAGAGGAGTCAGTTGGTATTTGAAAATTGGATGCTGGTCTACATATTAATAATGAGGAGGTTGATGATGAAGGTGTTAATGGTGAAGACTGTCTATCCATTCACCTGCTAACTAAAACTGGGCTGCTTGTTACTATAGACAATTTTCCATCTCTTGATAAACTACTTGAATGAACTCCCTGCAAATAAGGTGACATAAAGGAAGTGCCTAGCTGAGCCACGTCCCTATCGCTACTAATTGTGGCTTCACAAAGACAACAGATGCCTTGACAAATGATGTCTAAGCTGATATAAAATATTTCCAAACATGAAAAGTGCTGGTTTTTGTCCTATACCCTGGCATGACAATGTGCTTATCATGGGCATGAGGTGACAACACTGGTTGCTGTCTTACTTGGACACAATCTTCATCATCCTCCTCATTATCTTGTTAAAGTACAACACAAACATCATTTTCAGATCCACAATTACCCCCCTCATCCTGTTGTGCATTACCAAAGTATCACACTCCACTTCCTTGTCTAAATCATCATCATTACTTCTATTTCTCACATTTCCAAATGGTAGAGAAATTTTAGAAGGAGGCTGCTCTATAGTTAGAGTCAGAATCTGAAACGTCAGACTCATATATATCACTCATGAACACCCTCAGACTCTCCTCAGAATTTTGTGAGTGCCCAAGTTGTTCTTCAGCCTCGGTGCTGTTGTCATGCACTGATGTGGCTATTTTGGAAGTGACAGACCTACACTCTGAGCGAGAAGGTGATGCGTGTGAAGTTAAGGAAGATTCATGATGGAGTTGGGCACTCTCTTTTGCAATGGCCATTCTAGTACGTGTAAAATCAGTAGTAGGTCCCCTACTAATAAAAAGTGGGCATGGTCTGAGCCTTTTCTTGTCACTGCAGGTGGTGTATGGAATGTTAGATATTTTCATTATTTTTTATAAATCACCACATTCATCAGTAACTTTTCTCATAATTCTTACATCCAGAGCTTATATTTTCTTTGAGATTGACAAAGAGTGATTAGATTTCTTTCCACTTGACCTTTTTACTAGTAGATTTTGAAAATGTACTACTACAGCCAAGTATTGGTACTGGGATGCTCCTGATCTGCAGACTGATCCATGGTTAACAAGAGAAGATTGCTAATTGAATTTAGAGCAATCTGTAGCTGCTATCACACCAGGTAAACGCCAAATGTGTTTTTTATTTATTGTTTGGCCGCTTACTAGTAAATATATCACTGATTCTGCGCCTCACACAATTGCTTTCAGATTGAAACACTTGGGATTTTAAATACAGGAAATAAATATTTCGGGGTGTTCTGCTCAGTCAAAGGGTACCCTGTTTTATGTGCACTAAAAAGTTCAGATGTCACCGGTACTGCTCCTCACACAATTACTTTCAGATTGAAACATATGGATTTTAAAACAATTTTTTTGATTTATATTTTTGAAGTGTGCTGCGCACAGTCATACAGCACCCTGCTTTTTCTCCAGTAATTAGTTCAGATATATCAATAATGACTCTTGCACTACTGTCTTCAGATTTAAACACTTTGATTTTAAAAGCAAGAAAAAATGTTTTTTGTCCATTCCTAATTAGTTTACTAATATGCTATTACAACCAGTAGCCACTGCTTGTCTACTCTTCAGTCTCTCACACACAGTTTATCATAACATCATTTCAGCAGACTGATCTGTAAATAAACTCTTAAGATTTGTGCAGTAAAATCTCTGCCATTTCAATATAAACTGCTCTTGTCCAACCCTCTACAAGTGACTTTCTGAGCACAGAATTGCAGCAAACATCCTACCCACATGCTATCACTTTTAAAATGGCAGCTGAGTACAGGAGTGAAGGCTATATATAGAAAAGATAGATGCAGAACGCGCAAGATCCAACAAATCCATACAGAATTTGATGCGAGAACCCCAGTCATGACTCGAGTCAACTTGGTAGCTAAAATTTGTATGGATATATATACATATATATATATATATATATATATATATATATATATATTAGTTACCTTCACCCTTAATACAGTAAATATCCACAGGGCTATATTTATGTAGATATAAGTAGAGATATATGCATTTTGGCATTTTGTAAGAACGGACAAATTTATTTTTCCAATTCTGAGATTCCGCTGGGCAGGTTCAAATCAATCTACATTATATAGCAGGGGATTTAGGTGCAATATTTAGGGGAAGGTAATTAGATATATAGATGGAGTGCTCTCTCTCTTGGTAAAACACTACAAATGCTGCTCCGATGGTATATCCGATATATTATATTGAAAAGAGAATGCAAAATGCAGGTAAATCAGTGTATACATGTGAACCAATGTGCTATAATGATGGGGATAGGTGATGTCATACAATTCATGCAAAATAAAAAGCGAACCTAAAATATCAGATTTCACTTTTTTTTGCAATGTGATGCCAGAGCACCCCCCAAGAAAAGTGATTATTGCACTTACCTACGACTCTTGAGTTTGCAGCATTGAACACAGAGGTTTCAGTAAAGTTTAACTTTTGCAAAAACAAAATTACACTGACTGTTTTTTCTTTGATTACCATCCCTAATTAGTGTCCCAGAAGTGTGACCACTGTATGGATTTTACAGGCTCCCTTGCTGTTTATACAGCCGGTCACATTTACTTGACTCTAACTGGGGATGGTAAAGAAAAACTGTAATATTTTGACAGAGATCATCTACAATTACAATTGTATCAGATTTACAACACATTGCGTCACTTAGTAAATCTGCAGTGTAGTAATTGTATCAGTCTTCAACACATTATTACATCTAGGATTATCGGGTCCACAACAATTTACATATCTAAACATTACATGAGATTACAGGAGTAATAAACACTATTAAATATATACTCCCCCTCATTCACCTTCCTCCAAATACTGTACCTAAATTCACTCCTATATATTCACTCCTAACCTGAAGGTTCCAAACAGTATTCTAATTTTCACTTCTGTGCTATTCATACTTGGTACATAGCACTTGCATGAAAAGTACTCCACCCCCCAAAAAACAAACAAACTTCCCTTACACTAAAATTATTGTTTTGTAGATATGAGTCAAACACAGGAAATAATAGACAGAATAAGCTATGTTGGTAGTTCACATGTAAAAGGATATCAAACAGCTGCTCTATATATTCTGTTTATTTAATTTAAGAAATTTTTTTAAATTAAATAAATAAATAACAGCGCTATAATAATGCTACATTATTCATAAAATTAATAGTAATTTAGCATTATCATAGTATTGCTAATTTGTTTTCTTTCTTTTTTTATCCAAATTTACATGCTCCATGGGGATAAGATGAGAGTGTAAATTTACCACCAAGAAATATACCAAATTTGGCATAAACAATTAAAAAAGTTGTTTATAATTCAAAGCAACTTGTATAACTAACTGTGTTTTCAGAAGCAGCATGTGAAGTAGTGATAATGAGAAAGAAAAGTCATGCAACTAAGTTCTGGAAATGAGCAAGTCTATGGTAAACATTAAAAAAAAATACCCACGTTTGGGAAGCGCATCCTGTACCCACAAAATCCAGACAGTGCTATTGCTGCTAGTTCTCCATCACATACCAGCATCTAGAATGTTTTCAATTGAAAAAAACAAAAGCCATACACTATGTAAAAAGACAGTCACCATTTGGAGAATCGCCACAGTCTGTCTGAAACACTATGGAGGCCGGATGGTGCTGCCTTCCAATCTTCAAAAGGGCCACACACCTCAATCTCAATAAAACACTAGATTTAATCAAATAAAGAGACACCTGTCTGTAATAACATATCAGCAGGCATTTCAAGCAAGTGTTACAAACTATAACAAACAAATCTGGGGGTTCGCAGGTGAGGTCTCTGAGTGCCACATGTGGCCCTATGGCCGCTTGTTGCCCTTCACGGATGTACACATTGGTCGTTCTGGGAATCAATTGTGTATTGAAAACTGTAAATTGTCAGTGATTGTAATCCAATGTTTCTAATACTTCCTCAGTAAGATTCCAAACCAGCCACATTCATGGCTGCCAACCATCTCTGCCGCAAGTATCAGATAAAAATGAAGCAGGAAAAAGCACAGCAGGACAAATGGTAGAGCCTTCTCCCTAAATGTGCACTTAGTAAAAATTATAGCTTTAGAAAAGATGCCTTTCATGTTTGTTGAATCTGTGACAATTTGGGAACTGATGTATTGTGTAGAACCAGTGCCGGATTAACCCGAGGTCTAACTGGGCTATAGCCCAGGGGCCACGGGCATCCAGGGGGCCCTTCAAAGTCCTCAGCAGCATTATTGATCGGGCGCCCCCAGCCCGATCAATGCTGCTGAGCACTGTCACTGTAGTCCTCCGTCCCCGGCGCTCAGTAATCTGCTTACTGAGGAGATCTCGCGAGTGAACTCTCGCGAGATCTCCTCAGTAAGGAGCTTACAGCGCGCCAGGGACGGAGGACTACAGTGACAGGTAAGCGCTTGGGGGGCCCCTCACTGGGTACGGGGGGGGCGGCGGGTGGCTCACATTGGGGGCCTCACGGGGGAATGGAGGCGCCCTTAGCCCAGGGGCCTCCATTCCCTTAATCCGGCCTTGTGTAGAACTGAAATAGCAAGTACCTAGTCACTATTATTTTTCAAACCGCTTTATATACCAGCAATAAAAAGACTAAAGATAAACTTTTAACCCTTCTTCTCTCACTTACTGTTGTGTTTGCTGCTCTACAGAGTCTGTAGATTGCTGATACAAATTAGGTGGGATGAATCAGAGCTGGGATCTTGCTATTAAAAGCTATTCACTATTTACAAATTTGAGCAGATTTGAAAACTTGTCTTTATGTTATTAAAATATTGACAGCACTAGCTATGTTAAGCACTATTCTTAGGGGGGTATTCAATTGACGGCGGGATCGGCGAAAATCCCGCGCTCGAAAGGTATTACCGTTAATACGGTAATATCTCGCTGGATTTCAGCTCGCGGCTCCCTGAGCTGCGAGCTGAAATCCAGCGAGTAAATTACCGTATTAACGGTATTTACGAGCAGGATTACCGTATTAACGGTAATATCTTTCGAGCGCGTGATTTTCGCCGATCCCGCCGTCAATTGAATACCCCCCTTAGTTTTATTTTATTTTTATTATGACAAGTATGCCTGCAAATTTTCTACCCAACCAAGCCACCATCATTGTTTAGTGCAAACCAACATTATGTTTATGAGAACGATGACATACAAAACTGTTGTAAGCATTAGAAGGAGTAATTGTAATTTTCTCAAGCCACATTATTTAAAGCTGATTTTATCCACTATGAGGAACACAGGACGTTTATTTGTTTTTTTTCTGATGGTCTTTTTTGGTCTGACTTGTATAATGAATTATTTCAATTCATTCACATTTATGAAAAAGTCATGCTAAAACAAAGTTGTGTATGTATAAATGAACCTGAGCCGGCCCGTCTTTGTTGATTTTATGCTTCAGCACAAGCATCAATCCTTTATTTTATCAATATTTAGTGTTTGCTTTTAATATTTATTCAGCTGTCTCTAGAGAACACTATTGATGTTAATCCCTGATTATTATTTTATTTGGCTCTCTGAGACCGTATAAAAGCAGATCTGTTTGACTATGCAGTGAATATGTCTAACAATAGCTATAAATAATCCTTTCCATGAAATAATGTATACAAAATACTAATTTTTCTCAGATCCTAAATTTGTTTTTATAATATGATTTGTGCAACTAAAACATCCTACAGTATGTTACAAAACATATGCAAAAAGGTAATTTGTTTGTCATCAGTTTCTGATTAGATTAGTATAAGTCATAGACTGCGGCTTTCAAATGAAGTGTAAATATCATACTGTATATACAGATGGAGACAAATGGCTCAATGCTGTACTTGTTGTGCTTGCTGTTTGTCTTGTTACCACTGCCAACCCAGTATAATGTGTATGCGAATATGGTTCATCTGCATGGGATTGGCATTATATGTGCTCCATGTGACAAGCAGTGCAACTTACAGCATTTGTTTCACATATGCTCCATCAGTATACATTTAGTAAAGTGAAAAGCTCCAGGTACTTAGCTTTAAATGAGAGATTGGTTGTAGCAATACAAATTCCAAAGTATATAGTCCAGGTACTTAGTTTTCAATGAGAGATTGGTTGTAGCAATACAAATTCCAAAGTATATAGTCCAGGTACTTAACTTGAAGTAAGCAGAAAACAATACGCATCATCGGTGAAATTGATATAAACATTTAATAACCCTCAATTATGAGCTAGGAGTTGCAAGTATAAATAGGCATGTGAGTTTTGTAATTAGGTAAGGATCACTATACCTTATATTTAGATTTCTGAGATGATACTGATATGCTGAATTCGGGGTACAGCTACTAAACTGAATTTAACATCAAGAGAAAAAGAAGAAGTTTATTTACTATAGTGCGCTTGAGAACCTCCTAATTTCTGATACTAGTGGATTGTTCGAACAATCACTGCACTACCCTTTCAGAATGCAGCTCCTCAATCCTAACAAGAAGCTGTGCTGTCATACTTGGTTCCTCTTGTAAACAATTGTTTCACAGACAATTGTTGTTCTAAACTATGGCAAGACTTCTTAGTCCCCTCCTGTATAGTTATTTCAGCATCAGCAGCAGTAGCTCTAGTGTGCAACGATTCTTCTTGGGAATCGTGAATTGCATTGGGAGCAAATTTGCATTTGCAAATTAGACAATGAGGCTGATGATGTTGGTGTTGACAGTGAATATTTCATGAGGTATTTATCCATTCTGCTGGTAGCTGATGCTGAATTAATTGTTTTTATAGATGATTTTCCTACTTTTGTTAAACCACTTGAATGACCTTGCTGCAAATTACGTAACAGCGAGAAGGTGCCTAGATGGTCAACGTCTCTACCTCTACTTATTGTGGCGTCACAAAGGTTATTGTCTGAGTTGGGATAAAAATATTTTCATATGCAAGAGATAGATTTTTTGATCTTTTCTCAGGCAAAAAACAATGAGCTTATCATGGGCATGAGGTAGTACAACAGGAGTAAATATACTTGAAGTTGGAGAGACTTGTAGCTGCCACCACACCAGGTGAATGCCTAATGAGATAGGGAGAGGAGGAACTGTTACCTTGCAATTCAGACATTTCTCCTCAATATCATTCAAGTTAATACAATTGGTTTGTTGAAAAACAAAATTGTATGGGTGGGGGGAGGGGTTGTACTGTCAAACACAGCACCCAGCTTTTTTGGCTGCTTGCTAGTACAGATATGATACTCCCTTCACACAGTAGCATTGAAGAGCACCCTGTCTCCTGCTTGCTAGTACAGATATGACACTCCCATCACACAGTAACATTGCATTAAAACCCTTGGGTTTTAAAAGCAAGAATTACTTTGTGGGGGGGTTTTCGGGGGGGGGGGGGGGGGGTCCTGCTCACAGTCAAACATAGCACCCTGCCTCCTAATCGCTTGCTCGTACAGATATGATACTGATCCTCATACAATGTCTTTCAGATTCAAACACTTGGTGTGCTGCTCACAGTCAAACACATCACCCTTTTTTAGGCCTTTACTATTACAGATGTTGTACTGCCCCTCACACAATAATCTTCACATTCATCAAAGACTTGTGTTTTAAAATCAAGAATTTTTTTTTTTTGTCTACTCCTAATTAGTTTACTAATATACTAATATACCAATTTTACTACCAGCCATCACTGATAATCTTCTCTTCACTCTAACAGATCCACTCCAACCCAAAATTTCAGCAGACCGTTACCTATAAATAAATTGTAAAGTTTTCTACAGTAAAATCACAGCTAGTCCAGTACATATTGACAACACCATTTTATCAGCATGCAATTCTGGCAATGGACCTTCCCACAGTTGCACAATTTAAAACAGATGATGATGCCATCAATTGCCTATAGAAACATCTACAATTGTTAAACTCATGGTAAATAATTCAAGTTTGATACATCCAAACATGTTCCTTGTCTCTGTAACTGACTTAATCAGGTACAACCAAAAACACACTGTATAGCATCACAATCAGCAAGCTGCAGGTGTATGTACTTCTATCAAACTCTTTTATAATATTAAAATTACATGTGCTGACTTGATTTTTTGGCTAGATATACTCTCTAGTATCTAACATTTACCTGAAATGCTTAACAATCCTCTAGTTTGCTTGTTCAGCAAACTTGTGTTGTATTTGGATTAGGGTTTTGAGCAAACCTCAACCATAATCATCAGCCCAACGTCAGCTATAGATTGGAATTTTTCACACTTCAGGTATATGTTACATCCACTCTATTAGAGAGGGTATATAACTAACAAATGTACTTCAGCACTTAGTGTAAATTGAGATTGTACATTTAAATATTAAATTAAATCAATTAATTAACTGTTTAAATATATCAATATGTCTTTGCTCACAGAAACTATAGCCTGATTATGGTGACAATAAACATCAAAACAATGCTAATGCTAATAAACTTGACTCTTGCAATATTATGTTTGCGCTACATTTTGTGTGCTTCATTTTGCTTAACTATTCTTTTTTTTTTTATTGTAGGCGTGAACTGCCAGCTGAAAAATATAATGAACTGCAATTTAACCATCTTTTATTTCACTGAGAAATACCCTGAGTATAAAGTTTGCACTTGCTCTGATGATATTTACTGCACTATTAAAAAGCTGCTGGGAAAGAGCTGTAATACCCAACATGGTAAGTAACTTACCATTGTGGATATTGTTTAAAATGCACTTTTCAAATACCCACTAATAACACAATTACTGTACAGCCACAATCTTTTCTACAGAAGAAATAATTAAAATCGCAGAAACAAAATACTATAGAATTAGACTCTAAACAATTGATGTAAAATTGCATTTACGAAACCTCACAAATGTGGAGCAATATGGGGTCCACAACTGCATTTAGACTAAGCCAAGGATCCACATTAGCAATTGCGCTAGGCCAAAGAGATGAGTTTCATATTATGTCAACTTACAAAAAATTAAAAGTAAATACAAAGAGTGGAGATTGCACATTTAGGTGGGGATTCCTGGTATGTTTGGTTTAGTCGGTGGCCTCAGAGCAAAATTACCTAATAACCTAATTGTTCAGAAGGCAGTAGGGGGCATTGGCCTAAACTTGTAATAGGATGCTGTCACATCAGGCACAGTTTCTATGAAAAAGGGCACCTATAGGTGCAAATCTACAAATGTAATAAAATGATTGAAATTTGTGACATGAAATGAAGATTGTTCTAAAGTGCTCTAACTCTTATGAATTATTTAATGAGCAGTATTTGGGGAGAAATATGTAAAAGTTGTAAGTAATTAAGGTGTTGGGCCAAAAGTGATAGGAAACAAGAATTGGAAGGGTTTTTTTTTATTTTGCCAGCATGCATATTCCTATCCAAGTCTGCACACCTACAAGTGGTCATATAAAGAATTCACATTTTTGATGTTGTTTTACTTCTTCCCTGTATAGTGCTCTTAAAATGAAACAATATTTATTTAAATATGCTACCAACATCCCTATCTGTCCTGAACAAATGTGGAATTAATTTTGTGTACAAATTGGTTACTACATTATTCTTAGTTTAACCCACACATAGAAATCTCAATATGAAACGCTGGCTTCTAGTACCGGTGCACTAAAATGACTCAGAAACTGTAAATAAGTCACAGTAACAGTCATCTTAAAATGGAAATCACTTCCATCTACAAAAAAAGGAATTAATCCACAGTTAATACATTTTGGGTTAGGATATGTAAATCACAGTTTACATGCCCCTTCAGTCACTTGCTTTTTAGAAGGCATTTAATGGATTTTATTTGCAGTTCCACTCATACTAATGGTACTCAAAACTCAATATTGAAACTTGTTTCTATGCATTTATGTGGATAGGTGAAATACATCATTGTTCATTTTAAGCTAGAAGATATGAAAGTAAAAAGTTTAAAAATTGTTCTCATGAGTGTGCCATACTAACACTCAAGAAAGTTTAATTCATCAATTACAAGACAAAATGCAAAAGAAAGTAGCAATATATATACATTTTAAACAAATGTCTAAGTTTTCTTTCAACAGTCAGGACTGACATACTGACGCAATAACATTATACCAAATAAATCATTTTCTGGACATAGTTTAACTTAACTTTTATAGTACTGCAATTAAACCAGCGATCATAATAACTTTAGAAGACAATAAATATAACGACTGGAGTATAACCAAGGAAAAGGTAGGGGAAGAAAAAAAAAAAAGAGATCACAAACCAAAATATATATGTGTTACAGGTTCCTGCTATCAGATACTCTGGAACCAATTTTAGTGGACCAATGGCTTTAGATTTATGCAAAGTTTCCCAAAGCTGAAAGGTGATCTTTTCATTCATAATAATCTACTATATTTTCTTTATAAGCACTTGCTAATGAAGCAAATTGGTTTTCCAAGAAGCTGCCAGAAGACATTTATTTACAAGTTTATCATATCATATCATGTCATATCAATGTTTTCTGCTTATTAGATATCAAATGCATACATCTGACAAATACCGCTACCTACATGTCCAACTGGGATTTGACTGCAATAAAGGTTGAATTTCACTTAAACAGATATCCCAAGCCCCTTTAATCAAAGCACCACCCCACCAGCAGTGATACAGATCAGCAGAATGACAGCATATGTAAAAGCAAAAGTGTGAAGATAAGATATAATCTGATTTTTGCTGGTATAGTGATACATTTAAAAAATTAAAAAAAAGAAGCTATTTTTCTTGACTGTAATCAACCACTGGCTCATTTGTAGTTCAGGGGGTAAATGTATTAGCCAGCACTTTTTGAAAATTGCCAATATTCAGCGACTTTGCAGTGCAAAGTGCTACGGAATTTGTTGGCGCTATATAAATAAATGATGATGATGAAGATTATGATATAATTTAAAACGGCAAACTCTTGAAAGGCAAGTTTTGCCTTTCAATATATTGCCGTTTTAAATTTGCCCTGCAAAGTCGCCGAATATGGGTGATTTGCAAAAATCGCTGCTTAATACATTTAACCCAGGAAAGAATACAACGTAATTGAAAAGTAGGATGAAAAGAAACGGGGGTGATGCCAGTCTATATAGATCATTCAATGTATCCCTGAAATGAAAAGGATGATACATTTAGGGAAAATTATCAATATCATTTACTTATCAATTTTTCTTATCCAGTCAAAGTCACATTACAACTAGGTTGGGTAAACCAATAGATTTTCAAGGTTAGCATAACACACTGATAAATAAGAGACCCAATGGTATAATAGAACTTTTAATGTGTGGTATACAATGCCACATAAATAAGGTAATCTATAATTGAAATGATCTGCAGATTTTTTGTGGGAATAAGAACAGGCAGGGATTGAAACTAATATAATAATAACATACCAGTTAGGAGTAGTTTGTAGTGTGAGCACTCTCTTTTTTCATTTATTTTGTAATGATTAATATTATGGGCAGCCTGGTGGCACAATGGTTAGCATTGTTGTCTTACAGCACTGAAGCCATTAAGCCCATGGGCTTAATTTCAATCAGGGCACTATCTGTGTGGGGTTTGTATGTTCTCCCAGTGAATGCGCGAGTTTCCTCCAGGTGCTCCAGTCTCCTTCCACTGTCCAAAAACATACTTGTAGGTTAAATGGTTTCTGACAAAATGTGTGCATATGCGTGGTAGAATATAGATTATAAACTCCACTGGGGCACGGACTAGTGTGAATGATTAAACTTTCTCCCTAAAGTGCTTCGCAATATGTAGATGCTATAAATACGTTTTATAAATATAGGTTAATAATATTAATTATCACACATTACTATTAACTTTTAAATTCTGCATTCAGTTCCAATAGCTTCTACTGGAACCCAGACATAACTTTTCCTTTAATGTAAAATTTATAGAGCAGCACTATGCAAAATAAAAAAAATCAGGTCCCATCATTGCTCAACTAGATAGGGAAGGCTATTGTATGGTTGCCAGAGCTCTGAAATCAGAGAAAATACTTTTGGCAGTGAAAGCCATGCCTTTGTGATAACAAGTCTAATCAGTAAATAATGCCACTTTAAATTCATCTGACCTGATTCTGAAATACCTGGTGATCGTCTAACCACTCAAGAAAAATGAGAGCCAATACATAAATGTATAAATATGAATTTACATAGATAATGGCAGAATCTTTTCATACTTTAGCAATATAGTATATTGAATATTTTCATGAAACATAAATAAAACCCAAAATGTTTACAATATTAATACATGGGGTAATAATATCTAATTAATTTAATACTCTGAAGTCTTGTTGATAATTGATATAAATAATTTACAATTGGCTCTCCCATTGGGCCTGAGTCATTAAGGCATTCGTACTGAGCTCAGCATACATTTGTTATAAACTGCACGTAACCCGGCTCTGCATACTCCAACGTCAACAAGGAACGGATCTCAAGATACGTGCCATGAAGACTATGGGTGTATTTTTATTCTGCTCTACTAGACCAGACACTGCAGGACACGAACAATACCTATGCGTAATATAAAATCTCAAAAGAACACATAGAAAAATATATATATATATTCAATTAATGTTACATGTCAATATTATAGTCATTTATGATTATATATGTAAATGTAAATTTTTTTATTGAAAAATATTTATTAGGGTGTACTTAATGTTTACAGTACATAATAGACATTTTTACAGTTGCTCCTGATTACAAACACAATATAGCATGCATATGCAAATGACATAACTAAGACTCAGGACTTAGACTAGACCTCTAGCTGGTGCTAGAGGTATTGCAGGAAACCAGCATACTTCTGCGACCAAGTCTGACTTTGACGTGGCTGCATGGAAACGCTTTACTGTACATTATTATTATTATTACCATTTATTTATATAGCGCCACTAATTCAGCAGTGCTGTACAGAGAATTCCACTCACATCAGTCCCTGCCCCATTATGGCTTACAGTCTAAATTCTCTAACACACACACGCACAGACAGACAGACACAGACAGACACACACACAGACTAGGGTCAATTTTGATAGCAGCCATTTAATATACCAGTATGTTTTTGGAGTGTGGGAGGAAACCCACACAAACACAGGGAGAACATACAAACTCCACACAGATAAGGCCATGGTCGGGAATTGAACTCATGACCCCAGTGCTGTAAGGCAGAAGTGCTAACCACTTAGCCACCGTGTCTATCTGCCTCCGTCCATGCCCCACCCCATTCCATCCCCAAAATCGTAGGCTGTAATAAGTGTCATATGAGTTTGAACATGACTTGGACGTGGCTGCGTTCTGTCGCGTATCACCCAGTCCTGAGCATGCGCAGATTGATTTTGCAGACAATATGCACAGATATGTTCCTTAATGATTCATGTCCATAATGTTGCCCACTCCCTGCGCTCGGCCAACGACCGCCGCCTCTCCTCCACTCTTATCACCTCTTCCCACTGCAGAATCCAAGACTTTTCCCGTGCAGCCCCCCTTCTCTGGATGACCTCCCTCGTTCCATCTGTCTCTCTCCTACTCTGTGCTCCTTCAAACGTGCACTCAAAACTCACCTCTTCCTCAAAGCCTACCAACCATCTACTCAACCCCCATCTCCTCCCTTTAGCTCGTCCTCCCTTCTTTCCTCTTGCCTCAACTGGCTCCTCTTGTGCCTGGTCTGTTTACCCTCCCTTAGGATGTAAGCTCGTATGATCAGTGCCCCCTCCCCTCCTGTCTCCATACCTGTTCTCCCGCTCCGTCTTTACTGCATATGACTGGCCGGAGATTCTGAAGTATTGGTACTTTTTGTTCATTGATCTGTATGGTTTCACCCTGTATAGTCTACTGTTAGTACTGTGTGCGGCCCTGCGGATACCTTGTGGCGCCTAACAAATAAATGATAATAATAATAATAAATAATAATAATGTTTAACAGAACATATCATATAGTTAGTGTAATTTGATTACAAAAAATACCCTGGCTCTTGGTCCCAGAAGGCCCACAGGTCGAGGATTATAATGGCTGTCAAATGTTTTACTCATCAAAAGTCCATTATCAACAACATGCATAGAAAATCATGGAAAGAGGCTACATGCTGCTTGCACTATGACCCAGAAAATGTGTAGAACTTCAGACAAGGAACTCTGTGCAGGCCCAATCTTGTTTATGAACTAATAAACACTTTAAGGATTTCCTCAGAGTGGACTGAATGCTTCATAAATTGTAGGGCTTCTGAGATATGAGAAATGGAAACTGAGCCTCTGTTCAGTAGTAACAGTCATTAGCCTAAATGGAAAACCTCACCAATAATTGACTCTTCTTAATTAAGTGGTTGAGATCTCTGCATCTGGCTAGGTGATCTGAGATAAGTCCTTGATGGTCCATTATGAACTCAGGAACATCTTTTTAATAAATTATTATGCTGCAATCTATTGTCCTCATCCTTCTGACCTTCCATAGTAGCTATTAGTTGTGCATGTAAAGTCAATATCTAAAAAACGATTAGGAAGGATTCATACAGAGCAATCACCAAAGTGGTGCTGCAGCAACTACACATTACCGCAGTCCCAGGAGCTGGTGAAGAAGCCTGATAGTGGCAGTGATTACCCTCCTAAAACTGAGACCACATTGTTATGCAATTAATGCTCAAAATCAGTGAGTGGTTGGTTTGGCCAAGTCATGAAAGTAAGAGTAGTCAGCAACATCCCGTCACCATGATGATGTCTTTCAAAGTGGGTAGTTGTGGTATAAGAGCAAAAGCAAGTGTATAATAATGCAAAGTTTTGCACATTTTTCAAAGCGTATTTAAACAAACAAAGGAGACAAAAAAAATCTGCTGCAGTATACATTGCTGTTAATAGTGTAGTGAACAGAGATGGATGAATTGATTTCATCAATTATAAAATTCAGTCAAATTTCAAAGGGTTGACACTGGTGCTTCCTCAAACTCAACATCTCCAAATCCGAGCTTATTTTCTTTCCTCTCTCTCCTTGAAATCACCCTAGACTTAGCCCTCAGCTTTACCCCTCATATCCAGTCTCTCATTAAATCCTGCCAATTCCTCCACACTTACATCACAAAAATCCATCCCTTCCTCTCTCAGGAAGCAGCCAAAATCCTGGTCCATTCACTCATCATTTCTCATCTATTGCAACCTCCTTCTCTCTGGCCTTCATGTCTCTTACTTTTTGAATCTTCAATCCATCCAGAATGCTGCGGCTAGGCTCATCTTCCTCTCCCGCTACTCCTCTGCGTAAATCCCTTTATTGGCTCCCTATCCGTTACAGAATTCAGTCCAAGCTCCTTATCCTCACTTACAAAGCCCTTACCAACACTTTTCCCCCTTACATCTGTGACCTTGTCTCAAGGTACATACCTACCCAGCCACTATGCTCTGTCTCTGACCTCTGCCTCAAGTCACCTCTCATTACCTGCTACCATGCTTGCCTCCAAGACTTCTGCCGTGCTGTCCCTAATCTTTGGGACTCCCTTCCCCGTCTCACCCAACTCTCCCCAAACTTTCAGTCCTTCAAACGATCACACTAAACTCACCTTTCCAAGCTTGCATATCCTACCAGCTCCTGACCATTCTATCCATCACCTCTTCTTCATCTCCTTTTTCTCTCCTGCCATCCCCATTTCCTCACAGTTGGTTATACTGTCTTTCACTACCCCTCCCTCTAGAATGTAAGCTCTCAAGGGCAGGTCCCTCTTTATCTATTGTTTCATGTCTGTCTACTGTCTGACTCCCTTGTGCATCCTATCATGTCTTCAGCTGCACTCTGTGTGAGTCCCCATAGCATTACTCACACTCATCTGAGCTTCCATTGTGTATTACCTCATCTATTTGTTCCTTGCTTCTGTATCCAGCACTATGAAATCTGTGGCATCTTATAAATAAATAAATAATAATAATAATAATAATAATAATAATATTAACAAAAATAATAATAATAACAATAGTAATAATAACTGGAGAATCAATCCCGATTTACCAGGAAATTAGCAATTAAGTTAAATTTACTGTAAAGTGAAACAACCCCCTCCCCGTTTATAAAGCAGCAAGCAGCATTGACCAGAAATAGCCCTATCACTGCTCTATCATTAATCCCTATGGCACCTGGTGACACAGCATTAATGGAACCAGTCCACCCCCTTCCCCCCCTCTATTGCACTTCAGACTTCAGTGCCTATCATGGCTTCACAAAAAAGGCACTATTTAAAGTATCAAGAAACAAATACTTAAACAATTGGCAACATGCCATTCCCTAAATCCTTGCCCTGGACTGCACATATCTGGTGACCTATGGAAGGGGGACACAATGTTATTTTGTGACCCTCCACCTCATGGAAGTACATTAGCCATTAGCCAACAGGGGATGATTTTCTATAGGGCATTGTCTCTCTGTTATAGTTTTAGAGTAAAGAGTTTACCTATCTGTACAATATAATTTCATGGTTTATTCTAAAGCTTTAAAAAAAATGTTTTTTATACATACATCTATCTTAAAGCTGCACTAGCACCTTTTAAAGTTGTAGTGCAGTGCCCCACCCTCCCAGTCAGATCACCGGGGGATGCTCTCTGCAACTGTTTTTCCTTGGCTCCTCTTACAGCCACAGTCAAAAACTGGAGGGAGGGAGCGTGAGCGAGAGGACGATTAAAAAATTGCAGATTGCGGATTCCCACTCAAACTAATATCCTTTGCTGCAGTGATGAGTGAAAGTAATTTGCTGGTTCTGTATTACAGAACCAGTGGAGAACCTGGCAAGTCAGCAGCATCTAGCAGCCCCTGGGGTCCGGCAAGGACAAGATGATCCTTTCAATTATCACCTAGCAAAACTTCCCAGCCGTCTATTGTTTATTTAGAACTTAGCACAATGTTCAAATGATAAACAAAATAGGAGGCATATAGTAAATGCAAATGTGGATTGTGACTGGATCACATATAAATAACTCATAGTATGAATTTATTTAAAGGAAATAGCGTGGGACGCTTGTTTATATAATTGCCAATGCACTTACTTTTGATATTGTGTATATTTTGAGATGGGAAATCGTTATTTCTGAGACCAGGGTAGAAAATTTGCTTTTTTTGTTTTACCCTTGCTAAAGAAAATACATTATTTCTGATGTATATATCTGATACAGTGAGCCTTGTTTAGAAAGTCTGCTGTGTATTGTGATGGGACGATGGGAAATGACTTGTTAGAAGCTTATACCTTTCTTGGGGAATCTGTATTATACAACTGTTGGAACAAAAGGCCCATATGTTAATCAGGCCTTTTGATGTGTGAGGACTTTTGAAGACAGGAAGGGTTAATTAAGAACTTGCTACTAGATTTCCTGTGTATAAAACAAGATGCAGGACATGACTGAATTTGTAAGATATCACAGATAAGTGTAAATATTATTAGCTTTGCGATGCTTGTAAATCTATGTTTTGGTAAACAGGGTGCATCCTGATTCTAAAAATAGCCTGTTTCTGAAAACTGTATAAAAGGCACTAGTTTGTATTGGAAACTTGTTCTTCTGAATTCATCTGACCTGCTCACTGGTATCTTTAACCAGTGTGAGCAAATAAACATCTTGCTTGGAAACATCTTCATTATTGCTGTATTCCTGTGACCTGCAGATTAGATCCTAAATCTAATTCGTCCTCTGAGGTTGGACCCAACCTTTTTTAGTACCACTGCTCTGCCTGCGCTATCCATGCAGCCCTGGTCAGTGTGATAGGCCAGGGGGGATCCATCCACAGCTTCCCTGATCCATAGTAAGAGGTCAGGAGTACCAGCCCAGGTACACCAGCAACGAGATATGCTAGCAGCGTCAATTACCCAGAAGAAACCCGGTACTGGATGCTGGCAAGGAGTCCAGTGGTGGCAGCACATGTAAGCCCCTCCTACTGCGGCAAGAGGGCGCATTTGGGATAACGAAAGGGAACGGTGGCAAAGTAAGCACAGCCGGGTCCAAGCAACAACAGACAGGGTGGCTGTCACGGGCACTAGGAGTCTTTACCCAGTATCACCCGCTGATGGTCTTATCAGAGCAGTAGAGTTGGGATATGATACTCTGATGGCAGGGCGATAATGGAACTGGAAACAGCAGATGGTTAGAGAATGCTCAGAAAGTCTATGACTAGCAGCACTGGTAAACAATAGGTAACTGAACACGAAGATCTGGATGGACAAGGGCACGTGAGGGTAGTCAGTGGTCTGCGCACGGCAAGTTGTACCACTGCTATAGTGAGAAGAATGTCCAGGAGTAATAAGGAGGTGGAAGTCAGCGGTCTGCGTATAGCAAGTTGTACCGCTGTCTGTAGTGAAGGAATGGAATCCAGGTGAAGGTCACGGGGAAGTCAGTGGTCTGCAAGTAGCAAGTTGTACCACTGCTTATGTGAGAGGATATATGCAACTGGTGACACAGGGAAACAGGAATCAGTGGTCTGCCTCTAGCAAGTTGTACCACTGAATATATATGTGAGGAAGGACACGAGGAGATAAATGCTATGCAGAGTCTAAACGGGTACACTGAACTTGATCCCACGTTGAACTGCACACAATGATAATAATGAATGAACAGCACTGCACAGATAAACAAAGTCACTCAAATAGTCCAGCAAAAGGAAACACAGTCAATAATAGCAATAGTCTCAGAGGATGGAAACTCCGGAGGAGAACAACTCAGTCCCGATGGATATGCAATACACCAGCACAGTCAATGAGAAGTATGCATACCGTGGTTCAGATGAGCAGGCTGTTAGGGATAGCTGCAGGGATACCTGAGCGGCCGGGAACAGACAAGATGAGAAGTCCTTGCAGAATGGAAGCGGCAGGTAGGTGCAGCGCACTGTAGTTAGGCCAGCAAGGATGACAAATACTCAGGAAGCAGTAGTATATTGAATAGAACAGCAGGAGACCACGGGAGAGTTGAAGTGATGTAGCAAAGCTGGAAGCCGAGGAGCGTAGACTCGATGCAACAGGCAAGTTGACACAAAAGGACACACTATAGAAGCAGTAGGCAGCGGGTCAGCTGACGGCAGGTAGAATGCAGACTGGAGCGCTGAGACGAGCAGACTCTGTAGACACGCTGAAGTAGCGAACAGGAATCAGCTGGAACAGTAGCGATGTAACACAGGAGAGTTGGCAGTAATCTGTAACTGTAGATACACGGAGGCAGCGGATAGGAATCAGCTGCTGGAGTCACGAAGAAACACAGGAGAGTTTGCAGTAATCTGTAGCTGTAGATACACGGAGGCAGCGGATAGGAATCAGCTGCTGGAGTCACGAAGAAACACAGGAGAGTTAGCGGTAATCTGTAGCTGTAGATACACGGAGACAGCGGATAGGAATCAGCTGCTGGAGTCACGAAGAAACACAGGAGAGTTTGCAGTAATCTGTAGCTGTAGATACACGGAGGCAGCGGATAGGAATCAGCTGCTGGAGTCACTAGGAACACGAGGAATAGAAGTGGTCTGGAAACCACAAACGGCAAACAGGAATCAGCATCAGCTGAACACACGAGGAGGCACTGGAACACCTTCAGAGACTCATGAGGAATGAGACTCCAAGATCAGGCCACGTGGTATTGACCACAGGTGCTTAATATAGGGAGAGTTGCCTGATCAGCCAATTAAGTTAAAGGAACAGAACTGAAGGTTAAAAGGGGCTGCACATGCGCAGTACCTCATAATAATGGACGGACACGGTTCCTAGCTACCTTAGAAGTAGCACTCACAGTCCGGTGAGTGACAGTGGCATATGTGTTCCATCCTGTCTAATGGATATAATTTATATTTAAATTATTCATATTTAAAAATCTTTTGAAAATTTTATTGCTCATGTTGCTAAAATTTATTACTCATGTTGAAATAGGAAGGTTGAAATATTTAAATTATATTCATTACGCCACAAAATTGTACAATGAGAGGCATTTTTATATAACAGAACAAGGATTATTTGTGTTAGGTACATTTCTAATATTTCATCATTTGTGAATAATGATTGGAAAGAAAGATCCATATACACTTTGTCACTATTTGACATGATAATTAAATCTCAATGAAAAGTCTTAATTCTATTTACTTTTGTAGCCTCAATACAACCCATTTAAATAAGTGGCACACTTTGTAATAGAGCGTGTAACAGTACAGTATTTATTGTGTTTCAGCCACAGTATATTAAAAAATTGTGAAATGTAGTATTATGACATTTAAATAATCTCTTTCTTTTCACATGCAGAACATACTGTCCCTGATGGGCCCATTAAGCAAGAAGTTTCCAATATTCAAAAAGGCTTTAAGCACCATCCAAAAATAACTTATGCTACTTTACCAGGAAAAGCAAATGATTGCATTTTAGCAAAACAACTATGCAAAGAAAACCATACTTGTTTGTCTTTATACGAAAACTTTAAAAGTCAGTGCATTCCCCCACAAGAATGCATTCTCAATGATGCAATGCAAAGTTGCTGGACAGCTTGGAGTGAATTGCGAAAGACTGTTATGGGAAACTGTGTATGTCTGAACTCAACAAAAAGAAAATGTATAAAAGTTTGGAATAGCATTCATAACAATACCTGTTTACAACATGTAAAAGCGAAGCAAATTTCCACACACACCGGAGAAAAAAGGGATTCCAAAGTTTTTGACCCGGATACAAGTAAGTATTAATACAATAAGCAATAAAAATAAAGGATTTTTAGCAATAATAATAATAATAATACGAGTCATATATTCCACAGCCACTTACATTTAGGAGATAAATCAATAGATCATACATCAGTGGTTCCCAAACTTCTGCAGTTCGCGTCACCCTTAGAGTCTCCATAATTTTTTTAAGGCACCCCTCCAAAATAATTACCGAGCAGTCCTGTTTTAGAAGTAGTTGGGTCAAAAAATTGTAATAAGTATTTAGGTCAGGACAGAAATGCTTATTTAGTTGTATGCAAAAATGCCCCCTCTGCATCCAGACATTCTGCCCTCTCTCACGCTGCCCCCTCTGCCCTCTGTCACACTGTCCCCCCTCCTCTGCCCTCTGTCATGCTCTCCCCCCTCCTCTGCCCTCTGTCACGCTGTCCCCCCTCCTCTGCCCTCTGTCACGCTGTCCTCCCTCCTCTGCCCTCTGTCACGCTGTCCCCCCTCCTCTGCCCCTCTCACGCTGTCCCAGCTCCTCTGCCCTTTGTCACGATGTCCCCCTCCACTGCCCCTCTCACGCTGTCCTCCTCCTCTGCCCACTGTCGTCCTCCTCTGCCCTCTGTCACGCTGTCTCCCTCCTGTCACGCTGTCCCCCTCCACTGCCCCTCTCACGCTGTCCCGGCTCCTCTGCCCTCTGTCACAGCTCCTCTGCCACGCTGTCCCCCTCCTGTCACGCTGTCACTCTCCTCTGTCCCCCTCCTGTCACGCTGTCCCCCTCACACTGTCCCCCTCCTCTGCCCTCTGTCACGCTGTCCCAGCTCCTCTGCCCTCTGTCACCCTCCTCTGCCCTCTGTCCCAGCTCCTCTGCCATGCAGTCCCTCTCCTCTGTCTTCCTCCTGTCACGCTGTCCCTTTCCTCTGTCCCCCTCCTGTCACGCTGTCACTCTCCTCTGTCCCCCTCCTGTCACGCTGTCACTCTCCTCTGTCCCCTCCTGTCACGCTGTCACTCTCCTCTGTCCCCTCCTGTCACGCTGTCACTCTGCTCTGTCCCCTCCTGTCACGCTGTCACTCTGCTCTGTCCCCTCCTGTCATGCTGTCACTCTCCTCTGTCCCCTCCTGTCACGCTCCTCTGTCCCCTCCTGTCACGCTGTCACTCTCCTCTGTCCCCTCCTGTCACGCTGTCACTCTCCTCTGTCCCCTCCTGTCACGCTGTCACTCTGCTCTGTCCCCTCCTGTCACGCTGTCACTCTGCTCTGTCCCCTCCTGTCATGCTGTCACTCTCCTCTGTCCCCTCCTGTCACGCTCCTCTGTCCCCTCCTGTCACGCTGTCACTCTCCTCTGTCCCCTCCTGTCACGCTGTCACTCTCCTCTGTCCACTCCTGTCACGCTGTCACTCTCCTCTGTCCCCTCCTGTCACTCTGCTCTGTCCCCTCCTGTCACGCTGTCACTCTCCTCTGTCCCCTCCTGCACGCTGTCACTCTGCTCTGTCCCCTCCTGTCACACTGTCACTCTCCTCTGTCCCCTCCTGTCACGCTCCTCTGTCCCCTCCTGTCACGCTGTCACTCTCCTCTGTCCCCTCCTGTCACGCTGTCACTCTCCTCTGTCCACTCCTGTCACGCTGTCACTCTCCTCTGTCCCCTCCTGTCACTCTGCTCTGTCCCCTCCTGTCACGCTGTCACTCTTCTCTGTCCCCTCCTGCACGCTGTCACTCTGCTCTGTCCCCTCCTGTCACACTGTCACTCTCCTCTGTCCCCTCCTGTCACGCTGTCACTCTGCTCTGTCCCCTCCTGTCACGCTGTCACTCTGCTCTGTCCCCTCCTGTCACGCTGTCACTCTCCTCTGTCCCCACCTGTCACGCTCCTCTGTCCCCTCCTGTCACGCTGTCACTCTCCTCTGTCCCCTCCTGTCACGCTCCTCTGTCCCCTCCTGTCACGCTGTCACTCTGCTCTGTCCCCTCCTGTCACGCTGTCACTCTGCTCTGTCCCTTCCTGTCACGCTGTCACTCTCCTTTGTGCCCTCCTGTCACGCTGTCACTCTGCTCTGTCCCCTCCTGTCACGCTGTCACTCTGCTCTGTCCCCTCCTGTCACGCTCCTCTGCTCTGTCCCCTCCTGTCATGCTGTCACTCTGCTCTGTCCCCTCCTGTCACGCTGTCACTCTTCTCTGTCCCCTCCTGTCAAGCTGTCACTCTGCTCTGTCCCCTCCTGTCACGCTGTCACTCTGCTCTGTCCCCTCCTGTCACGCTCCTCTGCACTCTCTCACTTTGCCCCCTCTGCCGCGCGCCAGCCATAAAAAAATCAAACAGAAACACTTACCAATCCGTGCGGCGCCGGGACCCAGCATCCTCCTCTCTCACGCAGCAGCTGTCACTGATATGACAGATGCGTGAGAGAGGAGGATGCTGGGTCCCGGCGCCGCGCGGATTGGTAAGTGTTTCTGTTTGATTTTTTTATGGCTGGCCCGCGGCACCCCTGAGACACCCCTGGGAGCCGCGGCGCACAGTTTGGGAACCGCCATCATACATTGTTTACAGCCCCACTTGAGAGATCTATTATTCAAAAGAAAACAAAGGATAATTTAAAAAGCATAGATCTACATTTTAAGCAACATCATCATCATCATCATTTATTTATATAGCGCCACTAATTCCGCAGCGCTGTACAGAGAACTCACTCACATCAGTCCCTGCCCCGTTGGGGCTTACAGTCTAAATTCCCTAACATACACACACAGACAGACAGACAGAGAGAGGCACTTTCAGACTAGGGTCAATTTGTTAGCAGCCAATTAACCTACCAGTTTAGTATTAAAATGAGTTGCCTCATCACAGGTTGTTTTGCCCTGACACCGAAATCAAGTATAAAACAAGGCACTGAAGAAAAACATTTTAAGGTATGGGAGTTAATATAATAAATTTACATACACAGTAGGGAGCATTCAGAGTTGTTCACAAGTTAAATGCTCTGAACACTCATGTGTGATAGGGAAACATCTGTAACGAAAAACATCTCGTGACCCTGTTTTTCCTGGAAAAACACAAAGCTCATTTACAATACACAACACAAGTGTACTTTTGGAATGTCAAACTCCTACTTTTTCACAAGTGTGATTTTGTTGCGAGTGCAATTGCACGTGATCATGTATATGAGTTGGTTGGGAGTGAAAACCACATCTAAGGCTAGGTACACACTGGAGAATGTTCCAACCAATCTGTTATCTACAACGACTGAAAGGCCGTTAGGACGGACGATTCATGTGTACACACTATACACATTTATCTTCAGATCTGTGCTCTTCATCTGGTCTTATAGTCGTTTAGAGAATGACAGCACAATAGGCATTCATTCATTCCTGTCACACTGATTAACCGCGGTGTTATCGCTATCCACATGTCATAGTGAATTTCGTTATCATCTGTGATCCTGAAATGAAATATTCAATCTTAGAACGAACAAACAAATTATTCCATCTACAGCACTCTCTACATTTATTCACCAACACATGTTTAATGCTAGCATCGGCTGAAAAGACCATGACTCTATAAACTCTAAAGAGATTGTGAATATGGGTGCATACACACTACAGGATTGGAAGGTGATTGGAACAAGATTATCAAACATACTGACCAACCAAATGAAATGACGATCTGTATTTTGGGATGACTGTTGTACATCATGTGAGTATACACACTATCACAATATCTGACCAAACGGTCGTATATCGGCTGACTGGCCCGATGATTGGCTAAAAACCTCCAGTGTGTACCTAGCCTAAGGCATTTTGCGGATTGGAGACACCATATTTCTCCCTGCCAAAGGACTTTTTCTACCTGCTCATAAGCGGCGAGTGCTAGTCCTATACTTTCAATGGAACACATTTTGCACCAATTACATTTTACTGGAAAAGTGCATTTCTAGGAATGGCTCAAGCAATGTAATAAAAAGCTTCAAACACACAAGGTGGCAAATATAATAAAGTCCCAATTGTCCACTCACTCCCATGATTATATTAAGCCATGAATTAAGCTAAACCAAACAGTGTTTTATGAGAAAATTAAAAAGTTCAAAGTAGGTTGGGTTTTGTGGTAACATTTTTATAATTTCCACCCAACTCATTTTTAATATATTTTGGTTCAAAAGACTGGAAAGTGCCATGCACTTTATGGACAATTTGGCACACTTGCCCAAATAAAGGGGTCTGCATTTACTGTATTTTTCTCTACTGGTTTAAGAAGGCTAGCATCACATCGAGCTAAGCTTAAAATAAATAAAAATAAAAGTTCAGGCTTCCACAGATATAGTACCTATAACCAAGGTTCAATCCCTGATTATTAGTATGATGATCCCAGAGTAACAATACTGTTACATGGCCTTGGTTAGTGTGGAGTATTATTATACATCATTTTCACTTCACGAGAAGCCATACCCTGCAGAAAGTGTCGAGAACAGAGGGGTGTCATGATCCGGTGATGGAAGAAATACCGATACTTATCCTGCCGTCAGGTAAATGCTTGTACTTCAATTTGGTCGACACTGATTAATACCAACAATGTGATTACTGACAGTCAAAATGCAGACAGTCATAATGCCGACATTAAATCAGCAGTGCCCGCGGGTCCAGCAGCTATACAGCCACTGGAGCCACTGGAGCCACCGGCACTAGACAGTGTTAAAAATAAATAACTTAAAAAAAAAGCATGTTCTACCCCCCCTTCCCCTTCCGGTCTTTAGTCATATTAACCCTATTGCTGGTCGGAGGAAAATCAAGGAGACAAATTTCATGGGGTACTGCCGATTTTCCTCCAACCAGCCCTAGGCTTTGGCAGTCGAGGCTGATGCCACAATAGTAGAGGAACCCGCAGCAGGGGGTCCCCTGTCATAATCACACACAGCCCCAGGCTGGTCAGCACAGGTCTGGCTTTGGGCTCAGCAAAATAAAATATGTGGTCCCCTTCTAGGGGTACACAGCCTCATGCAGACAGCACTAGAGCTCTTCCCACACCCCTAGGCAGTGGGTGTGGGGTAATAAATAAAAAATAGAAGAGAAGAATGAAACGCTATTTTACATCCCAGCAAGTCTGGGCTACCATGAACATGTCTGGACACACTGATGCTTGTAGGGAACCAGTGCCAGCATCCAGCATAACCTGACACCCAGGGCCACAGGCTCTGTTGTGCACCAATGCAAAATGTAAATAAAAGACACCCTTCATTAAAACCACTAGATTTTATAAAAAATAAAAACATTCATACTTACCAACTCTGTACAATCAAATCTTGTAAGCTTTTAATCCAAATGGTGTGTTAAAAAACTTAATAATAAATAAATATTCCAAGTGTGTTGAAAAAAAATAAAATCTTTTCTTGCAGCTTGATCACTGAAATAATCCACCGCAACATGCTTGGCAAGAAAAAATAATTCAGTAGAACAACGCTAAACTACTACCTTACTGAAGGAAGCCCCGGCGCATTAGGAGATCTGACAGCCGGCAGGTATATTTATAACCTGGGGTTTTCGTCACTGACAGTGTGGAAGTGTCCCAGGTTATATATAGACCTGCCAAGGGTGTGGCATTTACCTTGTCGGCATTTTCATGTCGGCAACATAAGTTTTGGTATTTCTTTTGTCAGAAATATGTACTCAACCCATAATATCTGTTATAATTTAAACCAGGCAAGCTGTCTACTGTTGGGGTTACAACAGCATTGAAAAAAAACACCACAATTTTTCATTCCCAGTGTTTATAATACTGTAGGATTGTATGTTCACTTTATATTTTGACACTTGCACATTTTTCCAGGTTCAAACTAACAATACATTATAAGACAGCTAAGTATTAGATAGATAGGATAGATAGACAGACAGACAGATAGATCGATACATAACATTTAACATTGTTAATACGTTAATCCATACTGTGTCCATTTACATAGTATTTATCTTCTCAAAGACAATAAAATTAATAAATAATGTTACCTAGATGCTAAAATGGGCATGCGTTAATGTAAGATTAACATACTTTTTCTGCTAATGAATTAGGTGATAAACATTGATCATATTTTAAAAAATGCTATTTTCTTGTATCTTTATTGTTGTATACAATCTTTTTTTTTTGCCCCTAAAATAAAAACAGATATGTATTTCAATATGGTACCAAAATAAATGTTGCTAGGATAGAATGAAAAATAAAAAGTTATATTTGGTTTAATGACATATTAAAAACCTTTAAAACAGTCTTAAGAGACTTAACGACCTGAAAGAATATACTGTATACAGTGTCTCTCTTTTGTTTAGATTATTCCCAAATGACTATCAATTTAGAATGGGACACAAGATCATTAAAGAACACAGGTAAGATTTTTTTCCACAACTAGTGTTTTAGATAGCAAAACTCCGCAAATATTCTTAAAGACTGTATTTTATATTGTTGCTTATTGAACTACATTTGAAGTTCATTCTCATGCACAGATTGTTGGTCTGAAGATATAATAAATATAAAATAAAATGTCTAAGGTGCACATCAAACCAATTTCTGAGAAAAAGATGGGTTGAAGAAAACTGTGACAGATTAAGGCTTAACAATACAATGCTGTGTATAAAGGGCTTCTACATGTTTGTTTTCATTTACTTTTGAATAAATGAGCCACACTCCCACATTCAATGAAATATTCACACAACTACTTAGGAAAAAATTTAACCAATATATTCAATATCTATGGTTAATGGACACCTATGCAAAACCAAAGCTAATTATCAGTAAATTATACAATTTACAAATGATTGTTGAGATCCTGCTTCCCAATGTACTTGCTTTGTTTATGTAATAGCTGTAGATTGTATATGGTTCTTGTTATATACTTTTAATGTAGCAAATGTATACTGCTTGTCTTGCACTCTATTTCCCCAAAATGTCACATTACATTGTCTAAAATTACCTATTAGTTACTTAATACTTAAATACTATTCTGGTTAAAAAAAAATGATACTTTTTTTTCTAAGTAATGTCACAAAACATGAAGGGGCCAATTTGCGTTCTTCTAGGAATAAGGTGGCCTGCACACTATTACCGTTACTACGGTAATTTTAACGCTGACTTTTTGCCACAAGCAAATCTCCAAGTAAAAATACCTTTTAATGGCAATACAATTAGCGCCACGTTATTCCTAGACTGACATGACCGAGTTGAATCAGCCCCGAAAGATGAAAAACAAAATTTCAAGTTTCCAACCTTATCAAAACAGTTCAACAAAAACATATGACGACAATGCATTTTAAAACAATAATTGTTGTGCTCCATTCACAGCTGGAGCAAGTCTCATGATGTCTGCAGGGCCATTTTAATAGAGAGGTCCCCCAGAATAAGGTCCCAGACTTTTCAATAGTGGCCTCTAAGTAGGGAGGTTCTTATATCAGTCTAAAAGAACAAGAGACTCCTTATAATCAGAAGGGTCTTCTCTCGTGGAATGAGTTTCTTGATTAAGGGATTGCTTTGAAAAAAGTTAAAAATGAAAAGGATTCTAAACTAAACCTCATATTCTAATTCTTAATATACCTAACAGTAGCTGAAGTCCTACATTTCTTATAGTTACTCTCAAAATTGTGTTAATATATAAGAAACTGTCCCACTGCACAGCAGATGCATAAATACAAAGTCATTTTTGGCTGATACTGCTCTCAATATAATTTGTTAAGTCTACTTTTGATATGTAGTTGAAAGTTACCCCTCATGTTTTGCAAAGAGTATATTCAACAATGTAATCCTTGCTTTGGATACATTAATGTCTTAAAGCAGCCCTGTCTGTTATCAGCATCATCAATACATCGACAGGGTACAATTTTGTATTGACAATTATTTTTAGAGCATGATAATAATAACTGCCTAGATTTAAGGAAACATAGTTATTCTGACATTAACTCAAAGTTTGTTTCTTATTGGCTAGTGTACATATCAGTCCAATAGCCCTTATTTCATACACATTCTTAAGAATATATCTATCTATCTTGGTTAAGTTTATTTAATATACATGAAAACAACTGTAAAGAACAAGTAATTTGAACATTTCCTATAACTGTGCTTTCATATGACTAGCATGAGATTTGAATCCTAGAGCAGAACATTAATTTGACTGTAATGAAATGAAAAGCCTGGTTGATGGTTGATAAATGCATGTAACTCATTCTCCAACTGTATGTTGCTAGGCGCCAGGATATTCATGTATTGTTTTTTAGTAATCATGTTAATTGTGTGAAAATATGTAAAACCTACACAACCACGCAGAACGGGTACAATCAGTAAATCACCCAATCTGTGTCAGTGAATGATGATTTATTTAATGTATGACTCATGTTTCCAACTTATTTGCATTATGTCTACATTATAGCATTTCTAAAACCTGAGTTGCTTGATTCATTTACATAAAAAATATCAAAACACAGCAATTATAGAACAATTGAACTATCATGTTGTAAGACTTTCAAATACTACCAACCCCACATTATTTTCAATGTTTGACACTTTGAGACAGTAAATTACTCATCAGTTACATATGATTTTTCCTTATAGAATATGGAGGACCAAAATCTTGCTTAGATGTTGCAACACTTTGCATTGGGGATTCTGTGTGCAACAGGCACTTAGCTGTGCTCATGACGGCGTGCACTGTTAGTGGGAATGTGTGTAATGTCATGGAGTGCCAGAGAACAATACGAGCATTCTATGAAACTATGCCTTTTAATGTCTCTCAAATGCTGGCGTTTTGTGAATGTCCTCAATCAAATGAGGATTGCCAAAAAGCTGGAGACGTGCTCCATAGCAAATCATGCACAGTTCATACAGATGTACCCATGTCCTGCCTTGATGTGGTCTCTAGTTGCCTTGACAACGAACTATGCAGGTTAGTAAAATTATGCTACATTAGAAAATAATTAATAGTTATATATTAAAATATTTCTACACACATGCTTTAAGCAAGTTTACAAATATATGGCCCTTTAAAACATTTACGTTGAATTGTGGATAGAAAATTCATATCATCAAGCAGAAATGGATATGTAGTTGTTTAAATCAAAATACTAGTGAAGTTTGTTATTTAAAAAAATGTTTATTATAAGTTCTTATTTACTAATTGATTTTACACAATCCCGTATCTTAGTTGTTTTTTGCCTTTGGTTAAAGGCAAAATAAGCAAACATTTTAAGTCATAAAGGCATTTTGTCTGATTGGTATTGTATAGCATCCCGATACAGCTTCTTTGCCATTTCTATGGCTATCTCATCATTTAGTGGGTCCGTTTTATAAGTTGTGTTGACATTTTATATTATATTATAATCATTTCTATATGTAAACAAAATAATACTGATTCTGTTTCAAATTCTTCAGCTTCCAGGTGACAGGCCCCTGCCCTCTGGCTCTTTATATATGAACTAATTTATATTTTATAACAATATATTTAATGTTCATTTTATCTTAGCACATGATTGCCTATTGCATTCTTTTGAATTAAAATACGTAATGGCATTTTGTCAGAGCTTGGAATTATGAGTGAAAAGGCCTTGCAGTAGCTAATTTGAATATTAGAGGTTTCGAGATAGGTAGAAGGAACATTAACAATGTAAGTATTGAAAGACTATATGAACGATATTGCTAAAAGTAAGATATAATTTTGAGGAACAATTGAGGCTCGGAAGACAGCTTGGAAAATGGAGGTTTAGAAATAAAGGGATAGATCAAATACATTAGGGGGTAAATGTATCAAGCTCAGAGTTTTCCAGCGGGTTTGAAAATTGAAAATGTTGCCTATAGCTATGAATCAGATTCTAGCTGTCATTTTCTAGAATGTACTAAATAAATGATAACTATGGGCCTTAAGAAACTTCTTATTTCAGTATCCGGGACAAAACCATGTTACAATGCAAGGGGTGTAAATTAGTATTCTGTTTTGCACATAAGTTAAATACTGGCTGTTTTTTCATGTAGCACACAAATACTTGATAGCTTATTTGTACACTGAAATTTAAAGTTGATATCTTTGTGCTACATGAAAAAACAATCAGTATTTAGCTTATGTGCAAAACAGAATACTAATTTGCACCCCTTGCACTGTAACATGGTTTTGTACAGGAGACTGAACAAAAGTTAAGATCCTTAATGAATCAGGCCCTAGAATCTGATTGGTTTTTCTTGCTTGATTCATTTACTCCTAGGAGTAGGCCAATATTAAGGAATTCGATTTTAGCTTGAAAATGTGTGCAGAGTGCCAACGTTTTTTGAGGAAAACCTTGACAAACTGCCCATCTCCTAATGGAGTAACTTTGGGATGATAGATGAGTTATACAAAAAGAATACTGTACACAACAGTTGTATATGTCTACCATACACTACACTCTTAAATTACTGATTTGAAGTATTGATTAGTTTCTGCTTCTATTATTTTTAAAAACATAATTTAATATTCTTTATCAACATTCTGCATTCTATTTTTCTACAGAACCATATTAAAATATGGAATGTGGTATCATCTAGTAACAATTGACAACAATCACTTTATTAGACTATCTTTGGTCCTCTAATTCCAAATTAAAAATACAAGTGACTCTGCATTATTTAATATTTTTTGTGGCAGTATAATGTTACTGTTTATATCATCCTTCTTTATATATAGCGCCAACATATTATGCAGTGCTTTACAGAAAATGTCCAAAAATTCCCATCAGTCCCTGCCCCAGTGTAGCAATCTAAATTCTCTAACAAACAAGCACACACTACAGTCACATGTGGAGGAAACCCACACAAACATGGGGAGAACATACTGACTCCACACAGATAGTGCTATTGTTAGAAACTTACTCATGGTAATGTTGCTCACTGTACCACACGTTTTCATGTGATGTTATTTATTTGTGCTTGTTTCTGTTAGCCTTTAAACCATATCACAATATTAATTCTCTCTTTCGACAGTAAGGGGGGAATTCAATTGGCCGCGTTACTATAAAAAGTATTTACGGTAATAGTGCGCTTAAATACCGTTATTACCGTAATTTCAACACTGGCTATTTGCTCACAGCTCCCTGAGCAGCGAACAGAAAGCAGGGTTGATTTTACCGTAATAATGGTAATAGAGTTATCAGGGCGCTAATCTGAGGGGAATTGATTTCCCCCCTAAATGCCTAAAATGTGAAATACTTCAGTGTGATAAAAATAAAATTGTAAACAACCTCTGTTGACTGTAGTATGGGAGACAACATAGTATGGGAGGCAATGTAGTATGGGAGGCACTGTAGTATGGGAGACAACATAGTATGGGAGGCAATGTAGTATGGGAGGCACTGTAGTATGGGAGACAACATAGTATGGGAGGCAATGTAGTATTGGAGGCACCGTAGTATGGGAGGCAATGTAATATTGATGGCAACGTAGTATGGGAGGCATCGTAATATGGGAGGCAATGTAGTATAGGAGACAATGCAATATGAGAGGCAACATAGTATGGGAGGCAACGTAGTATGGGACGCAATGTTGTATGGGAGGCAACGTAGTATGGGAGGCAATGTAATATTGGAGGCAATGTAATATTGGAGGCAACATAGTATGGGAGGCAATGTAGTATGGGAGGCAACGTAGTATGGGAGGCAATGTTGTATGGGAGGCAACGTAGTATGGGAGGCATCGTAGTATGGGAGGCAACGTCGTATGGGAGGCAATGTTGTATGGGAGGCAACATAGTATGGGAGGCAATTTAATATTGGAGATAACATAGTATGGGAGGCAATGTAGTATGGGAGGCAACGTAGTATGGGACGCAACGTAGTATGGGACGCAATGTTGTATGGGAGGCAACATAGTATGGGAGGCATCGTAGTATGGGAGGCAACGTTGTATGGGACGCAATGTTGTATGGGAGGCAATGTAGTATGGGAGGCAGCGTAGAATGGGAGGCATCGCAGTCTGGGATGCAACGTAGTATGGGAGGCAATGCAATATGAGAGGCAACATAGTATGGGAGGCAACGTAGTATGGAGGCAACGTAGTATGGGAGGCAATGTAGTATGGGGTCAAATCAGATAATACACATTTCTGCTTAAAGAAAGTTCTATCATTAGTTTGCAAAGTTAGCACATCTTTGAAAGTATTATGTTTCTACAGAGAAAGATATCGAACATATCAATCAAAATGTTGGAAACATGCTGGTGGATGTCACAATAGTAGGAACTGTTTGCTTGGTTTAAACAAAGAAGATCTGACTTGTTCTGGAAGTGATGAATGTCATGCTGCATATATTGGCACTCTTGGAACAAAGCTTCAAACCCCATGTACATGTTACGATGGACTTGACTATGAGGAACAGCACTTATGCGACTTATTCTCCCATATTCTGCACAGAAAATCCTGTATAAGTAAGTCAAAACTTTAATTTGCTATAAATTATATTGTAGTACAGAGCATATATAGTCCACATCAAACCTAATATGATTTATTGTCCACCATAACTCATATAACACAAGTGGTTGCCTAGAATGGATCAATAAAGCTTCTGTAAAATGACTGTTGCTGTACCGAGGACCGTCTGGAAGAGTAAAAAATGGGGATCATACTTTAGCATAAATTAAACATTCCCAGTCAAATGACAATACAATTGGGTCACAGGAAAAGTTAAATTTTAAGATCTCCAACAATTTTCTTGACCAAATCCTTATCCCAATCCCAAGTCACTCTTACCTATACATTGATGTTATAGGTTTATTTAATTGTCTAGGTTAAGTTACAGTAGGGTCAGTCGGACAGTCGATGATATTACAATTTACAATAGCATTTCAGATTGTTGGTTATAGAACTGTCTGTGCAATAATAAATTCACATTACGCAGTGAGAATTTTCAGATTATGCACAGCAACAAATGGTTTGAGCTTCTGCCTGACACATTGAGACTATATAATGCCCTGTGAATATATAATATCTGCCAATACTAAGGGCAAAATTTTTGTATATAATCAATTAAATCAAATTTGACACAATTATAAAATGTTGGCGTGGTAGTATAACTATCCACACCTCCAGATATATAAGTGAATGATTTCCGTGGGGACAATTAAATATCCAATATACAATAAGAATAATGAAGTGTTGATACTTAGGGTGACTAGCTGCTGTTCTCAGAGGTATGTGTAGACCTCACTTTAGAAAATGTATGAACAGAGATATATAAGACAACTGCGTTATAAACCTAAATATTTGTACCAACACTCTCATAAAAACTATTGTTGCTTCTCCTTTTATATAAAATAATACATATTTATTGTTACAAATCAATACACATACACATACAAAAATTAGGACTTGTGTGTAACATAAAAACTGAATAGTTAAAATCACAAGGTCTTTGTATAAACTGCATATACTCAGGGCAGAGACAGAAGTAGCAATTCATAGAACATTTACTCAGGATCTTTGTGAAAGGAAGTTACTGTAATAGAAATAAATATATACCGTGTCCAAATTACCGAAGTGCAGTTCTATTGAATGTGGAGACAAGTAAATACGGACTCAGCCTCCTTATGATCCTTTGCCGTTTCAGTGTTCTAATTCCAATATTTATGTTATCTTTCTCTGTGTATATAGCACGCTATTGTAAAAGTAGGAGATCAAATCACTCTATAATCATTTAAATCACTGTACTCTCCATAAGCAATATGTGCAAGAGCATGCACACTTTCACACAAATGACTTCCATTAAGTACTGTATATTAGGCCCAAACATAGATATTTGCAAATGCAAACTGGTAGTTGTGAGAGTCAGTACTATTTGCAACCCTGTGGAGTAAACCCATACTTACCAACTTTGTGACTCGGGGTGGGGCTTAATGACACAATTAAGCCCCGCCCCGATATTCAATGCCGTGATATTCGGCATTCTTTAGGATCCGGGAGATTTGCCTACTCTTCTGGGAGTCCAGGAGGAGTCCTCGAAATTCGGGAGCCTCCCAGAAATTCCGGGAGAGTAGGTAAGTATGAGTAAACCTGTTTATTTTGGTAGTTCTGGGTAAATGACATATAAAATAGTATACAAAATATAAAATATCTTAAATATTTATAAACATTGGCAGAAAAAAATAGAACTGTATGCAGCTTTAGGATTGTCTGTGCCACTTTTTCCCACTGCTAGCTGCATTTACTTTTGCCTTCTCTGGAACTTTAGCTTGGTGCAGAAAACATTAAATACCTGGCTGGTTCAACCAGTACAGTAAGGAGCTTGTGAATGATGTCACACGGGTGAAACAGGTACTGCTTAGCACTATTGTTATGCTTGCAATGCATTATGGTAAATGTAGTTTCTGCCACAATAATTGCATACAGAGTTGTAAAATCCCATTATTTTTTAATGTTACGCCCCATCTGCACCACTTTTATATAAGTGTTTGTAGAGTGTAGCAATATATACTGTGCAGAAGGGCACCTCAGACTTCTGTCAGGTAAACTCTGTAATGATCAATCACCGCAGTGATCATTTGACAGAAGCAAAGGAGATTTTAGCTTTGTAAAGTGAGAATCGGGTGCCTCAATCTGTTTACAAAATTCATAACAATAATTATGTTGAAACTCTGGTAGAATAAAATGTAATTGAGCATAGGCACGGACCACATAAGGTAAGTTGGACAGTTTAATGTGCATTATATCATCATCATCATCATCATCATCATTTATTTATATAACGCCAACATATTCCGTAGCGCTTTAATGTGAATTTAATGTGAATTATAATGTGAAAGTCCAATACAGCATCTGAAATGTATTAAAGTCTTTCTAATGGAGAATCCAGATAATTGTTTTTTAAATATTACACCCATTTTATATAAAAGTCCCTTTTCTCCTCCATTCTTGCTCCATTGTCACTTTCTGCTGTATACCACAGCTTGTACATAATCCAAGTATATGAATGACATTATTGCTTACTTAACCACTGAGAGACATGAATGAATATATGTTGAAATATGCATGGGGATGATGTAGAGTTAGACATAAGTCCCACTCGTAAGCCCAAAATGCACTTTTACGTACTGCATATGCACAGTAAAATGGTGCATATCTAAGTCTGTATGGGACAGGAGGAGAGGGCTAGCATAGACTGGGTACAGTAAGGGTGTTCCATGCACCTTAAGTATTATGTAGGAGTGGAAGCAGTTACAGATACCCCTCTTAGGAGGCATATTTGTTGCGCCTGCTTCCCCCATAGTGAAGATACGTGTTGATGATGATCTTCATCAGCACTGATTCTGTATTGCCATTAAAATAAATAAATAAATACATTTTTGGGCATTCCAAAAAGTGACACCAGTTGTAGTGCTGCCAGACTAGGCTGATGTTGGCAAAATCAGGGATGGGAGGCGACAAAAAGTGTGGGGTCCTCCCAGTGCCGTAACTAGACAATTTAGTGCCCTGGGCGAGACAGGGCACTGTTGCTCCCCATCTAAGTGGGAGTGACGTTTGCCAAGTGGGTGTGGCCAACCTAATGTGGGGGTGTGGCTAGCACATTACTGAAAGAATTCTGTTACACATACAATGAAGGTCATTGTTTCCCTGTAAGGAAGTATGTCAATGTTTACATTTAGTTGTGAAATACAAGCAGGTTGACAGTGTACAGCCTAGCCTGATTATGTTACTGAATTATATTATAATATAAACAGCCTTACATGTATAGAACAAACAATTATCACCTGAGTGTGAACTGTAGAGTATACATATAATACATATAGATAGATACATTGGTCCTTAGCTAGAGTTAGATATAAGTCCAAAACAAAAGATCAAAATGCGCTTTTCAATACAAAAATACTAAAAAGGAGTATTAATACTAAAAAGGAGTATGTATCATTCCATATACATATGAAAGAGGGTGACATTCACAGGACACAGTGGCATGCTCCTCAAAGTGAACAGGCAGCATGGTATCAGAAGTCGACTGCCCCAGAGCATTGCACCTTTAACCTCTCCACTGCTGGACAAGCTATCTTGAGAAAAAATTAAATACAAAAATAGATGTAGGAATAAGCGCTCCAATTCAATCAGTCTACCTTCCCTGTCACAAGCAGCATGTAGTAAGATTCTCCCCAAATCTCAATACCACATATTTGCTAAATCTACAGTGCTCAGTGTCAGGGCATCAATTCCCACAAACAATAAAATAATATAAAATAAAATAAAATGAAAATAAAATATAAATGATAAATAAATAAATGAAAAATATTTGAAATAATAGATAAAGGAATTGATTATGAAAATGTAGATATATAAACACTCTCACACCAAGGTGTGTATATAGATGATTTTACATGAAATCTGATCATATGTCAGTGATTTTGGAGTGTAATTGAAGGTAAACTGTCATATCCCATAACGATAATACATTAGAAATGTATTGAATAATGATAAATGTTTATATTCCTGGGCTCCTTGGTATAGAGTCCGATTCTAGCACAATATCTTATCCGATGAAAGTAACTGATAGTACCGTGGGATGAGTTCTTAACCAAATCACTGCGATGTCACCCAATGCTGCAGATCTAGAGACTGTACTCTGGTGCGCTTGAGGTCAGGCTATATCCCAGGTAATAAATGGAGAGTTATTTCTCCTAAGGATGTTGATGTTCCACCTGCTCTGTGCCTGCCTCGCAGTGTAGTTTCCTGGCGTGTTCGCTCTGGTCATGTGATACACCCAAAACGAGGCCAGAAAATATTGTCAGTTTCACAAAACTTTATTGCACATCACAAATTTCTCAGTACTTACACTGAAGTATTTATCATTTATATTTTATTTTCTTTATATTATTTTATTGTTTGTGGGAATTGATGCGCTGTCACTGACCGCTGTAGATTTAGCAAATCTATCTTGAGACAATCATACAGATTACCTGGATGCAGCAGCCACGCGCAGTAATAAAAGGCTGGATTCTTCAGTCATTTAGTTTCACAGTGGAACGCATGTGCGTTTCAAATGCCGAACTTCCTGTCAGTGGAACGCACATGCGTTCCACTGTGAAACTAAATGACTGAAGAATCCAGCCTTTTATTACTGCGCATGGCTGCTGCATCCAGGTAATCTGTATGATTGTCTCAAGATAGTTTGTCCAGCAGCGGAGAGGTTAAATGTGCAATGCTCTGGGGCAGGTAGCGGGTAGCTGCTGTGCCCCCTTGGGCTTGCGCCCTGGGTGACGGCACCGCCCGCACCACCCTCGTTATGGCTCTGGGTCCTCCTGAAAATGTCGATACCTGCACTAGGCTAAGCCAATATAACATAGAATTCTGGGGTCCCCCTGCGATAGCACTAACTAGCTCTACGCTGGTTAGCATGAAATGTGCTCCCCCCCTACCAAGGATAAAACTAGCCCTGCGCTGAAAGGACTAGGGCTATTCTAAAAACTCTGATGCGGTGGATGTGGCTAATTATTTAAATTTAAAGAGAAAAATCTACCATTTTTATATGGTATACTACTGATTTCAGCATAACCTGCCTGTTTTAAAGTCGTTGGGCCTGCTGGCACATGTAGTAGTACAAATGCCAGCCCTCCCATGGCTGCCAGGGCATGTAAAACTACAAGTGCCAGTATACTCTGGTATCCAAGGCCCGTTGGAACCTGTAGTGCACCTTGGAGACATGGTTTAAAAAAGACACACACACTACGCACTCAGTCTTCCAGTTCCACTTTTGTAAAAAAAAAAAAAAAGGATAAAAATGAGTTAAAAAATTAAAAAAAATATATTAACATAAAAAAAGGAAACATTTTTCATTTTAATAATAAAGCATTTATTTAAGCTCCAGCTTTCACTGTGTCCATGTTAAATAGGCTGGGGAAGCTTTTGCCACACAGACCCAGCAATAGCCTGCAAGGGAGGGCATGTTAAATGGAGAGACAACCTACTTTTGCCAGAGGATATGATTTTCTGCCTATAATAAATAGACACCTAGGTCTTCTTTTGTCATAGTTATTCAACTGTAAAAATGTTGAAATTTAGGCCTAAATATTGACCTTTTAGCCTTTAATTTGACCTTTTAATCTCATAATTTGATTTACGTGTCACAAGGTCCCTTTGAAAAAAGTAAACTAAAAATCACTCAAACCTATTTTCTATGGAGACTATAGCTTAGAATGAAAGTCCATGAATTAATTTATTTAACAAAATCATATCCCCAAATGAGTGTGATAATTGGCAATGTACAGAATTATTAACTCTTCTGTTGCCTTCTGGTGGAAAAATAAACACATATTTAGATATTCGAGATTTCAGCTGACATATATCTATTTAGTTTAAATAATAGCACCCCTGCCTCCTTTCCTATTGACTACAATAGAACTTGGAATGTAAAGATGACATTTTGAAAACAAAAAAAATATATATATATTTTTATTGCGGTATAAAAGAGTACAGTAATAGTAAACCATAGCATAATAAAAGTACAATAATGTAAATCACAAAGCTGTAGGTGAATTAGATGTTTTTCTCCTTGGCCCTTCTTTCTCCTTCCCTCCCTGCCCTTTACTTCTCCTTTTTATTCAGTCTCTGCCCATCTCCACTGCTCTATATAAATAAACAATAATAAATAATTCAATTACATTTTATGACTATTGTTCATCCAAGAAAGATGCAGTTTCCTAACTGTTAAATCTGAATCTTTTATTTAGACAGAGTGACTGCAAAGAACATTCATGCATCTTACAGTGATGCACAAGAGAAGCAACGGATAATGACAGGCTCACAAACGTTTCAAAGTGGTGAGTGTTTTGTTAAAGAAAAATAAATTTACGATGGGTGTCATTTTTTTCTGCATTGCCAATTTTCTGAACTATTAATAAGTACAGCCCCTCTCACTGATGTTATCAGAAATGACAATTACTTTTGCTAAAGAATACCTGAAGACTACAGAGACTGCATTTTTTTTATAAAGAAGCTTCAAAGTCTAGTGATCGTGTACTTTAGAGCTGAATTAAGACCCGATGGGGCCCTATAAATATATATATATATATATATATATATATATATATACTGTTTTTACATATTACAACTACTTACCACTGCTTGTCTCTCGCTCTACACACTATTGTGGGTACCCCTATGTGAAGACTAATAAAATATTGTGCACTTTGTATAGCTGAATAAAGATGCTTGTCTGGCATGAAATCCCTTATGGTTGCTATCTCTAGTATCTTCATTGGCTTCAGGAGGATAATCTGTCAATTGTCACACAGCACTTGAACAGGTTAAGATATGAAGACTGAACAGTTAAATCTACCAATTTCCCTACCTACAGTACATGTCTGGCTAAGTTGGTGGTAGGGTTATCCTATATATGGCCAAAGAAGACAGGACAACATGCTAAGTTCACCATGAACCTGCTATTTAACAGAAGATCACAACTGAAGATACCAACCTCTCTGGGATTTTTATTCCTGATAAGTATTTTTATTCAACTTTTCAAAATAATATTTTATTAGCCTCCACATAGGGGTATCTAATAAACTACACAAATATCATGCTTGTGTTTCCTGTGTTTCCATTTTACTACAGGTCTCTTGCTGGCTAAGGGCCATACAAGAGTTAATTAATACAACCTACACATCAGCTCTCACATGGCATTACACCTCCAGACCACATAACATTACTACATCCCCAGATAAATTTAATAAACCCATCAAAATAACATTAATACACCCCCAGGAAACATTAATATAGCCCCACATAACATTAATACCCCACATAACGTTAAACTCTTAGATATCATTAATACACCCACACCCAAGACAACATTAATACACCTCCCCTCCCCCGGATACTTACATATCCTTGAAGTAAGCGCTCTGGTCTCTGCACCAGCCACTGTGCAGAGCAGTGGGGAGTGGTAGACTGAATGTAGAGGAGGAGTAAGGGGCAGGGAAGAGAGGAGAAGAAAGGGTCAGAAAGAAGAGGAAAAAAAGGATCTTTGATCTGCCGTGCAGTGCATTGGTGGCTGGTCCCGGGGAAGGGAAGCCCCCGGGCTAAAGGTACTGTGAGCCCCCGCCATGAGGCCCCCCCAGCTATGAGCCCCCCGTGAGCTTACCGCTGTCCATTGTTCCACTCTCTGTAGCACTTATGCGGTGCGCAGGAATCTCCTTACTGAGGAGATCTCGTGAAAGTGAGACTATGACTCATAGTCTCATTCTTACGAGATCTCCTCAGTAAGGAGATTACTGCGCACCACTTAAGTACTACAGTGACAGCAGGCAGCTAACAGCGTAACATTTGCTGTTAGCTGCCTGCCATTCTCCTTGAACAGGTGACAGTCGGAGCCGGGGTCGGAGACGCCACCGACCCGTTGAATGCCAGCGGGCCCCCCAGCACTCGAAGGCCTCCTGGGCTGTAGCCCCTTTAGCCCTTTTGTTAAATTGGCTCTGGTAGTGAGGGCAAGCAGATCCCCTAGGTGACCTAGATCCAGCTTTCATGTACATAGCTGGGAACCTACCCAAATAAGCTTGACTTTTTAGTGATCAGATTTAAAGTACTGTGCACACTAGAAAGTGGAGTTTGCTAATTGTTAAATATGATTCTTGTATTTAGAAAGTGTTACTTCAAAGAACATTCATGAATCCTACAGTGATACTCAAGAGAAGCAACGCACAATGATAGGCCCACATATGTTTCAAAGTGGTGAGTGTTGTGTTAAAGGAAGATATATTTATTGTGGGTGTAATTTATGCAGTTTGAACAGTGACTGCCTATATTTCAAAATTCTAAACTATTATAAAGCACAGTCCCTCTAATTGATATAACTAGTGATGCCAATAAATTTCATAAAAAAGAGTGAAGTTAACTGGTATTCTATTGTGCTAGGAATAAACTTGAAAGCCCAGTCCTGCTGCAATATGCACACATATGATTCAGTGCCAGTGATGGCTAGAAACCACCTACATCACCCATAAATGTAATTTCGGACTGGGTCATTTCAAGGGTATGTCTCCCTCTCCAGAGGTCTTATAACGTGTTGTCCAACTAGATAGTCAAAGGTGTAAAGTTTGCTGTCAACTTCCTAATAAACTTATAGATCCACATTACAAGGTCTTCACCTATTGCAGCCTCTATTTCTTATAGAGCACTTTGTGCTCACTGGTACTTAGTTGCCCCCAGGATTTGCCATCATTTCTCCAACATAGAGGAGTTTCCTTCTAATACATCAGTCATTATTCTGATACCTCTTTTTTTTTTTACCAAACAGAGTTGTGTGATAACCAGGGATGAAGTGTGGTTTATTCCATAAAAGGGTAAGGGGTGATGGAAGTCTAGATTGATTGAAATGTAGTCTGCAATGATCTCACATTTGGCAAGAGAAATGAATGGCTATATGAGTATATGAGACATCAGGTCTCAATCTATCGGGAATGCCCAGAATCTAAACCATTGAGGCAACTCTGCAGATTCAAGCTATTAGGTCTACCCATTTTAAGATTTACACTTGGATAACAAGCCACAAAGTAGCTTAAGTGAAAGTCCAGGTAATAAATATTTAATATCTGGGATACCTCTGCCCCTTTTTGCAGTTGAGTAAAAAAACTAATCTTTGATGATAAATCCCTCCAAACAAATTGCACCAACCATTTGTGGCTCTAACTAAGAATAATGTTAGGTACCTGGACTGATATTGAAGTTTCAGAAGTATGATCATTTTGATTGTAATTATACTGTCACACATCTGGGTCTTAGACACTTACTAGAGACTTACCATATCTGCCATTGTTCTATCACTGCTATCCAAGACTCTCCTGATCGCCTCCGGCAGTCTTGAGCACCACTTCTTTATTTGTAAACAAACATCTACTGTTTGTTATGCTGCATGGGTGAGGCCATCTTGGGTTCAGTCAGGTGATCCTTCCACCCCAACCAGAATTCAGCAGCTGTGATCACATGATCTGTGCAACCAATAGGTATTAGGAACACCCTATTTAAACCTGCTCCTGAGAACTGCTAATCGCCAGAACAACACACTTTCTCTCCTAAGGATAGTTCTCAGCTCCGGTCTCTATTTGTTTCCAGTTGTTCTCAGCATTGTTCCTGCATACTCTGCATTAACAAGTGATCTTTTTTCAAGTGTCCTGCATTTCCAAAGTGCATATCTTCAGGGCCGGTGCTAGCCTCCATGGCGCCCTAGGCATTTTTACAAAATCGGCGCCCCAGACCCCCCCCCCCCCCCGCAACAATCGGCGCCCTCCTCCCTCCTCTCGTCTTTCCTTACCTCACCACCGCCGCCTCTCTGCTCCGTCTCCTCCCCTCCACTCACTGACACTAGTGAGTGGAGGGAAGGGGACGGAGCAGAGAGGCGGCGGTGGTGAGCAATAGCCTCTTCCCCCCTCCCCCGTGCATCTGAATGCTGTGCGGCGGCCGTGACAGGTATGGTCAGCGGTCGCCCTCCAGGCGCCCTCCAGAGCCCGGCGCCCTAGGCAAGTGCCTAACCTTGCCTAATGGGAGCGCCGGGCCTGCATATCTTCCTGCAAATACCCTGCATTATCAAGGGATCATCTTTCTGCAAGTACCCCTCATTTCCAAACTGCTCATCCTTCTGCAAGAATTCTGCATTCATATAGAGTGCTTACCTCAGCAAGAACTTTGTATTGTCTAGTATTTACTCTGCAGTGCCTAGGGTTTTGCTGGTATCACTGTATCTGTAGCTTGAACTGGTTCCCAGTTCTGTGTATCTGTGTGTGGGTTCCAGGTCTATGGTTGTATCACATTCCTGAATTCTGCATTAATTGTCATGGTTCTGAGTTCTGAGTTCCTGTCTCCACTTCCAGCTCATTAATGTGTTACACATTCTGAGTTCCTAATAGTAGGATCCAGTTCTGTGTGCCTGGTTACAGGTGCCGGGGTTGAGTTCCCACGAACAGTTCCAGAGTGCTACGGCAGTTCCGTACTGCCAGAGTCCAGTTCCGTACTCTGGTGCAGACTCTGCTCCTAAACTCCTGTCTTTAGTTTATTTTTTAACAAATACATATGGCCTGATGTAGAGTCGGATGCAATATAAACTTAACATGCATAGTATTCCAAGCCAAATGGATCTTTATATCGGTGCAACTCAAAATACTATGCAAATTGAACAAAACACACCTGTTTATCTGCCTTATGGGTCGGTGCATCAGTCACGGCATGCCTGTAAAGCAATTTATTGAATAACTAAATTAATGTAAAAAAAAAAAGTGCTCCTCACCCCAAACAGCGCAAGGGTTGGAGGGTTAGGAGGGGGTGCACGCCTTTTTTTTAAAAAAAATGTAAACATTTTTTTAATTCTTTTTTTTAATAGTGCAAGGTTTGTTGCACCAGCAAAAAGCACCTGAAAAATATACATTTCCTAGAGACCTATCTGTGGCTGCTTCCAACTCAGCATAGCATGTAAAGTGCATGAACATACCTTTACATTGCTAGGCTCACCCACTACCTCCCCCGTTATACCTCTCTAAGCGCAGAGGGATGCAAGGGGAGATCCGTCTGAGTCAGAGTGCAAACTGAGACGGACCCTTAGCTAAAAGTGCTTTGGCGCTGATCAGCTGGACTTGCATCCGACTCTACATCAGACCCATAGTGTACAAGGCACTATGTAATATGTACTTTTAACAAACCTGACAGGTCGACTTTAAAGTAAAGTAAGTGAAAATATCTCCTGTAAATAGGAGAAAAGGGAAAAAAAATATATCCTGTTGGTGAATTAACCGTACAAGGTAAAAAAAACTACAATATCAGTTGTCCTGGTGATAATAATTGTTTAACATGTCAACATACAAAACAGGAAAAACACAACATTTCAGAAATAAACCAATCTATGCTTATCTAGCACACATGTCAAGCTTTTACTATTATTATAATGAATAAAACCATGGGGCAATAATTTTAAATAATTTAGCTTTTCAAATACTGTTATGTGATACTGTGTCTTTCAGATGCAGTGGTCTATATCATAGCCTACACGTCTGGGATAATACTCATCTCTGGAATTATTCTTTTGACTTTACTTCAAACACGGTAAGTATACAATATTGCATGCTTTGTCATTTATTTAAAAGAGCAGAAAAATGTGAGTGTGCACCCCAAAGGCTTTGCATCTCTTTTATTGCACAGCACATAGAGAGGTACAAGCTCAATTTCCTCTTGTTCATAGTTTCTTTGAGTTGATTTTAAAAGCATTTCTTCAATAAAACATATCAAGATCTTATATTTTGAATGTGTTCTTATCTGTGCTTATTAATCTGCTTTTTCTGTAAAATTCTCCTGGATAGAACCATCATAAAAACTTAAATAAACATACTGCCTCTTGTAAAATATAACTGTTAATCAAGTAGTTCCAAAAACATTGCAGTCACTACATATCACACAATGTATACAGTAAAATATTTCATTCTGCATAAGTTGCAATGGGTTACATTACTCCAATTAGGCACTGACCATATTGCTGACCTGTACAACAATAATAAGATGAAATATATGAAATAAATGAATTGCTCATGGAATATAATGTCCAAAGAAATAAATCGGATGAAGCGGAAAGTTACAATTTTGGTAGACTGATAATGCCAATAAACAATGCAAAAAAATTATGAAGCTGAGATTTTCTGAGAAATGTGAGTATATATTTTTTTATTTCTTTAATAATAAGACACCATGACCTAGGTGAACATCACGATACTCCTAAGTGCATCTCTGGGAAGATGGTAGGATTTTTGTTTTACTTTTTTTGCACACAGTAGATGGAGCAGGAGCCATCTTATTGAAAGTAGTGTATATAAAATTATGGAAGATAAAAGGCTTTTCAAACTTTTGTTAAATATAGGACACTGAAAATTATTCCTTCTAGTTAATAGAAATGTTTAGTGCTACAACATAAAATTTAGTTCTTGCATTTACGTATGAAACCAAAAGATTCACAATTGATATCCCACATTACGTATAGAATACTACAATCGACCCATGTTCAGCGTGGCCCATGCGTCATCTTTGACCAAAATGTGTTCATCCAGAAGTTGAATTCATTGTATTGCGCTAACCCATGCACAATGCCATAGAAATATGCACGTGATGTTATAAAGCAAAAAAAAGCTATACATTATTTCTGCATTTATATATGACCCCATTTGAAAACGCAATGGGGGAATTCAATTCCCCCCGAAGTACCGCCGCGCAAAACTATTACTGTTATTAAAGTAATAGTGTGCGTAATTACCGTTATTACGATAGTTCTAACGCCGGCTTTTTAACGGTAATATCTATAACATGGCGGTACTTCGGGGGAATTGAATTCCCCCCAAGATGTTGCTTGTCTGTCATTGATTTCTGACGTCATTGTTCATTATTATAATTTACATATTATAAGTCTATGGCTTGTTTAAAAGCTGTAGTGAGTACTTTGTATATTAAGGCCTGGCCAACACATAGTTCTCCAGGTGAAACTATAAGTCCCAGCATACGCTGCCAACTATCGGTAGTTTCACAACACCTGAAGAGCCATATGTTGGCCTGGCCTTGTATTTTTTTCCAGCAGGTAATATGTTTTTCTTTCTTTCAAATCATATGTTATATAACAACTATGTAACATTTGTCTTTCAGTTTTAGCATATTTCCCTTTTTATTAGTATATCATCATCATCATCATCCCCATTTATTTATATAGCGCCACTGATTCCGCAGCGCTGTACAGAGAACTCATTCACATCAGTCCCTGCCCCATTGGAGCTAACAGTATAAATTCCCTAACATACACACACAGACAGAGAGAGAGAGAGAGAGAGAGACAGAGACTAGAGTCAATTTTGATAGCAACCTACCAGTATGTTTTTGGAGTGTAGGAGGAAACCGGAGCACCCGGAGGAAACCCACTTTTAAAAGTTATAGAATGGTCCAGAATTAGCACATGGGTACCCATTAAAAGCAAATACAACAACATATGTACTTAAATATATGTTATAAAGTAATGTGGTCCTCTTGCTCAACAGGTAGATTCACTTAAAATACCAATTTACTAAGATCTTGTGTCTAGTGATGATGTATATTACTGGGATATTTCTGTCCTAGCTTTCGTAAACAAGCTTGCCCAACAGGCATATCCATCATTTATTAATTACATTTAATGACATCATAACCTCAATCACTACAGATAATGATAGCAGTATAGTAATTATAAATGCAACATATCAATCTCAAAAGATAAAGCCATCTCATAAGGCAAAGGAGGATTTGTGTAATAGTTACATGAACAATACCTTTAAAGAAATAATGTAAAATATGCCAGAGACTACAACAGCACCCAGTGTAAAAATCCATCTGTGTTCAATTTGCCATGAAAGTTTATAAAACTTGAGACCTCTCAGATTACCATGTACTCTATCAAACCCTACAAGGCAATCTAGTCTGATTTCCCCTATCCTTGAACAGAAATTGTCTCATTTAGAGTCAGGAGCTATAACTTGTATTTTTGCATCTTCACAAAGCCATGTTGTGCTACAGGGGGAGGGGAATTTAAAATGTGTGGACAGATTTAGAGTTGGGAGGAGGACGCTTACACCCTTACCATGCTTCCCCTACACTTGCCCTTCCTTGCCTTCCCCATTCTGGATCTCTAAGCTTAGAGTCAGATAAGTATAAGTATACATACAGACTTATATGTACACTTTGTCTGTACACATGCGCACTAAACACAAGTGCATTTTACACTAAGAAATTGCATTTGCATCCAACTTTACATGAGCCCCTAAATCTCTTTATCTCTCACTAACTAGTTGGTGAGAGATAAAGAGTTAAATAAAACCTGGTATATCATTGGAATGCTTAAAAGGACGGTACAATATGTTTGCAGGGGTATTACTTCATGGATACTTATTACTCTGAGCATACAGAGGGTTCAGACTACACCAGTACTCGTCACTCTGTAGAAGGTGCAAGACAATTCGAGAATATGGGATATTTGACAAAGTCCTGTTATTACCAAGGTCATCAGCATATGGTGGAGTCATATTTCATGATTTCACTGGCAAATAAAATGTCAAAACATAGTCATAGAACTAGAGTTAAGGAATTTGTTCTTAAAGATTAATTTGTACAATTAAAAGATACCAAGCAAACCTTATTTTTAGGAGCCAATTCAAAAGGACCTGGTGTGAGAAGTATAAGAATAGGAAACTTACCAATTCACCAACTGGAACAAATGAGTTGGTGATGACATCTAATGATGAGGAACTTGCAATAACTAATCGCTCATTCTATGAACTTGACATCTACCAGGCATCTGTACTGAAACATGGATTGACATTTTGTCTTAATAAAAATATGAATTCTTTTTTAAGTTATCAAGAATGCACATTTGTTTACTAGGAAATTAATCTTTAAAAATGCTTTCACATAATATTTCTGAAAATGGACTTCCAGATGAAGATTAATCTTTCTGGATTAATGGAACAACAGTTCAGATGGTTGTTTAATAGTCGGACTTGTGGGAGGAGGGAGCAGGATTTTTAGTGAAAATTCAATATTTGAGTTATGAGAGGAAAATAATGTGGCTCTGCAAGTTCATTCTCTTCAACAAACAGCAAGTCAAATATTTTAAGAAAAGTTCTACTACTTATTCAGCTTTTGTCAACTTGCCCTAAGGTGAAATTGGTTTTGTTCTTTGTAAAAAAAAAAAAGCATGATATATGGTTCAAGAATATTGAAAATAAATTCACACATGACAAAAGTCTCTAGGGAGGTAGTGGAATAATTTAGAAATCACTATTAAGATGTCTAACAAGATGTACAGCATTGTGATCATGAAAAATATGCACCATAAAAAGAAGTGTAATAGAATTTTTAGCAATAAAAATGTGGTTTTCTGGGACTGAATTTTCCAAATATTTTTTTAAACAATTGATTTGGTTTAATTAAAGGGGATTATTTCCAAGATGATTAGGGAATACTTTAAGGTGCAGACTAAAATACCCTTTTTTGATGCTGTCCCTAAGATACACAAGTCCACTAAGAACCCACCTGGCACTCTGATACTTTCCAGTCAGAGTTCTCTTACAGATTGGATAAGCCTATACGTAACTTCTTTTGAGGCTCTTGTGGTCCAACTTTTTTCATACCTGAGATATACTTGGTATTATTCAGGGACCCAGAAGTCACCAGAACCTTAGTTTAGATGTAGAAGCCAATTAGTCAAGTATAGTGCATGAAAAATGCATGGATGTGACATACATGGCAAATTGGTTCAACATTCCATTTATATTATGACTGCTGAACTTCATTCTTTTTTCCAATATTACTTTATTCAGCGGCCAGTATTACTTCAAGGTGCAGGCCATAGCTATGAAGGTAAATGTGCCACAGCGCATAGAAACGTTTACCTGGGGGGTTGGGGAGATGGCTGCTTTGGAGGATTCTTTGAATTAACTGCTCCATGTTTTTGATGAAGCTTGTTGTATAGAGAAACATTTATTAAAACCTTACATTAACTCTCACCTTTCATATAACTGAGGTCAGGGCCTGATTAAGGGTTCTGGCCGCCCTAGGCTAATACAGCCGCAGCGCCCCCCCCCCCCCCCCCCTCCTCCAAATATATAGGTGTATAGGAACACTCCTGAATATGAATGTTCAGGTGTATTCTCCAGCATTCAAATTTAGACAGATTGTGCCATTGTCTCTTACCTGTTCTCTCTTGCAACTTTGTTATCCTCTCGCTGGCTTCTGGAAAGTTGGCGTCCTGTTTTGAAAATGCAAAAATGTATTGTAATGCAAACCCTGAATGATTAGGCCCTTTAGTTAAAACAAAACACTCCATTATGGCCAGCTAAAAGTACCCCATTGGACAGGCATATATAAGCAATATCTGAATATTTGTTGTCAATCAAATACAAACCTCTACCAGCCCCATCTCACTAATATTTAGTATTCTAGTGATTGCTGAGACCACCCATGTGACCATCACACAATCATGAGATTCTGCCCTCCAAAGCTGCTCTATTTTTTAAATACCCCCTGCAGCCATTTTCCTTAACCACAACCCCCCCACAGCCATTTTCCTTAACCCCTGCTGCAGCCATTTTCTTTACCTCCCACCCTGCATCCATCCCCCTTGCAGCTATTTTCCTTACCTCCACTCTGCTAGCTAGCTATCCCCCGTCACATCAAAACTCCCCCAGTCACATATATCAGCCCCCCCCTCCTCTGCCCTCCTTCATACATATCAACCTCTCTCCCCCATATAGATTTTCATGGCAGCCCCCCCTCCCACCCTATAGATTTGTATGACAGTCCCTCTATCCCTCCCTATACATATGCATGACAGTCCCCCCTCTCCCTCCCTATAGATATGCAGGGTAGTCCCCCCCCCCTTCCTATAGATATGCAGTGTAGTTCCCCCCCCTCTCTATAGATATGCAGTGTAGTTCCCCCCCTTCCTATAGATATGCAGGGCAGTTTCCCCTCCCTATAGATATGCAGGGCAGTTCTCCCCCTCCCTATAGATATGCAGGGCAGTTCCCCCCCTCCTTATAGATATGCAGGGCAGTTCCCCCCCTCCCTATAGATATGCAGGGCAGTTCCCCCCCTCCCTATAGATATGCAGGGCAGTTCCCCCCCCTCCCTATAGATATGCAGGGCAGTTCCCCCCTCCCTATAGATATGCAGGGCAGTTCCCCCCCCCCTCCCTATAGATATGCAGGGCAGTTCCCCCCCTCCCTATAGATATGCAGGGCAGTTCCCCCCCCTCCCTATAGATATGCAGGGCAGTTCCCCCCCTCCCTATAGATATGCAGGGCAGTTCCCCCCCTCCCTATAGATATGCAGGGCAGTTCCCCCCCCCTCCCTATAGATATGCAGGGCAGTTCCCCCCCCTCCCTATAGATATGCAGGGCAGTTCCCCCCCTCCCTATAGATATGCAGGTCAGTTCCCGCCCTCCCTATAGATATGCGGGGAGTTCCCCCCTTCACTTACCTGTAGTTGTGCCAGCGTCGCTCCTCTCCTCAGATCAGCAGATAGGAAGTGAAGACGTCCTGCTTCCTGTCTGCTGCACAGCAACAGGCAGCCTGGCGATTGGCTGTGTGTAGCTAACCACTGACCACCAATGATTTTGATCGTCGAGCCCTCCACCCCCCCGGCAGCGACCCCCCCCTCCCCCACCCCGAAAAAAAAATGAATGAAGAAAAAAAATATATATATACAAAAAAATAAAAAAAATACCCACAGCGCAGCGCCCCAGGCTGCAGTCTGGTCAGCCTAGTGGTTGATCAGGCCCTGACTGAGGTACAATGTTTGAATTTGAAAGTTAGATGCAACAATCATGTGGCACATACAACCATATTGTTTTGTGGAAGCACACAACAACCAATAATATTTTTCATGCTGGTTATCTCCATTCAGAATCCTTAATTAAGGGCATAGGACAATATCTGCAAACATATAAATTATTCTAGTGTGAATGATTTTGGTTGAAAGCTGGAAATTTGCAAAAGAGGTTGATAAATGGGGAATATAAACAAGACAAAAACATTTGCAGTATGCTTATTTAAGGACAAAGAATAGTAATCAGGATTAACTGATTTTTGTTCTCATAAAACTAAAAGTAGACAGGATCTGATTGCAGTATTATCACCACATATAGCACCTGGGTCATGAGTTCAATTCCCGACTATGGTCTTATCTGTGAGGAGTTTGTATGTTCTCCCCGTGTTTTTGTGGGTTTCCTCCAGGTGCTCCGGTTTCATCCCACACTCCAAAAATATACTGGTAGGTTAATTGGCTGCTAACAAATTGACCCTAGTCTGTGTGTGTGTGTGTGTGTGTGTGTGTGTGTGTGTGTGTTAGGGAATTTAGATTGCAGGCCCCAATGGGGCAGGGACTGATGTGAGTGAGTTCTCTGTACAGCACTGCGGAATTAGTGGCGCTATATAAATAGATGATGATAATGATGATGATCTAAACTCAACTAATAAAATGTCAATGCCAATGTGCAAAATCATTTAAATTCATATTAAATGTTTTACTAATCTCTTGGATTATTTTGCACTATTTTTTCAAATATATTATAGTGGTTGGTATTTACAATGTTTTAAATAAGAATAAGCAAAGTGTCAACAAGGTGCACCATAACTGTTGGGTGAACTACTTGTAGAGGGTTTATAGGCTTAATAATATAGGTTTTAATAATATAAATTGAATCACTTTAGAGCACCCATTTCTACTATGAACACATTTATATATGTTTTTCTGCTAATGTTCAATCTGAAACTTAGGGATATTCTATGTATAATGGGTCCAGAGTGTTATCTATTGAAATATATGTATTATCTCTGTCTGATATTAATACTTTTTCCTTGTATTCCATTGTTTATAGTAGTTTGATGTTTTACTGATACTTTACAAAATATATTCTGTATTATCTATTAACATTTTGTATGTATGTGCTCTGACAGTTTTTTCTTTTTTTTCAGAGTCTGTAGATCACAGCAAAAAAGTGTTGTTCCAAGAGGAAATGCTTCTGAAAGCTTAATGAATTCCTAGTCATTATGATATGATATGTAGAGTATGATATTGCTGTAATACATACAATATGTCTTAAATTTAAGGAAATGTTTTAGAATGTGAGTTTGTAGTTTAGGATAGTTCTGTGCTTTCATACTAAAATAGGTATGTCTAATAAATGTAGTGTTCCACTGTGGTGCATTTTATTCCCGTGACAGTCCCAGAACCTCCCTGCAAAGTTTTACTTATTTTTCCAAATTTAAACTGTTAACTTGCCAAAATTAACGGGAAAAGTTGGAATAAGTCCCTAGGACTATATTACCTTGTTTAGGACCCAAAAGGAAGTATCCAAGTGATTGTATGGCCTTAGCAAACTTCAGGTCACATGGGAATCCCTGTTTTAATGTAGGTATTGTATGAAAACCATTAATGAATTTTAATAGGAGCATTTGGAGGGGTAGCTAGTCCATAGCTTTGGGGAAACCCAGTTTCTTTCCTATTGAATCCCAAAGATGAAAATACGTCCTTAGAGGAAGGGGCTTGCTGTAGATTCCTATGTTATTGTTGTTTATTAAAAAATACATAGATTGAGGCATACAGCATAGATTAAACACTTGGGGTGAGGAGTGTACTATGTGTTCTACTGAAGGAAAATGTTCAAAAGACAATATTTAAGTGATAATTATCTTGTAATTGACTTTATTTCTGATTATGTGTTTTTGTTATGGTTTAAATATGTTTCGGCAAATTGTTTTGTATATTACAATATAAAATCATGTAGTAAACATGTTACCTATAACTAGAAGGTAACATAAATAATCTATATTGCACACATTATTTTAATATATGCCAAATAAAATGATTGAATTTACCAATTTCTCAGCTGTTCGTTACTGTATTCATAAAACAAATTATGAGGCATACATTTTCTAGTTTGTTAAATAGACTTTAGAATTGAGCATTTTAAAACAAGTTGGATTAATGAACTCTGTTTTATGTTGAGCAGAGTAAAATACACCATTGATTTATTTACAAGATGTTTATTTACTCTCATGTGATGTGATCAGCATTTTCAATATTGTAATTATTGTTTTTTAAATGGGTGCAACACCCCCCTATCCCTACAACCTTGAACAATTAAGCTTAATTTGAGCAGGATGGATTTATCTATAATCCTGATAACCATACAGTGGAATTTTTAGTGTGGGGATGATTGATTTAGGTACTGGGAAACACTGTAGGCACCTATAATTCACAAGCAATCCCAGCATTGAAAAGCACAAGCACCCAACTTCCCAGGTACCCAAGGCCAGGTTAACTCTTTGAGATTCTCAGAACTGACTACTGTGTCACTCTTATAGTGAACTTATAGAGGACACTGTCAGAGAGTTTGAAACGTTTTTATGACCGTATATAGGGGCATCACATATGACTTTTACTGTCAGTTCAAGACAAAGCAATCAGGGTTGACTAGCATGGTTTCTCAGAACCCATAACAAAGGTGTCACATATACATTATAACCAGACACTGGATTGACTATATAACTAGGCCAAGTAATCAGAACCCTGAGTAAGGTGTAAATAAGACAGCTATCTTTAAGTCCTCTTCATTTTTCTAGACTGCCACCTTTTCTATGTTTTATTTATTTCATCTGCAAGATTATATTGACATAGATAGCCTTTTGGTAGTCATGATGACATTAAAACACCCTAACAAATTAATGAATAATTGAAATAACATTTAATTAAATAATGATGTCTTAGCACAGTTAACAGATTACTGACTACTATTACCAACTACTATCAAAAGATATGGTTTCCCTTGCTTGTCTGGATGTCAACCACAGATCGTTTGGATTTTTCAACCAGTAAGAACCTGCTATTCCAGGGTCAGAATGCCTATTATAAGATAAAGGTCTTCAGTATAGAACTCTAAAAGGTCATGCATTCATCATGTCAACAATCATAGGTGTATAGTGGGAGAAGTATCCAGTGGTGAACACTTTCTTTGGGGTCAATCTAAAATTGAGGCCTCTCTTCATGTTTTCGTTTTCAATATGAGACTTACTTTTTGTGACATTCTTGCAATGTATCCATATAAGCCGTTACAAAATGCCTCTTTGTTATGTTGAAGACATATTTTCTGGTATAACAAGAAGAGCAAGAGCTTTATCAGTCCTTGCTTGCAAATATTCGTGCACAAACTTACTTAAAGACAAAGTTGTTGCTTCCAGTGTTCTTATCAAAAGTACCCTTTGTTTCATTTACAGAAAAGCATTGTTTTGCTCTCATTATGCTCTTGTCCTCAAACAGATCAAAATGTGAGATTATCTCCTCTGGAAGTGGTCAGACTGTTTAAAATTCTATGTTGATGCCACCTATTTATTTAGAAGAACAAACTGTTTGTCGCATGTAATGGGTCAACAGACTTCCAAGTCCACTATCAGAAGATACATTGCATAGACTACCAAGGCAGCATACTCCATCCAGGGCAAGATAGTTCCTTAGGGGCTAAAGACTCATTCCGTAAGAGGCATAGTGACCTTATAGACAACAGATCCAGGTATTCCTGCCTGAGGGACTGATGTAGAGTTGGTCATACACCAGTTTGTGTACTGGATCTTGTGTGAAATCTCTCTACGCATGTCCAGAAAATGGACTCATGCATATGCATCTATGCAGACATGCGTTGTTCTGGCAATTAAACCTGCCTCTACCTGGAGAGGCTGGTTGGAAAGGGGCACTTTAACATTGGTTGTGTATAGTGTACAGTTATGTGCATGCAAATGCAGCTCATGCAGACCTGCTGAAATATGCATATACAATGGTTAGAAAGTTTATGAACCCTTTTGAAGTTTCTGAATTTCTACAAAAATGTGACCTTAAATGTGTTCAAATCTGCACCTAAGCCATAAAAATAGAAAAAAGAAAAGTCAAATGACAAAGAAAAGGATTTATTGTTTCAGTAAAATTGCTTAAAATGATGCATTCAGTAACTGATGAGACCCACTTCAGTAGCAATGACTTCAATCAAACGTTTACAGTAATTGTTGATTAGTCCCACACATCGTCTTTGAGGAATTTACGGAACTGCTTCAACTTCAGGGTGTTGCTGGGCTTTCTTGCATGAACATCTGTCAGGACTCTGAAATGAATATTTCCCCTGCAGTACCTCTGTCTTACCAGAGGTGCTGCTCTTGGATTTTTGAGAGAATTTGCACCTCACTTTCACAAGTAAACCTCTTTCCCTGATCATCACCTGCACCTGTCCCACTGCTTTTTATACCATCCCCAAAACATTGATCATTGTTTGTCATTAATTGTTGTTGTCTTTATCCTGTGTTTTGGACTGTCTGCTTCCAGTATTTGTTCTCATGCATCCCTGACTCTACCTGCTATCACTGTTCCTCCCAGCCTCAGTTCTCAGCATTTGCCTGTATCTAGTATCATCTGCATTGTAAGTGTCCTTTGTTCCTGAATTACCTTTTGTCCAGTATCAGTTCAAAGAATGTTCCTTTCTACCCAGTCACACCCAGATTGTGTTTCTTATATTATACATTAACTGGCCAGTGTTTTATTTTGTTTTATCTGGACTGAGTTTTTTCATGTCCTGACTTTCTGGAATCTTGTTTTGGTTTGCCTGTGCGACCTCAGATCACCTCAATGTTTTGCAACAAGTGTTTTTCCTACTATAAGTAAAACTATACTAGTTTAGACTCATCCGTCCACAGAACTTTCTTCCAGTAGTCTTCCTGCTCATCCATGTGGCCATTAGCAAACTTTAAATGACAGCTGGAAAGTAGTGGCTTCCTCCTAGCTATCCTCCCATGCACACTGTTCTTGTTCAGTGTTTGCCAGATGGTGAACTCATGAACACATACATTATCCAGTGCAAGAGGAACCTGCAGATCTTTTGATGATACCTTGGGTTCTTTGTAATCTACCATAATATTATATGTCTTACCCTTGGAGTGTTTTTTGTTGGAAAACCACTCCTGGGGAGAGTAACAAAGGTATTGAATTTTCTCCATTTGTACACTATCTGCAAGACAGTAGATTGGAGAAGCCCAAAGTCTTTAGAAATCATTTTATAACTGTTTGCAGCCTGATGAGCATCAACAACTCTTTTTTTCTGAGGTCCTCAGAAATCTCCACTCAAATTCCCACTTGATTGTCATCCCACTGATTATCATTCCTAACTCCAAATATACCTTAACTGAACAGATAATCCTTCAAGGTCACATAGATTTCCTGACAAAGAAATGTAATGTTGGATCATTTTCATCATTACATGACTGAAAAAAATATATCAGTTTGTGTGTTATTTGATTTATTGGGTTGACTTTATCTATTTTTAGACATTCTTTCTAGCACCACAGTACGCCTGTTAGGAGGCATATATTTTGAACCTGATATAGGGTAGGTGCAAATACTTGCTGCTGATGACTTGTCATGCTCATATGCTGCTAATGAGGAGGTAAACGTATATCGTGATGTGTATGGCTCAGCATACATTATTTTTCTGTGGTCATTCTATAAGAGTAGTTTACTCCTATTTTGCATTAGCTCCAGCTCTTCATTCAATTTCACTTTAAATTATAGGAGCTCATTTGCACTCAAACATACGAAAAATGACACTTGAAACAAACTTACTTACATGTATCTGTTGAGTCAGATGCATCTCAAGCTGCATAAAGGCAAAAAATCAATTTGCACCAGACATAACAAGTGTGTGTACTTATGCCCCACAATAGCGTAAAGATATGGCCTGACAGTGTTATTAGTAAATGTTAAAGTCACATTACCCTATTTGTACACACTGGAATAATGTAATGAAGTGTTATATATGCAGAGGAAAATAGTATCTTGGCAGCTAGTCTATTAGTTCAAAGTGTGCATTAGTTACAAATGTATTACGATTGATATAGCATAATTTGGAGTTATACTGGAGTTAAAAAGGAGGTAAACAGAAGGAGAACACTCTACCATATATCACTGCTACAAGAGGGCAAAAGTTTTCATATCTTTCACCAAAAAGCACCTGCTTTGTACACTCCTTACTGACCTGTTGGCATGGATTAAATCACTGCTGAATTGCTAACCTAACTCATGTACATGTTGTTCTGTTTACTGTTTTAATGTATAATCACTGCATAATTATGTTAGGAGCTATGGAATTTGTGCCTCTATACAAATAAATGGTGATTACTATTATGATAATGATGACGATTACAAGTATTAAACATGTATTTTCATTATAAAATGTAATTAAATACAAACACATGGAAATCTGCTTTTCCACAGTTGTCCAAATGGAAATATCAATTACGTAATGGGAATAGATGGACAGGACTTGATATAATATAGCCAATCACTAATGATTTAAGTACTATCAGCTGGACAGATCAATGTGCAATTAGCCAATCAGAAGCAGATAGCGATACTGATAGTCATTATCATCATTGTGTATCATTACAGCGGCCCTCCAGTACCTGTATGTGATACACCTCTTGAAAAGCATGTCTATTCAATACGTTCATGTCTAATTGTGTCAAAACTATGTAAACACATCAGGGGCTGGCTGGTCTGGGGGACAGTGGGGAATCTGCCCACTGGGCCAGTCCCTTAGAGGATCACTTTGGGCTGGGTCACTGGGCCATCTGCATTTGTTTTCCTTTAAAATGTTCCTAATAGGCTGCTGAGATGTGTCTCCCCCGCAGTCTAAAATTTGTCAACCAGCCCCTAGAGCACACCTTTACTATCCTCAGCCTATACTTGCCCACTCTGCCGCTTCAGGTGACAAAAGACGATTGTACACAAAAAAAAATAATTATATGGACATATGCATATGCTTTCTTCTGCGTTATTTGATAGCTAGCCTATAATTTTGAAGAGGGCTTCATCACTTGTTTATCCATTGGGGTGGGAGAAGACACACCTGTTAGTTTATGCTGACTTTGGATGGACAGGAAAATGTACTTCTTGTAAGTATGGAATTAATAATCCCCATCAATCCATCAATAGTACAGCTAGTCCATTAGTATTGCAGAAAAAATGATATTTAAATGTTGCTTTTTAACCAAATGTTATCACAAAAGACAATATGATTTGTAAATATGTTTTTTTTAATTTCTCTCCATTTATTATAGCAATGCATTGAACATGAATAGTAAATAAATAATGTATAACAATAAATGTATCTTTTGTCAAAGTAATACAATAAATATATTAAACTTTGAATTTCAAAACCTATAAAACTATAAGTTTTTTATGTGTGGAGAAGGGTCAGGAAAAAGTGCGGGCAGTGGAGGAGAAGAGGGGACAAAATGACAAGGGGTTTTTGAAGTCTGGTAGGGTGTAGCTTACATGTGCCAACAAAGGTTTAACGGGGATAGGAGAATTATTGCATTGGATCCATGGTTATGCATACTTTAATGGAGGGTATGTGTTTTTTTACCAGTGCAATCTCATATTTAGTTATATCACATGTGTGCAAAATAAGCCTATTCAGGGATTTGCTAAGAGGTTTCAACGGTCTCTTTAGTAAAATCACTAAGGGGATTTCAGGGAATATGTATGTCAGTAATTTGTTCAATCAGATTGAAAGTATTGGTCCAAAATTGGTGGATTAAAGGGCACTTCCACCAAATATGGAGAAAAGTACCTATCGCTCCACAGTTTCTCCAACATAAGAATCAAGACTGAGGGAAGATATTATGAACTTTCCTAGAGTATATATTGTATGTATTCTCCCGGATGGTTATATTAATGGAAACTTCTGCCATTCTCTGTCTAATAATGGACCATTCCTCATCACCCCAGGATGCTCTCAGATCCCTTTCCCTTAACACTTCATGCAGTTTGTGAGATTTAAAGTCTGAGGCTAATACAGAATGATGTAAAATATAAATTGCTCACTTCTAGCCTACAAAATATATACATTGGCACTCAAGTTTTGTTAGATGTCAAAGTCTAATCAAATGAGTTTGTGACTTTATAAAATGAAGAATTTTTAAATATTTAAGTTGCTGTGAATGTGTGATCAGAAGATTTTCATGCTTCTCAGCAAAGGAATTCAGAACAAATTCCATAAAATATGTAAGAAACAGATAATTCCATTTCTGGATCATGGCTGTGCAAACTTAGTTTTGTAACCTAATGGGAAATCTTCAAATTGCTGTAAAAGGAAGAGCGATAGTCCCCTAGATTGCAATGACCATAAATTCTGTCCTAAAATGTAAATTGAATGGTGGGCAATGCATAGACCGGGGCAGGTCTTGGGTTTGAAAATTTGGCAATCATCTTGTAGAAGGACATGTCCAATATCCACCCACTTTAGATGTTTACAATACCAGGATATTACATGATATAGTTCAACAGACTAAACATGTGTTGAGGTCTAGCCCCCACCCCCTTTGTAATTGATTGTGCTAGCTCCTCCTCCCACCACAGACAAGTCAGTTTTAATGTGATTGTAAAAAGTCTGATGCTGCATGGGAATGCAATGTGAGTGTCTGAAACAATAATAATTGTGGTAAAATATTAATTTTAATTGCAGTTATTCTTTCAAACCAAGCAATATATTGTGTGCCCCATTTAGTCAAATTTTGAGAATTTTAGTGTTGGAGTAGAATTTGCTTGAAATAATTGGGCATAATCTTTGGTTATAGCTAATCCTAGGTATTGAATCACTAAGATACAGCATAAAAAAGTAACATGTAATTCTAAACCATTTTGTACATGATGGGGGTTATTGAACAGAAGGACTTCCGATTTAGAATTGTTTATCTTTTAACCTGAGATCATACTATATTGGCCTAGTTCTACAAATAAATCTAATTGTATTCTTTTCACCTCTTGATTTTTGCCCTCAATATATAGGGCAAAAATGAGAGATGTTAAAGTGCACCCTTGTCTAGTGCTATTACTTGAACTGGTCCTAACTCAGACCATTTGTTATTACTACAGATAAGGTTTTAAAATATAAAGCTTGGGTAACTTTTAATAATTCTCTACAAATACCATATTCTATAAATGTAGAAAAACCTAATAGGCCTTGATATACTGTCAAATGCTTTCTCTGCATCAAACGCTAAATTGACAGAGAAGAATTTAATTTTATTGATATCATGAATGAGATTTATTGTTCTTCTAGTATTATCGGACGCTTGCCTTGTGGGGACAAAACTCACTTGGTTCAAGCCAATTAAACTGGTCAGAACAGTATTAAGTCTAGAATTTGGGCAAATGACTTTCAAGAAAAATAGAGGTCATTAATGAGAACAATTTGTGAATATGAATTTTAATTATAAATGGGTGGACATCTACTTTAGTTAAAGACACCCGGTGATGTCAATGTTCCTGCTATCTTGTGAAAAAAACAGTACTGAATCTCTACAGTATTATAATACAATTCTTAATTCCTAACCTGCTTTGGTTTCTTGAACAATAAATATTTCAAGATCATTTCAATTCCCTGTTATTGCGCATGATACTGCTTCATATATGAAAATGAGATACATTGTTAGCTTCATATAAATCAACAGCGCAGTAAAAAAAAGCCACTAGTGAAATATAAAAATATTAAATTTATATGTATATTTATTTACATATATTTCATTTTTATCCTTTTTTCCATTTCTGCACCTGAAATTCATTGTTTTCAATTCTTTTTGTGTAATATTTTTGCTCCTGTGAAATTAGTTATTATTGCTGTACACCATAAGTAACAAAAAAATTGTGCTTGAATCTCACTGTTACCCCTAAATAATGTATGGTTTGTTCCAAAAAAAAACAATAAAAACACCTGTAATTGTTAAAAAAAAACAATTTTAAAACCTGATACAATTGTTTGCTAGGAATACCTGCTGCCATTATTGCTTTTTGGGGATAAGAGTTGCATGTGATACCTGTTCTGCGGAAAACACAAGTGCAAACCGCATGCCGAAAGGCATATAAAAATGATGCATTTGATATGTGGTTTACATGCGTTATACTTGTGGTTGATACATACTGAAAGTGTTTGTGTAACTTTTTGCATTCATTTCAATGGGGTTTCCAGTGTGTAGAAAAACCCATAGCCAACACCAACGTCTGAGTTATTTGTTTATTAAGTCTAAAAACATTCCCATTATATTATAATAATGGAATTTTTTTTATAATAAAGTGGCGAAGAAAGATTTCAGGAGTGTTTTATTCTATGAACCTTCATTTGAATTTGATTTTGCTATTGACCTACATGTCCCAGCATGCAATAATGGGCATAGACTGTGCATGTTGGAAGATGTAGTTCCATAACAGCTGGCAGCAGTTCTTCAATATGCAAAAAAAAAAAAAGGCCGCCAAAACTGAGGGGCGCTTCCCCCGTCTACCAACCAAGCTTGTCTGCCGGCACAAAAAAAGAATAGGAAAAAAACAGCAGCGCCCTCCGCCCCCTCCCCTGTGCTCCCTTCTCACTGACAGTGATCACGTCATCAGGTCCCGATACTGTCACGGAGGAGCCACACACCAAGCCAAGAAGAGAAGAAAAGAAGACTAAAGAAAAGAAGACAGAAGAAAAGAAGAGAAGGTAAAAAGATCATAGAAAGGTAAGTATATAATGGAGGGGATGGCAAGGTTGAAAAAGGAGTGGGGGCAGCAATGTTGATGAGAGGGGGGGGCAGCGTGCGATGGAGGAGATGGGGCAGCGTGTGATAAGGGTGCACCGTGTGATGAAAGAAGGGGCACCGTGTGATGGAGGGGGACCAAGCAAACTCATTTTCCAGAAATGTAAAATCTTATTACAAAGAATATATATCATTCAATTCATGTTTTCTGTTTAATGTATTTATTTGTATTACTCTCTTTATTAAAGTGCATTATATGATTTTGTATTAAAAGAAAAAGCATTATTGAATGAACAAATAATTTATAAAAGAGGAGGGCGCAAATTTATTTTTTGCAGGGGGTCGCCCGACATGCTAGCACCGGTCCAGCAAAAATAGCTGGGGAATCAGTACTGCTCAGCAATCCCTGCAGTTTTTGCACAATGTACATAGAGCAGATAATTACATTGCATTGAATGAAACATCAGGCACAACAAATAGAACTTTGGGTGAGAAAAAGTGCAGAATTTTGTGGAAAGTTCCCCTTATTGCGCCTGATTGAATAAACTCCTTTGTGTGGTAAATGCATTAAAATACATTTATTAAATGTAGCTATTATTGCTTGAATATTGCAATTACAAAGTAATAAGTTAAAGCCTTACAGGTATCTCAGATTGCTTTATATGCCGAAGCAAGCTTTTTTTTTCTTATTTAATGGCCTCATAGATTAAAATGCACTTTGGAGCATTTTTAGCTGTTGTAAAACAAAATTTTGTTTGAACTGAGAAACATTGTGGTGTAGTAATGGCCTAATGGACAGAAAACCTGCGTTTCTATAGTGACCAGGTAGAGGTGAGTCACAATAAAATCATTTCAAATAACAGCACACTGTAAGTGCTGGTATAAAAGAGGAATCAGATGCACACAATAAGCTTTCAAATGGACTCATTTTCTACTATGTCAATAAGAAAGCAGTGAACAGGAGTGACATCTCCTAATGTCATTTACTCAGCTAAACTTCCTGATTATACCAGCGCTCTGTAACATTGCACAAATGCAGTCTCTTCTTATTTGAATGTTTTTCAGAACTAATGAAAGTTCTGCACCGTTTGTTTCAAATATGTAAAAAACAGCTACATTAAAATGTGATTTTGTGATACTAATTAGAGTGAAATTAGAGAAACACAATGTTCAATCATGTCCCATTTTACTCTTTAAAATATTTTTTTTTTGTTTTTCACAACCTTAAAATTTTTTGCTGATTAGCTATAACCAGAATAAAATCAATGACAACATATTTAGTTGCTATATATGTTTTATTTGAATATGTTTGGTAAACATTTTAAATAACAGAAGGACTGTTGTAAAAAGTAACTATTGCCACATTGCAACTCAAACATGTATACATTTATAAGGAAATAAGTTATGAGCAAATAAGTTATTATAAATTGAAAAACCATATAGTTGCTAGTGGAAAGGCAGCTATATTTCTCTGAATTATCTACTGGTCATTACACATTGAAATTGCATTACACGCCAGTGACCCCACAGGTAAAATGCAATCATGTTTGACATGTGGTGGTTGATGAATACTTGCAAAATGCATTCACTCGTAGTTAATACAAGTATATGGAGCAGGCAGCATCTGCAAACTTGTGATACAACTCAAACACTCCCAACCGCAAGTGCAAATGCTAGAGGGCAACCAATGGGTTCCATCCCATACCCATTTACATGTTTTTACTGTTGTAAACAGTAATAAAAACATGTTCACTAGTGGGTAAGGGTCCTACTGATGTTCTAGGACTAAATACCCAAACAAAGTTAAAGTTCAAATATATCAATCTAAGCAAATTTAGTACAAATGTGTGACACATATGGTAACAATACTAAAATTGTATTTATAGTAACACGTATAAGCAAGCATTCATACTGTACTTAAGTATGCACAATTATATTGTATAATACAAAGATACCTAGTATATGTATTTTACTTAAATCCTCATGCTGTTTTAATACCCTGAAACAAAGGTATGCATTTTAGTTGTTTACATTTTTTTCAGATTATTCTTATTTTTTCAAACAGTGGAGACCCAGATAACAAGGGAAAGACTCCAAAGGGTTACCTCTATTGCCAGCAATAAATGATACAGCATAACCTGGAGCTAATAAAGCACTTGGCACATTGTTTTACCCACTGACTAGCTATTTGTTCATGTTCTATCTGACAAATATAAGCTTCTGTGGGTGACATACATACTTACTGGTAACACGTCATCAACAAAAGGCTAGTTGGGTCATTCAGTAGCATTACCCACTTGATAATGCCTATTGCTTAACACCAAAACTACCTGTACTCATGACAGAAGCGCTATTTGTGCAATATAAAGTTGTATTTATAATAAGCACACAATAATATACCTAGAGTGGAACTGTTTGGTTAGTGTAAGGTATTAAGGACATGATCATAGTAGTATTATAGCTGGTGGAAAGGCTGGCCTTGAAGAAAGCACAGAAGCTGGGTGAGAGTGTAGACTTATCAGTGGAGTTGCTCCTTCAGTTTTCTCTGACATTCTTTTTTGGCCTCCACCACTCATCTCTGCCTTCCCATAGTGCAGCTGCTCCTTATCCCCTTCCAGACTTTCAACCAGTCCATGACGCCTTTCTTGGCAGACTAAAAACATACTATAGAGGTATTAGGACAATACAGGTATTGTCCTAATATGTGCAATAATCTTGCTGTCTATATACATATGAAACACAATGTGATTGGAGAGCATTAAAGTGCATATTATTTTAAATATGCAAAACCTATAGCAGTCTTTTCATTTAATTTATATAATTACATATGATATAATACAACTTTAAATTTAGTTAAGCAGGCACAATAAACACTTTATGGAGAAAATGTTGCTAGTGCAACTTTTGAATTTGTCTTCTTATTTAAGGCAGTGCAAATAAAATGTCCAGCTTCCATGACATTGTAAAGATTGACCCCCTGTGGAAAATAAAATACAAAAAAAATTTGGTTATTTCAGCCGCACAGCAATATTACATTAATGCATTTTTTTTTAATCTAATATTAAAATTCTGTACAATATTTAAATTAATACTGCAGAATACATTATATAAAAAACCTATGAAAACTGTACAAAAATAGCTAACTAACTAACTAACTAACTGTTATTCAACGAAAATTCATGATATCCTTGAGTAAAGCAAGGTGATGGAAGCCTTAATCCCCATTACAGAAGAGGGATTGTCTTCAGTAATAAACTCCTTAAAACATACAACTTGCAGCCTTGACCCCATTTCTTGAAATGTGTGTCTTTTATTATTTACTTATTCAATCCTCTAACATCATATAACTAGTTACATACACAAAATGCAAAACATTTTAGACATTTAGAAAAGAATATCATAAACTTTTCACTATACATGATAAATAAGATGGATAATATGAAAATTTAGTTTGATTAATATACTTTAGTTTCCTGAATCTGTATGAGAGGAACCTCAAATGATTACTCTACGCTGTTTGGGACACTGCTCCTTCCGCTATTTCCACTCTTTAACGCTAATCCCTGGAAGTGTGCTCAGGGGTACATCATGCAAGGCTCTCATGGGCTGTGCATTGAAATGAATTATCCGCATAGTATCTGACATTCTTGAAACCTAATTCTCAAGGATCCCCCTCTTGAATCTTTCTCGACCTTCAACTACCTCTCAATTTCTCTGCTCTCATTTGCTTACAAATTCTTGAATGACTCATCTTCAACCAATTTCTCTTTTCACGCTTTCTTCTTGACCCTCTTCAGTTTGGCTTCCACCTTCTTCACTTTACTGGAACTGCACTTGCTAAAGTGACCAATGACCTACTTTTAGCCCAGTGAATGGGCCACTTCCCCTGTCTCATTCTCATTGTACTCTATACTGCCTTCAGCACGGTTTATCACTCTCTTTTTCTTGACATCCTTCACTCCCTTGGCTTTGACGTCCCTGTCTTCTCTTGCATTGCTTCCTACCTCTCAGGTCATTCCTTCAGTGTCTCTACTTCTGACTCTTGGGGGTAAATGTATTAACCTCCGGATTGTTGAACTCTCGCGAGTTCGCCGTCTTCAGCACTTAAATTTAAATCGGCGCTGCCTTGTAAAGGGAAACTTCCCTTTACAAGGCAGCGCCGCTATAAATTTAGGCGCTGAAGACGGCGAACTCGCGGGAGTTCAACAATCCGAAGGTTAATACATTTACCCCCTGCTCTCCTCTTCTTTCTCTCTCTATAGGGCTCTCATCAAGTCTCTGTTCTTGGCTTTTGCTCTTGTCTCTCTATACCTCCTTGCTCGACAAACTCATATGCTTCTTAGGTATCACCCACTTTTCTATGTCAAACTTAACATGTCCAAATCTCAGCTCACTAGCTTACCCCCTGCTAATGTCACTACCTCTCCCCACATCTCCCTCACAGTTGACAACATCGCTTTCTCCCTTGCTGTCCACTGACTTGATGTCATCCTCAACTCCATTTTCAGCTTCACTATACAAATTCAGTCCCTCTTGCAGTATTGTTGCCTCCTCTTTCTATGCAACACTGCCAAAATACGATCCTTCCTTACACAGGAAGTAAACGAAACCCCGATCTACATGCTCATTATTTACTGCCTTGACTACTGTAACCTCACCCTCACTGGCCTTCCCCCTCACTATTCTTTCCCCTCTACAAACCATCACTAATGCTGCAGTTAGACTAATATTACTCTCCTGGCGCTCCACATCTGCTGCCTCACTTTGTCACTATCTTCCCATTCCCTCCAGAAGACAGTTTTAATGGTTCACTCTCATTTACAAAGCCATCTCCAATTCTGCCTCCTCCTTACATCTCTGACAACACAAAATACACCTTAGTTTCACCACTCCACTGCTTCTCTGATCTTCAACTTTCTTCCCCTTTCATAGCCACAGCCTACTCCTGACTTCAAGACTTTACCCGCACTAGTCCCCTCCTTGCCTTGCCCCAAAAAATCCTTCAAAACCCATCTCTTTATCCATGAATAACCCACCGTCCTCCTAGATCCTCATGTCTTCTCCTACTGCCGCCACATGTGTCCCATTTGCTTCTATTTCTTTCCCTATTTCATTTAGAATGTAAGCTCTCAAGGCAGGTTACTCCCTGCCCTATGTCTCATGTTGTCCACTTTCCGTATACCTTGTGCATCCCTGATGTCATGTGTTGTGCAGATTGTTTTGCTGCTTATTTATTCACACATGCAATTCATACCGGCATCTGTCCTAGCTCTATTTGTTTGCACATGACTATCCATGTATTTGTTATTACACTTAACTGTATTCATCTATCTGTTATTCTGTCTCTTGCATTCCCCTATATAACACTTATAATGATTGTCCAATTTTACTGGTTTTGTGGCACCCTATATGTAAATGTTCATGATGATGACCACTCCTAAATTAGTACTAAAACTGTTAGCTGGCTTTAACCTCATTAATGCATAAGGACAAATTCTCACATCAACTATAAACTAATGAACTATGACCTAACCCAGGTTCTATGACTCTCTGTTCTCACCCTCTTCACATTGTTTCCCTATTCCTCCCTGCTAGCTGTCAGCTGTTTAATAAAATTTTATATTTATCAAATTCATACAACTTGGTATAGCACATGATTTCCATTAACATTTGGGAATCTTATCTAAAAAAGTTTCTTTTGTGTCCTGGACACTAGTAAATTCTATGGAAAAAGTTAGCTATTAAACATCTATATACAACCGTTGCTGTTTTTTGTCCTTCACATATATTTTACTGGCTAACACTGAACTGTACTCTACTTTATACTTTCTATAATCCTTAACTTATCTCTCGCTCTGGCGTGTTGCCTGAACCTTTCATGTTACCAGCTTCATGAGGATATTTCCCTGGATCCAGCAACTTTTGTTATTTGTGTTACTTCCCAATGCCCAATGAAAACTTTTCAACTAGTGTCACAAATATTTCACTGACATCTAAATCCATATAAATTTTCCATAGATTTTCAGCCTTTTGCCAGTATTTTACATGATTGATCACTTTCTCTCTACTAACAGGTTCTGAATTTACGTTACATATGAGGCATGTACTGTCTCAGTTCTCTTCAAATCTCTCTGATACTTTATATTTTTATAGCTTTTGTATCTCTTTTGACAATTTATTTTTGACTGTTTAAATCAGAAGTTCAAACAATTAATCAACTGCCTTCATAGAATACTTTGTATCTGGTAGAAAAGGATGGCTCTGTGATACCTGAAGCTTGAGATGAACAAAATCAAGCTCTTGATCTCCCCCCACCCGTGACTCTGAAGTTCTAACAGATAGTGAGACAACCTTTCCTCTATTGAGTCAGTTTCCTAAGCTCACTATCTAGGTGCCTTAGTTGATTTGTTTCTCACATTCAAACCATCTCAAAATAAAGTTGCTTTATCCTCTCAAAACATTGCTAAAATGTTGTCTTTTTCTGACACTCATCCACTAAACCAGTGGTTCCCAAACTTTTGCAGTTCGCGGCACCCTTAGAGTCGCCATAATTTTTTCAAGGCACCCCTCCAAAATAATTACCGAGCAGTCCCCTTTTATAAGTAGTTGGGTCAAAAAAACGTATTAAGTATTTAGGTCAGGACAGAAATACTTATTTAGTTGTATGCAAAAATATTACAAATAAATCCAAGGGATAAGAATATTTTTATATATTTTTTTCAATTATATTTCTGTCAAAGAATAATTTACACCTAACTCACACTGAGCCCTTCATCCACACACTGTGCCCTCGTTCATCTCCACCACTCACTCTGTGCCCTCCTTCATCTCCACCCCTCACTCTGTGCCCTCCTTCATCTCCACCTCTCACTCTGTGCCCTCCTTCATCTCCACCTCTCACTCTGTGCCCTCCTTCATCTCCACCTCTCACTCTGTGCCCTCCTTCATCTCCACCTCTCACTCTGTGCCCTCCTTCATCTCCACCCCTCACTCTGTGCCCTCCTTCATCTCCACCTCTCACTCTGTGCTCTCCTTCATCTTCACCCCTCACTCTGTGCCCTCCTTCATCTCCACCTCTCACTCTGTGCCCTCCTTCATCTCCACCCCTCACTCTGTGCCCTCCTTCATCTCCACCTCTCACTCTGTGCTCTCCTTCATCTCCACCCCTCACTCTGTGCCCTCCTTCATCTCCACCTCTCACTCTGTGCTCTCCTTCATCTCCACCCCTCACTCTGTGCCCTCCTTCATCTCCACCCCTCACTCTGTGCCCTCCTTCATCTCCACCTCTCACTCTGTGCCCTCCTTCATCTCCACCTCTCACTCTGTGCCCTCCTTCATCTCCACCCCTCACTCTGTGCCCTCCTTCATCTCTACCCCACACTCTGTGCCCTCCTTCATCTCCACCTCTCACTCTGTGCTCTCCTTCATCTCCACCCCTCACTCTGTGCCCTCCTTCATCTCCACCTCTCACTCTGTGCTCTCCTTTATCTCCACCTCTCACTCTGTGCCTTCCTTCATCTCCAGTCATCACACTCTGTGCCCGCCATCATCTCCAGTCATCACACTCTGCCCCTGTCATCTACTGTCATCACACTCTGTACCCGCCATCATCTCCAGTCATCACATTCTGTACCCGCCATCATCTCCAGTCATCACACTCTGTACCCGCCATCATCTCCAGTCATCACACTCTGTACCCGCCATCATCTCCAGTCATCGCACTCTGTACCCGCCATCATCTCCAGTCATCACACTCTGTACCCGCCATCATCTCCAGTCATCACACTCTGTACCCGCCATCATCTCCAGTCATCACACTCTGTACCCGCCATCATCTCCAGTCATCACACTCTGCCCCTGCCATCTTCTGTCATCACACTCTGCCCCTGTCATCTACTGTCATCACACTCTGCCCCTGCCATCTACTGTCATCACACTCTGCCCCTGTCATCACACTCTGCCCCTGCCATCTACTGTCATCACACTCTGCCCCTGTCATCTACTGTCATCACACTCTGCCCCTGCCATCTTCTGTCATCACACTCTGCCCCTGTCATCTACTGTCATCACACTCTGCCCCTGTCATCTACTGTCATCACACTCTGCCCCTGTCATCTACTGTCATCACACTCTGCCCCCCCCCCCGTGTCCCACGGCCAGGTAGCGAAAAAAATAATAAAAATAAAAATACTTACCAATCTGGAGGCACCCGGGACCCAGCATCCTCCTCCCTCCTGCTTGTCACAGACTGTCGGGTTGTGATGATGTCATCACGCCCGACGTTCAATGAGAAGTGAGGAGGGAGGATGCTGGGTCCCGGGGGCCTCCAGATTGGTAAGTATTTTTTTTTTCGCTACCTGCCCGCGGCACCCCTGTCACAGCGCCGCGGCACCCCTGGGAGCCGCGGCGCACAGTTTGGGAACCGCTGCACTAAACTATTAATGCGAGCCAATGTTTGATTACTGTGATCTTCTCTTGTTCCTAACTTTCTTCTTCTCATATTGAACCACACAATCATCCAAAATTCTACTACTACAATGATTATTTATTGTCCTTATTCTTTTGTATCTGCTTTTCAAAACTCTACCAAAAACTCTAATTAGTTTCTGTTAATCTTAGAACAAGATACAAAAAAATTGTTTAGATGGATCTCTGGTTTCTGTCAAACAGGGTATACACTAAATATCAGAATACACATAAAAGTGTATATATTATTAATCCACACAATAATGAAAATTCTAAAGAAAGTCCGCCTCTACGAAAAGGATTAAACATATAAAGCAGGATAAATTCAGAATAATCTAAAAAAAATTCATAAATAGTCTTATATCAATCATCCTCCTGTCGTCCCCCCATAATTCTTCTTCTTATAATTCTTCTTATTTCCAGATATTCACTCAAAAAAGGGAATAGAGAAAATAACGCCAGATATAGGTGAATTACATTTTTATAAAGTTTATTACCAAACAAATCTAAAAACATGTATATGGAATCCAAAAACATGAAAGAATGGACAAACAGACCCTTTATTGAAGCTGAGTCTCGTCTGCGTGTTGATGTAAGCACATTATCATGGGGTGACCACAGGAGGCTGTTTGAATTAAGACTGAATTTTTTGAGATTATTCTGCTATATATATATGTAATCCTTTTTGTAATCCTTTTTGTAGAAGTGGACTTTCTATAGGACTATCATTATAGTGTTGATTAAGGATATATATACTTTTTATGTGTATTCTAATGTTTAGTTTATACCCTGTTTTGACAGCACCTTGAGCGCCATCTAAACAAGCTATTTTGTGTTTGACTAATATAGCGGTTTGATGATATTCAGTTCAGTAAGGCTGCTGTGGTTGCTGAAGCGCCCTTGGACTATAAATCTTTTTAAGATACACAAAATGTTCCTTATACAAAGATCTTCAGTAATCTGCACTTCCCTACATTTGTGCACACAAGTCTAAGGGCTGCGCGTTTGAAAAAGTGGGGATGTTGCCTATAGCAACCAATCAGATTCTAGCTTTCATTTATTTAGTACCTTCTACAAAATGAAAGCTAGAATCTGATTGGTTGCTATAGGCAACATCCCCACTTTTTCAAACCCGCAGCTTAGTAAATCTAGCCCTAAGTATACATTTGGGTGCATTTTCTCTCCACATATCTTTTTTGTCACAATTAAGCAGGAAAGTTGGCATATGAGAGTTTCTGTTGGATCTTTACAGCAGATGATAGCATCAAATCTTGAAAGGCCTAGTTATGTACTGTTAAAAGTTCTGAGAACAAAATATAATTTTTCTATAAACTTCCACTGGAAGGCTGTCTGGGTTATCAGTAGGATGCAACATAATTGTGTTAAGTATCTTCACAATGAATATGTCTGCCTCCAAATGTTACCAGATTAGGTGACATCATGGAAATAAGTATGTTTTTAATTTAATAAGGTCTAAATTCAGAGGGAGATTTGGCAGTGTAAATATCAGCATAACATGATACAAAATGAGCAACTGAATCTTACACTTGAAGCATAAACCTTGTGCCTATATTGAATACATTGTAGTGGAGTATAAACAGTGAGAAAATCCAGAACGGGGTCCAACAGATACTTTGTAAAAATAAAACCAAATTAGGTAACCAAATTAGAGCATCAAGATATTTTTATGCACAAGTTAGGTATTAAACATGGTAGTAGATTGAATATGGATTTTGGTCATTAGGGGCCTGATTCATTAAGGATCTTAACTTAAGAAACTTCTTATTTAAGTCTCCTGGACAAAACCATGTTACATTGCAAGGGGTGCAAATTAGTATTATGTTTTGCACATAAGTTAAATACTGACTGTTTTTTCATGTAACATACAAATATCAACTTTAAGTTTCAGTGTACAAATAAGCTATTAAATATTTGTGTGCTACATGAAAAAACAGTCATTATTTAACTTATGTGCAAAACAGAAAACTCATTTGCACCCCTTGCATTGTAACACGGTTTTGTCCAGGAGACTTAAATAAGAAGTTTCTTAAGTTAATATCTTTAATGAATCAGGCCCTAGTTGGTTAATTTAGGATATGAAACAACTAAAGCATGCTTAAGAGAAAATGAGAGATTTCAGAGGAAAATAAAATGTTAAAGATTTCAATCAAAGAAAACAAGATATATGAATATTTAATCACAAAGGTAGCTAATTCAAGGATGACTTCAGGCAGACTTCATTCTCATTGAGAGTGCTACACTAAATAGACGGCAGGTAGGAGAAGGCACACCATGGCAATCAGGGTTGAGAGGATCTTTGAATGGATCTCATGAATGATAGTGTGAATTTTGTCTGTAAAGTAAGAGGCACAATCAGTCACAAGTGTCTGCATTACTATGATGAGAGCAAGGTATGTGAGCATACCTTTATAAATACACAGAGAAGACATATATCAGGGAAATAAAGTATATTATGTGCCTACAGCATTTTCATTTACTATATTTCTCTAAAATATTAAAACAGAAATGAGTTAACATAAATGTAATAGCTTTTATTTGATTAATTTCATTCCCAGTTTAAAAATTCCTGATATTTATTATTAAACCCATTATTAAAATGCTGGAGGCACCAAGACTCTTGTTAAAATGAAAGGTCTGGTTTAGGTCAACGTAGAATAAACTATATCATACAAATAGAAAAATAACTAATGTAGTTCTAGTTTCTGCTTACACAGCATACCCCATATGGTTAGTTAGAAGCAGAAGCAGTTTGTAATACTGGCTATTTCCATCACCTAGAACCTTTAATCAATCAAAATAAACAACCCTTGAAAACTTATTTTTTCTGATTTATTTACTGTCAGATGACTACAGCTATTACTGCGAAAAAAGGACAGTTCCAGCCCCCTGCTCCCTACCCCCACTTTATGCAATAGTGATCATTCGTACATATAGAACTCCTTTTAAGAGGTTTTTTTAGGAAATTTGTACTTCCATATTTTTAGGTATTACATTGGCGCAGCAAATCACAACACTACAGCCCTGCTGCGCAATGTTGCAAATCACGTCATCATGCTGGGGTGTCGGAGCAGCAATGATGCAAATCTCTGTAAATTGTGCAGCAAGCCTTGTTTACATAGTGAGGTGGGCAAGATCAAGGAGGGTTATCTGTTTTTATATAGACATGATTATGATATTGGTTTTGTTCTTTCATTATTTCTGCCTTTCCGGTGCCTGATTTGAAAACTGCACACACACTACAGGTTATCCACCCGATTACCGGGCCAATCACACGATAAACAACCTTTCGTACGGTTATCGCATTAGTGTTCAACGATTATCGTTCTGAAGCACATCGTATCATTTGATTTTATAAACAGACTAAAAATCTCGGTCAATGATCTAACGATGTTGTTCCAATTCTGCAGTGTGTACAGTATGCACTCAAGACCAGAAGTGTAGGCAGAACTCCATAGAGTTTACAGAGTCACAATATTTCCAACTGATGGTTAGGATAGATGAAGAGCCCAAATCTGAAGGTAAATCTTGTAAAATGTGTACAGTTTGTACACATGAATCGCATGCTGATCGGGACTTTCAGTCGTTGATAAAATCATTAACTATATCGCATTGGGAGACATTTTCTGTAGTGTGTTCTCAGCCTTATTCTTTAAAATATTGAACACATATAAATGCTTTGACGCCAGTGGCTCAAAGGTAACCTGACCCCAATTAGAGAATTCAATTGATGCTCAGATAATTTCTGCGTGTTTATGTGACGTTAAGTTTCAAGTAGAAGGGGATAGGTCACCATGTAGCCAATCTGAGCACCTAAATGTTACCAAAAGCATAGAATACCGATGCAGGTCTCCTACCACACTGGTGCAGGGAGACTGAGGTGTCAAATGTACCTCTACAAGAAACAGTTCATGCATTCTATTTAATTACAGTAATCAATTATTATTTTTTACATGAACACAGATGTTTTTACTGCCTAACACGGTGCAACATTTGTTTTTGGTTTCAATCAAACACAATTTAACTTTATGATATCTATTCCTGAGAAAACTTGATAGTCATACACATATTCAGTGAAACATGTACCATCTTATCTAGCTCTTATTGTGGATTGCATTTACACATAAAGAGGTCACTCAATATGTGAATGTTCTAGCAAATGGTATAATGGGATTTTATTTTGAGATTTTTTTTATAGATCCATTTTAGCAGTTTGCAGAGTCTGTGCGGTGCCCAGCAGTTCATAATATTTGTATTGTAACCAGGAAGCATAAAGTATAGTGAGGAAGACAGATGAGTGTTATTTACTCAATGCACATTAACAGCTTGAGAGAGAGCTACTATTATAATGGCAAAACAAATATATAAATTGGTCAGATGAGTGTTGAACAGAATGACAGTACTACTGTCAGTGAAAATCATTGAATACACTATAGGATGTACATTTTATATAGTACAGATACACTTAGATAACAGGCATAATCAAGCATGAACAAGGCACTTTCAGACTTGAAGCAATTCATGCTTAAATTGTCCTGCATATAAAGTACTAGGTTTCCTGGGGCAATACACATCTGGTTTAAATAATGTACTACTGATTACCTGATAATATACTGAACAAATGAAAGGTGCAGTGAAGGGGGAGTGTAAATACACCATAATTGAGGGGTGTTATATTACACTAGAATATATTTCTAAATTTTAAATCAGGCACTGCCTACAGTGGTAAGCAGTTAGAAATGGGAATATATAGAAAGCATAATACATTTTTGTAAAATCACATAATTTAGTACACTAAATACTATTCTTAGATTGAGGATTTAAGTCTTTATAGCACTGATCACTGATAGCATAGTAAACTTTCATTGAAAAATATGGCACAGGAACAAAGCAATTGTAAAAAGTAGGGTGATATATTTCAAATGACTGGACATTTGGTCCTTTAGGGGCATATTCAATTGTTGTTTTTCCGCGCCGCGGAAAAACAACTACAGTTAATACGGTAATAGCTGGATTTCAGCTCACGGCTCAGGGAGCTGCGAGCTGAAATCCAGCGAGTAAATTACCGTATTAACGGTTTTTCCACGCACGATTACCGTAATAACGGTAATCGTGTGCGGACCACGGGATTTTCGGCGATCCTGCAAACAATTGAATATGCCCCTTAGTGTCTTATCAAATGTGAAGTATATGAAAAAAATGGAGAGACAAAACAAAAAGAGGTACTTTGAGGAGCTTTACTTGACCCTGCACAGAATGATTGAGCGAGTTCTGAAGTCTGCTCTAGGCCAACTGGAAATAAGCTTTTCAGTAAAGATGGAGAATTCTGAATGACTTCAAGCAGAACCTTCACCTTAATAATCCCAACAGACAGCGGGTCAATGTGCCCCAAGACTTTCCTTATGTAACTACCTATAGCCTTATAGACCAGTGCACTCAAGATGGCATCCTGAGATGTATCCCTAAATAGATGTAGCTTTAGAGAAGAACTCCAGTCCAACTACTTGAACTGACAAGCCTATCCTAATTCATAAAAATACTCCTGACAAAGAGGGACTTTGCCACAATGGCGGCAGACATACCAAATGCTCTAACTATGGTTGTCACTGACCTCCATTTGGAGATCCACCAGGTGTCCTCTTGCCTCCACACTATGTAATCAGATGCTGTGCATTACTCTGAGACCATTCATGAGCTCCAAGCAGCATTTCAACAGCACTCACAGCAAACTATATTGTTTCACCGTTGTTTGTAGGAAATGGACAACTGTGGTAGGTGAAATACGGAGCTCCTGGAGAGTATCTACCGAGACCAAACCTACAAGCAGTTTTTAATGGTAATTTTGACCACCCACCTGAAACACCTATGTAGCTCGATAGAGCCTAAAAGACAACAAGACTGAAGGATGATCTAGTCAGTCCACCAAGAACGTGATCTGCTGTGTTCACAACTTAAAACTGAAAGAGGACATCTTTGTAAGAGCTACATGCTCGTATATATAAATTGTTTATATATAAATTGTTTCTAAGGGAGTGGCTTGTCACATGCATCTAAGAGAGGAATAAACTAATTGCCTGACAGTCTGCAAGTAAAAGGCTGCAGACTGAGTTACATACAGGTGTAGCATTGCACCAAGATTTAGTTACATAGAGGTTTGAGATATATGTGTTACAAGCTGAAATGTAAAATGTGATTTTACTTACGTGCTTTCACAGTTTCTTTTCCACAGCTAACAGAGCTGACAAGGTGTGTCTACAATCAATAGGTTACAGAACATCTACAGGGAACTCCTTTTAAAGGCAAAGGGGGAGTGTCACCTGTCTGTTAAGTCAAGGCTGTGGGAGGAGGGAGGAATCACAGTCTGACTGTGTGTGTTAGGGAATTTAGACTGTAAGCCCCAATGGGTCAGGGACTGATGTGAGTGAGTTCTCGGTACAGTGCTGCGGAATTAGTAGTGCTATATAAATAAATGATGATGATGATGTATATAAAGACCTGGATTGGTGTCACAAGTAGGGTGCTCTTGTTAATATATATAGGATTAAGGTCTTGAGAAGTATTTTTTTTTATAAAGCATTGATGATGACAGATACTAAATAAAGACCTAAGATACCAGCTGAAGTAATAATAGTCCAGATTTTCAAGTATCTGATGGTCACAATTTTTTTTTTAAAAGAGCACGTGTGTATAGGGATTCCTGGAGCCAGACATGTAATCAAGAATAAAATTGATTGACCAATGGGCTTAGAAGCTTCCAGCACTAACATTTACAAAACTTTGCAATAAATCCCAATGTTCTCCCAATGCCTCTCCTAGCTTCTTCTTCCTAAAACTCTATTTCAAACAGCAATATTGTCAAAGCATTAACAATGCTCAGCATGAATGACAATAACATTATTATTATTATTATTAATTTTTTTTTATAGGGCGCCACTGGGTGTCTGCGGCGCCGTACAGGGACAAACGAAATTACAATACGAGGTGAGACAGCGCAGTACAGTAAACAATAATCACAGTAACTCAGTGAGCACAGGGCACAGCTAGAGGGGTGGGGAAGAGGAGAGGGGATGGTCTGCCAACAACGGCACCTAGGAGGGAGGGCACGGATGAGAGGGAGACCCCCAGGGGGAAGAGGAGGGAGCGAGAGGGGGCGGGGGAAGAGGGTCCTCGAGGAGGAGGCAGGGAAGCTGGCGAGCAGAGTTGAAAGTGGAGAAGACAGGAGGAGAGAAGACCCTGCTCAAAGGAGCGTACAACATCAGTGGACTCCTAAAGAAATCAGTGAACCTGTTGCAGTGGAAGAAATGCGAAACCCACTTAAGCAATATTCAGTATTATTGTTTACCTTCTCGAACTGCACACAAAGGTGAATATTAAGTTTTTGCAACAGTTATCTTTTAAGTATTTATGAAAGCAAAATCGGCATGTATGAATGAGCATATGTAGAGCATCAAACAAATTGTCGCAAATATCACTAGAACTATGGCAGACTGAGAAAAATGAGAAGATTTTGAAATTTAGAATGACAAATGAAACAAATAGTTTGGTGAGAAAAAAGGTAGAGCCTGATTTACATCCAAAGGGATAGAAGACATAGAGGACGCAATGTAATTCCTTGCTACTCCAGAATGAAGTAAAGCTGGAACTGTAAATTAATTTTCTTAAGCCAAAACCACATTTTAAAAGGCCTATTAACCTGCTTAATATGCAGGAGACAAGTCAAAGCTGAAGACACCGTCACATGTTTGTTAACACACTTTCATAAAGCAGTGATAAGGGCTGTATCTCATATGACACTGGGATGATCTAATTTTTCCCAGACTTGAGAAGCCCAGATTAGGGACTCCAGGAAAGCAGAGATGATGAACACAACTTCAGTATGGTCAGAGGAAAAGTGTTACAGTATTACATTACAGCACTGGGAATCCGCACCGGGCTACTAGATTTTGTTGGAACTGGAAAATCTAGTCTTGCTTTCCATCATTTTTGTTAACCTGCTGTGACAGCTCTAGCACAGATGAGGTTGGCAGAGGCCCATCAGCAACGTCCATCGTCTGTTCAAACATAAGGATTGGCACCAGATTATGGGCCCTCTGTGCCTCTAGTGGTGGACACTAGTTCCTTTGGTGAAGAATGAGGAGGTCAAGTTCTGTGCCCCAGAGCACCCCACAAGGGGTCTTGGACTCTAAAGCAAAGATAGCACATTATGCAGCTCCCAAAGCCCCACTACAAGGCTGTTTACTACCAGAAAGTGGGGTTAAAAATCATTAAACAAATATTAATTTGGAAAACTATCAAGAAGTTCAGGTGCAACCCTCCTACCAAGTCAGCCTTACCCATATAATAACTAGTGCAAGCTTAATATAGAACATCCTCCGATGGTTACAACATTATCAAATATACAAAAAAGAACCAAGATGCTGTCACTCATTCAGATGCTTTATAAGTTTCATTCCAGAATAGCCATAGTGTACAATATTTTGGTAGCTACACCCTTCCTCGGGCAACCATTAGGGGCAGTCAGAGGGCTTCTACATGTAAAGCATATATAAGGGTAGCATTTTTTCCTAATATTTAACGTTAAAATGTCATTTGAGAATGAAAATTTATGCATACTGAGTTTATCTGTGTTTCTGAAATTAAACAGTTGATTGATTGATTCAGCTTACTTTACTATTTGTATTCATTATATGTGGTACAATAAACCTTCAAAGAAACAGTAAGGAAATTTATGATCCACAACAGTGTAAAACATCTGCAGATTGTTGTGGTGTTACATGACTACTATTGTACAATTACCAGAAAAGATAAGATACAACCGCACCAGGTGTAGTTTATAAAGGGAATCCCTCACTTAGGGCTAGATTTACTAAGCTGCTGGTTTGAAAAGTGGGGATGTTGCCTATAGCAACCAATCAGATTCTAGCTAGCGTTTTGTAGAAGGTACTAAATAAATGAAAGCTAGAATCTGATTGGTTGCTATAGGCAACATCCCAACTTTTTCAAACACGCAGCTTAGTAAATCTAGCCCTTAGTCTTAATTCTGATTATTCAAGATAATTCATATAACCCTGAAGGGTGCGCCCTACACACAAGAGAATATAGAGAATCATAAAGAAAAAGGATGTGTTTTTTTGCGGGCACTCCACAATAACACATACATAAAACATAATTTTTATTAGATATATATTAAAAATAAAAATGAAGACAACAAGGATGGTCGGAATGAGGAGCAAAATAGTTAAAGACAATAAATTAAAAAACTATACTTATGATTACAATGCAAAATGAATTTCATTGCTATGCTGCCACTATCATAGTCAATAAATATGATAGTATTAAATCCATTATGGTATTGATACTGATTAAAATAAATTAAGCTTGTAACAGAGGGCGGCAGGCTGGGCATTATAGATAAATGCCCTGAGCTTTCAAAGTACTCAAAATGATCTCGCAATACAATATATTCGCTGAATTATCAAAACAGCGTGCTACATACAAATTGGTTTGAATTAAGTTGGTAGATACTCTTTTTATATAGTCTCTCCATGATCGCAGGATTATGTGAAAATCCCTACCTAACACAAATCTGGGGAGCAATCCGGGAATGTATGATGTAATGTTGTTCTTAATGAGAAAGCAAGGAACTAGGTACCATAAGTAAAAGCCCTAAAGTTATTTAATGATTTCTACATGATATTCCAGTTGGATTGTATAGATTGTATACTAAACGGAGATGATTGAAGAGAAATTCATATATTGCTCTTTGAATACCTATTCCCTGGGATTGCGAGATTATGTGGAAGTTCCTGCCTTATAACAATCTCGGAGGCGATCCAGGAGTAGGAAAAGAAATGGAGATGCATCGGATTTTAGTGTAGCAAAAGGTAGATGCCAACGCGCGTTTCAATCACAGGCTTTTTCAAGGCAGGGAAAAAAGGAAAATGCCAGAGAGCGACTTTGAATCTGTAATCTTTATCATTATCATCATCATCAGTTATTTATATAGCGCCACTAATTCCGCAGCGCTGTACAGAGAACTCACTCACATCAGTCCCTGCCCAATTGGGGCTTACAGTCTAAATTCCCTAACACACACACACACACACACACACACACACACACACAGAGGGAGAGACTAGGGTCAATTTTGATAGCAGCCAATTGACCTACCAGTATGTTTTTGGACTGTGGGAGGAAACCGGAGCACCCGGAGGAAACCCACGCAAACACAGGGAGAACATACAAACTCCACACAGATAAGGCCATGGTCGGGAATCGAATGACCCCAGTGCTGTGAGGCAGAAGTGTTAACCACTTAGCCACTGTGCTGTCCACTGTTATGTCACTCATTCATTTTCAGTTTTATTAGATAGATGGGTAACACTGAAATCTCAAGAGGATTAGGTAATACACCCACTTTCTGCAGAAATACACAATAACCAAAACCCAGTTTTATGGAAAGCGAAGTAGCACCACTGTAGGAACCTGTGATTATCCCACTGCTGTACCGTCACAGCGGTGGAGAGTGTTTAGGATAACAAAGACAGAATGTTTCCAACAGAACAGCCATACACATGCCCAAGGCTTGCTGCATATGCCACAGAATATAAGTGCATTATGTACTTTTCATAGTTGTTAAAAGCTTCAAGTCTTCTATTGTAACCCCTTTGTCTTCCTTATCCTGTGCACTCCATTTTTACCAACAGATCTAGGAAAAACATTGGTGGGTCTTAACTCCCAAAGTAGCAATATGAACCAAAACGCCAAGGATAAGAAATGTAAATAAAATGTTACCGTATGAATACCAAGGCCATTCAGCATGTAAAGTACATCTTCTGTTGCTACATTCCCAGTTGCACCATTTGCATATGGGCATCCACCCAGTCCTGCGACAGCGCTGTCCACGACACTAACCCCCATCTGCAAAAAAATAAAAGTAAAATCTGATAATATGCATTCACACAATCGCATATATAGGAAAAGACATACTGAAGAATATAAATGCTAATTTGTAAAGCAAGTAGCTTTGCGTATAGACTAGACTTTTTTTTAAGTTAATATAAAATTTGTGGTGCTTTATCTATCATATAGAGGCGGAAAAGGTCATGACAGTGTAAAATATGCAGAAATACAGAATCTCTCTGTATTTGCCCAAATGAGCACAATTGTTGGCCTCTCACATTCATAAGTGCTAAGCGCTAATATATAAATCAGTTTTTGGAACTGACCCCATAAAATCAATCTGCACCTATCTTTGCAAGATTACAGGCCCATTCGCATGTTAGAAAGGGTAAAAGTATCCCCATAAGGTACATCTCACTACCCCTTTAGCACCCCTATTCAGGAGATCATGAGAGTAAGAGGAAATCAGGAAAATGTTTAAGGTATGTGTCACTTAGTGCTTGAATGTTTTATTACACTGATTGAAATAAGCACCTTGGCGTGGTGGGTGGCTTCAACATACATTTGCAAATGTGTGCAACTGAGACTTTTGCATTTTTATCTACAGTAGAAATAGCAGATCTGTTGCTGGCTATGGCAGTGTGCTGAGGGAATTTGTCTCTGTTTTTTCCTTTTAGGATAACCCCACCCTTTCATGCACCTGTTATAGCCTATAAATTGATTTGAGCAACTACCAGTTCTTTATTTGTCTGAGAGGCATGTTGGTGTCAGTAGCTGAGGGGGAGTACTGACATTGGATTGCTATTTGGAGGTCTCTGGGGTACCTCTTTGGTAAGTTAGCTCTCAATTTAAAAACACATATGTATGGCCCAAATATATGGGACTCTCATTGTTTAGAGTAGAACCACCCTATTAGCAAAAGCACCTTGGCGTGGTGGGTGGCTTCAACATACATTTGCAAATGTGTGCAACTGAGACTTTTGCATTTTTATCTACAGTAGAAATAGCAGATCTGTTGCTGGCTATGGCAGTGTGCTGGGGGAATTTGTCTCTGTTTTTTCCTTTTAGGATAACCCCACCCTTTCATGCACCTGTTATAGCCTATAAATTGATTTGAGCAACTACCAGTTCTTTAACTGATTGAAATAAGCCTAAAGATATGCACCATATAAATTCAAAAGTTGCCCTGCTGAATTCTGACTGACATTTCATAAGTAACTATAAAATTGTAATCCATTTATGGGAAAGAAAATGCTACATGGCCTGCGCTCAGCAAGGAATTTCCTCTTCTCCCCCTCATTAATCTCAGTTAAATAATCTCATACTGCAAAATAAAAACTCATGTACCTAGATACAAATTGTTAGGACATTTTTCAGATTAGCTTGAGAAATGTTTTCTGGGAGACCTTGAATGAGGCTATTGTTATAGTGCCCTCTGTTGTCCAAATCATCTATCCTAGATTTTAGCACTCTTGGGTCAGTGGCTTGGGAAGTGATAATGTCCCTTAATTGTAAACATAGGTCTTCTGTTGCTTCTTTGCCCTCTTCTACTTCTAAGCTTAGGGAGATCAAACTGGATAGCAGTTACCTCCTTCCTTTGGTGTCTTATAGATGTTGTTTTGTCTGAAGAGATTTGATATATGAGTGATGGCATTAGAAAACAAGTCTGAGACACTGGCTTGAGAAAGACATTCAGGGGATGCGGAGTGCAAGGGAGAGTCATGTGTTATGGCATCAGACTTAACCCTCGAGTTGGGGATTGTGAGAAATTTTTTCATATCTGGTTATAGAAAATGATCTCTGGTTTTGCAAATTCCTTCTGATAATCAATTTTCTTATCTTTACCGATAATGAGAATAACTGGGGCAGTTATTTTCACTGGAAGCCTTGATGTGATATTCATTTATGCCGGTTTCGATGACCATGGCCTCCCATATAATAGTCAAGCAGCCATTATGAGGGAGAAAGGAACATTTTTAAGTGACTGTGGCGCTATCACCCTCTAAGTAAGTTTCCTTGTCTCAATAGTAGATTTATTGTTAAGTTGTCATATAAGTAGTTTGGATTATTTGTCGTGCCTGTATCTTCAGTTATGCCGTATGTGAGTCTCTTTATTCAACCAGTGAGATTACTTTTAAAGTTCTGGAGAATGTATGGTGAAAAGTAGTGTATTTAGGGCAATTACATCAAATGACCACCAGGTGGAGCTGTAACTCTGCTAGTTAATTGAATATTGAAGTGGAAAGGCACAAGGCTGAAATGCCAGCCAATCCAGAGTTGTATTCACAACAGTGATAGAAAACCAATTGCGGCTAGATTGGATGGAAGGTGATTCCCATCATGAGGAGCAGGACTCCATGTCAGGTGTGTCTCCTGTATTTGTAGGCCAATATAAATTGTGAAGCTGGAAGGTGACAGGTCTGCAGTGATGTAAGTGGACACCTAGCTATCGCTTTCCTCTGTCAGGTACAATTTTACCTTGCAGATTGATGGGAGTTGTATTGCATGGGTCTCTGCAGCTCCAGTGTGTTTAGTGACTAGAGCCCTTACAGCATTGACATGTGATATTATGTGATGGCGCCTGTTGGGCTTTGCAGTCGGAGCGAGTTGCAGATCAGGGTTAGTAACGGGTGTTGTAACTGCATATGTCAGTTCATTTGTTCATGTCACTCCTGACGAGATGTGTTGGGGGTTCTATATTCCTGAGGGGAATATCAGCTCAATAGGCAGATAGAGAGGACCCGCTCCAGGTGCTTTAGGGACCATGTTGATAGCGGGACAGTAGGCCATTGCTGATTATCACTCCACAGTATGGAGATTAGGGCTCAAAACTGGTTTGGCCACTCAAGTTACCCCATGATTAAACCCGATGATTAAATCACACATACGTGTAAAGATGAGCAGGTATTCTTACTAATTATTAAGCTATGTCTTCTGCTTTTTTTTTTTTGAGTAAACATTTTTTTTGAATCTTACAAGTGTGATAAAAGCATAACTAGAAACAACATGGACAGTTTTCTCAGATATACATTAAGTTTAATTTGTAAGAGCTGCATTAGAGATTATACATACACATATGGCTTCAAAAGATACAAATGAAGTTATGCTTAATCAGTGATATGAGTGGGAGATGTGAGAGGGAATGAAAGGAGAAGAAGATAGAGAAATAGACGGAAAGGAGTGGGATAGGGAGGGGAAGTCAGTGTTCACTATGGAGTGTGTTGGCAGGAGTGAGTGGCACAAGTGATGTACCGTCCATGTAGGGAGGTAGAAGATCAGTAAGCTAAAGGTGGGGGAGAGCCATGATGTGCGATCCAGGGAGTCCAGACCCGAGTGAAGGGAACGGGGATATGACGTAAGATGCTCGTGATGTGTTCCATATGGTAGACCTGCCAGATGCGATTAATATTAGAAGAGAGAGGAGGAGGTTCAGGATTTTTCCAAACCAGAGTGAGCTGACATTTTACTGCACTATGAGTATGTGTGTGATAAGCTTTTGGGTGTGTTTAGGGACATCAGGCAGGGGGCAAAGTAGTAGAGTAAGAGAGAGACGTAGGACATAGCTTAATAATTAGTAAGAATACCTGCTCACCTTTACACGTATGTGTGATTTAATCATCGGGTTTAATCATGGGGTAACTTGAGTGGCCAAACCAGTTTTGAGCCCTAATCTCCATACTGTGGAGTGAAACTTGAGTGACAGTGAATGTGTATGTCTTCGGCTTTAACGGATCTCACTCAAGATGCGTCCAGCACAAATGGCTTCAAGAAATGCTAAGAACGCATTTGCTATGAAGCACCAGTATCAGTTAAACTTGAACAACTAGCTAATACACAGGAATGTTATTTGCTTCAATACGCTTAGCAAATACTTATCTATGGACAAGCAGTAACTAAAGTCTCAATAGGTGTCTTTTGCGAATCTTTTGCAAACCTGCAATGTGTATATATATATATATATATATATATATATATATATATATATAAAACAAACTATATATACTATATATGAGTGTAACCAAAACCCTTACATGAGTGCTGAGATGAAGTACAATAAATAACCCAGATTCACAGATTTTGGTAATAGTAATTGCTGCTCTTTTCTTTGGGATACCTGTGTATCAATTGCCATAATAGTAAAAAACAAAACAAAATAAAAGAGTGCTTATCACTTAAACCAAATAAATATACCACCATAAATATATTAAAATGTAATATTAATAAAATATTTTTTGAATTTTAATATATTTATAGTGGTATTTTTATTTGGTTTAAGTTATATGGGCTCTTTTATTTATTTATTTATTTATTTATTTTTGCTATTAAGGTTGTTCATCATCATCGTCATATGCAATTTACACCTGTCCTTCTGACAATCCCGAAATTAAAAACGTCACGCCTCTTTGGGTGCAAGGAGTCGTAAGTGCCAAAAAGTACCCAATTATCAAAATTTTACATATAGCTATTACTATTACATCTACTGTATCTCAATATCCCTAATTCTAATTATAGAACAGCCTAGCAATTTTCCAACCTAAGAATCAGAAAGCCTAAGGCTTAGCATATGGTTGCCCACAAATTAAGCTAATTCATACTTTGTATGTCTCCTTTATCATTGCTGCCACAGAACATATTATAAGATCATGAGCAGAGAACTGCACGCTATTTATATTTCTATTTGTATGTGATTCTTGTACGGGCATTGTTCCCACACTTACAGCTGAAATGAGAAAATGAATAGAAAAATGTATTAAACTTGTCCACACACCAATTATATTATTTTTGTCATTGTGGCCTGCTGTTTGGAAGATGACGGACTACACTGCCATAAAAAGTATTGTGAAGCACCGCAAAGAATGCTGATGCTATATAAATAAAAATTAATTTAAAAAATAAATGAAAAACAAAAAGCTGTCAACACGCTGTCTATCTAGCAACACACTCGAAAATTATTATTATCCTTTGCATTTTGACGAGATCATTGTGGGACATCACTGTCCTTTTGGGTTTACACACACTACAATTTTGGGCAACTGCAGCTTGTGTGGCCAGAGTTACAATATTAGAGTATGATAAAAAAAATAATCACAGGGAAGTACTACATAAATTTGCGCTCTGCGGATACATTTTTTCCCAGTTGACAGCAAGTCTAACATGAATCAAACATTAGAAAATAAATTAATGTAAATGTATAGTCAAGAATGTCCTGTATCAGACACAAGTAATAATAATAGATTTTTAAATCCTTTAACGGCTGTAGGTGCCTTTCAGCTTTTGTGATATGTTTTCTGAAATTATTGTATTATATTTTACTGTACTACAATGAGAGAAATTACTTTAAGTAGCATATTGGAACATATTGCTATTGCAAATTAATTTTCATCTGCAACAATCCTTTGTTTAGAGCAAGAATGTATACCACCAAGGTAGGGTGTCACCACCTGTGCCAAATGCAGCATAGTGATTATGGGCCTCATTTAGAGTTGCACTATAAGGGGTATAAATACAATTTTTTTGCATGCAGGGTAAATACTGGATGCTTGTGCTTGTAGCACACAAAATCTGGGAAGCTTTATTTTTATACTGAGATTTAGGGCCTGAGTCATTAAGGAGAGCAAAGCATAAAAATGGAGTAACATTGCACCTGGGCAAAACCATGTTTCATTGGAGGGGGAGGTAAATTTAAGATGTGGGGACAGATTTATAGTTGGGGTAGGGCATATCCTAGATCAACTTCAAATTTCAGAGCAAAAATAAAAAAATAGCCAGTATTTTAACTTGTATGCAAAATAGTAAACACATTTGCACCCCTTGCATTGTAACATGGTCTGTCCCGGAGAACATTTAATCAATTTTTGCCTTACTTTCCTTAATGACTCAGGCCCTTAGAGTTGAGCTAGGATGCGCTCCCTAAGTCTAGCATATCGTCACAGAAGTTTTAAATATCTTTCCAAGTCTTTGCTGTTTGTTATTCAATACAGCTGGCATTCACAACTGCTACAAATGCAATCCGGTGTACAATATAGACAACTGCTGCCAATTGGACTAGGACACTGAAATTAAAAGGTAACAATCTCTTGAAGAAAGTCTCCTTAAAAAAAAGTTCACAACTGTTCATCAGTGCGACAACTCGAAGAAACATTGAACAGAAAATAGCTAGGATTTCCAGGAGCATCATAGCATTAAAATTTACTATTTAAAATTACTTTTGCGCATTATATTATATTGTAGTGACTGTGTGAACACATATCCTTCTGTGATGACTGGTTACCTAAAACAATAGAGCAGAACAAAAACAATTGCATTGTGTGCACAGTTATGGAGCTGCTTTGAATTACCTTAACAACTTTCTACTTACATACAGTTCTTCAAAAAGTTCTCTCAAACTAAACACTGGGCTTCCAATGACTGTCTGAAAACAGTAGTTCCATGAACAACAAATATTGTGCTTGCATATTACATGCATACTATGCTCATGTAGAGTGTGAATGTATTTACTGTACACATATCTATTCCATTTATTGTTGCTTTGCTTTTAGATTGTTTACTTTTGCTGTCTTTGGGCCTGAGTCATTAAGGAACGTACTTGCCGATTTTGTTCGTATCATCCGCAAAATCACTTTGCCCATCCTCAGAGCAAGACGCTGTGCAACAGAACGCAGCCACGTCCAAGTCACCTTCGAGCGCAAATGACACTTAATACAACCTATGATTTCGGGGAGGGAACAGGGTGGGGAATGGGTGAATGCACATAGTTAATGTACAGTAAGGGCAAGTCAAACTCAGGCGCATGCTGAAGTACGCTGGTTTTCTGCCATATCTCTTACACCAGCTAAAGGTCTAGTCTAAGTCCCGAATACTGGTTATGACGGCTTAGTATGCATGCTAAAATATGTGTTTGAAATCAGGAACAATTGTAAAAATGTCTGTTATGTACAGTAGGCATTAAAAACACCCTAATAAATGTTTTCTACAAAAAAAACATTTTTGTTAAAATGTTCATGTCTAATCATAAATGACTATAAAATTGACATGTAACATTAATTGATTTTTTTTTTCTTTTCTATGCGTTCTTTATAGATTTTAGATTCCACATAGGTATTGGATTTATCCTGCAGTGTCTTCTCTTATTGAGCAGAGCGGACCAACACTTGTATTCATCACCACTAGTATCTTCAGATGTGCTCCTTGTTGAATTCAGGCGTACGTATACCCCAATTACGTGCGCGTTAAAACAAACGCACATTGTGCTCAGTATGCGTCTCTTAATGAATCAGGCCCAATATGTTTATGTTTTCTTATTTTGATTCTAAGCTGTTTTGGCAAGGGAACACAAACTTACACTTGTTAATGTTAAAACAAATTATTTTACATTTTGCATTCAATAGCTTGCAATCTTTTATCTGGTGTTGTATACACTGGTGCACTATGTAGAATAGCGATACATACCTGTATTGCTGTAAGGATGTTGGCAAGAGCTTGACCATATGTATCGTGACAGTGAACAGCCAGGGCATGGACTGGAATCTCTTTCATCACAGCTTCAAGCATTTTCCTCATGCTGCCTGGTGTTCCAACTCCAATAGTGTCTCCGAGTGAGATCTCATAACAACCCATACTGTACAGTCTTTTTGACACCTGAGTAACAGATTATATAATTTGTAGTTTTATTAGTCTGTGTAAAAAACTAACCTTACTTTATTACTTTATTATTTATGTGAATTAAATAACTAATGTTGGAGGGCAGAATTTTCTTTTTGTTTGTATAAAACATTGCTTAAGTCACAGTTTTTACCGTGTTATTATTGGTACCTGAAACTGTTATCTTTGTATTACGAGCTGCGGTGGCTCGAGGTGTGGTTACAGGCCGCATCCCGGCCGTCATCATGATGACCGGGACGTCACTTCTGGTCCTGCTGTCCTGGCGTCACCTAGGCAACGGTCGGGACGCTCTTCATTCAATTACACTGCGGCGAGCCCAGCTGGTGTGCAGTCGGGCACGTGCACATTGGATACATATTAATTAAGCAGCCCCTGGAGCTAATTGTGTCATGTTTGATCCTGGTCTCTAATTGGATGCATTGACTAATCATGGAAGGGAGGAATTAGCCTCCCTGCCGGTTATAGCGCCCGTGTACTGCACACTTGCTGACCAGCTCTGTCCTCTGTTGTCCTGTAAATACTCTGCTCCTGACCTGATTCCTGTTGTGACCTTTGCTTTGACCTTGACCCTGCTTGAACGCTAATTGCCCCTGACCTCTGCCTGTTTGTTGGATTACCCCTGTCTGCAACCTGTCCTGACCTTTGGCCTGTCTTATAGTTACTCTGCTTGCTTCTGACCCACATGACCTTTGGCCTGTCTCTGGTATCTGCTTTCTGTATTCCGGTTATGCTCCTCCTTGCGTTACGGTTATTCTTATAAGCTTTTACTATCTAAATCCTTGGGGCATCCGAGCATCTCCGAACAACTTCAGTTCTACAGGAAAGTCGGCTGCTATAGGTGAAGACCTCTATTAGCCTGGTTCTAAAAGCTTATCTAATAGTCGTTAGCCTAACACTCTGTACATTTTTTTTATTAGTATCAATAATTTTCCTTTTAAATGGAGCTGTAAATAATAGAGAACTGACTTATCACTAATTCTTTTTAGAGGTGCTGTGATTAACATAAGTGTACCTATATATCCAACGAAGCTCATGTGCTTACGAAGAAAGATGACTGCATTTGAGGATGAGCAGCAAAAGGTAGAAGTGAGGGCATTTCTTGCAAAGTACTGGTGCACCTAGTTTTGCGTAAGTGTATAAACAAGTCTTCGTTTTGTGAAGCAAGATTATCAGATAAAGAGCATTGTAAGGGATATTCCTTACTGTGAGGAGGGACACACAGCCATTTCCACTACACAAAAGGACTTTATATTTGCACAAGCTCTGAGCTGTTTGTGATCAGGTTATGTCCTTTACTTTTAATAAAATGCATTTTACGCCTTCCAGTTGCACATATCTATGTGCACTTTGTAACATTTGTATAATTGTACTGTAATTTTGTATATAGAATATAAAACATATATTGTTTTTATATGGTAATGTCCATTTAACAACTAGGTGATCACCAACTGATATCAATTTGTTAATATTTAATTTAAATTCTATAGCATTATATTGGCAAACAGTTTCTCTATGCCTAATTCAGAAGCTAGGAACTAAAACCTGAAGCCAACCCTTACAATTTAATGGTAAATGATTAAACAGAAAATACATGTACAATTCAGAGAACCTTGAAGTTTTAACTGTATAAAAATAAGCAGGCAAAAATATGTGTAATGAATTTAAAGTCAAGCACTGCAGACAAACTGCATTTCCAATCAAGCAGCTTTCAGAGTTTTTATTGCACACAGGAGCTTTGGACTGTAGTAGCCAAACAAACAGCTGTTAGAATGTCTTACAAATATACCTGCATCATTTTTAGTATGTAAAACTCTACTGGTGTGTCTATATATAAGATTATTTCTAACTTGTTATTTAGTCCTTTTACTAATGTGCATTAAATTCAGTCACAACTGACTTTAACCGATTGTACAAATAAGTGATTTGTGATGGCTTAGAATTGATATGATTTGCAGCTATCTCAAATCAGCTTTCTATACACAGGATGTTGAATTGAAGAAGTCCTTAAAATTATAGTTAAAATGTTATTATTGAAAATCACATACCATAACTACCCCCTCCCCTCCAATAAAAATAATCAAACAAAAAAATGCACAGATTTATATATGTGTTTATATACATTATAGACAATTATTTTTTAACCTGTACACATTTTTGAAGAACTGTTATGTTGAGCCAGGAATGAAAAATACAAAACTAGACAGGGTGAAAACAGGACTATTTATCTAATATCAAACATAATTTGGTGAACAGATCGTCACCAGATTTGTTTATTCTAGTAAACAGCAGTATTAAAACAAAAAAAAAAAGTTGGCTTGACATTCACTGGACTTCTTAATGCTGAAATACAATGTGATGGTATACAAGATCATGCCAATGTGCCCATCAATCCCTCCAAGAGTCCAACCAATGGTAGGAGCAGGTCTGTAGGATAGTTATCCTTCTTGCTCTTTCCAAATCTAATTTTCTCAATTGTCCCATAAAGGACACCTAATGACTAAAAATGAGGTGTAGATCCCGGATTATTTTATATCTGATTTACAGATGAAGTATATTTTGTTTGGACTACAGAAAAGTAGACTCATAGGGGTAAATTTATCAAGCTGCAGGTTCAAAAAAAAGGAGATGTGTTGCTTATAGCATCCAATCCGATTCTAATTATCATTTTTTAGTATATTCTACAAAATGACAGTTAGAATTGGTTGTTATAGGCAACATCTCCACTTTTTCAAATCTTCAGCTTGATAAATTTCCCCCACAGAATTGTGGGGCAATAATCCTCCCTCCATTCAACATTAATAGAAGGGTGGTCTGATGAAGTACAAATAGTGTGATTGGTGTTCTGTTGCACTGGTATCACCATTCTTTCAAACAAATTGTGAACCACCTGTATTATCAGAAGTGGAAATGGACTATCAGAGATGGTTGGCATTAGTATGTTCAAATATTTTCCTGCCATTAACATGACGGACATTGCCTAGGGATATAGGTTGCCATTACCAGGTAGTATATTACCACTGGCACAAAGGTGAGTTATGAGCCCACTCTACTCTCTTTTAGCCCTATAAAAGACCCACTTTCTATTGGTCCGGTAGCTGCTACCTGTTAGCCAAAACACTCCAGGTTAGTAATGGCCAAACATTTTACTGCCTAGCAGACAGCTACAAACAGATGCCTTCCTTACTATCATTGTTATAGGAATATATCAGTCAATACAAATGCTAGTTGACATTACATAAATATATTAGATCTGCTCAACAGAGCTGGAAACTTACTGAAGTACAAAATATAACTGTACACACACTGTAATAACAGCAACCTTCAAGAGTTTGCTATAAACCTGACTAGCTACTGGAAACAGTTTTTCTATGTTTACATTCCACTTGTCCGTGTCATGAAGATATTACAAAAGAGGGATAAACGTAAAAGTGGACACAAAAAGCTGTGAAAGATGAGGCCATAATAAAATAAAAACATCATATATTACTAGTCCCAGAAAAAATTGCAGCCTGCATTCCCCTCATTTGTTTCATGGATAGTTTCTTACCTCAGCTACTTTATGAGCGTCAATATTTCCTTCATAAGGACAGCCTAATACACAAGACACATACCTGTAAAAGAAAGTTTTACTAAGTGAACAATGATACAAATACACCCCTGAATGTCTTACACAAAAGTGAAAAACGTTTGTAGTCAAGTACAATATTAAGGAATATAAAGCTATGACACTGGTCTCACTGCTTGCCAGATGTCACACTTCACACCCAAGTCAATTTACAAAACAGGTCTTGTACATTACTTGTAACCTGACTTAGTTGGTGTCTGTGCAGGTTAAGTGGTCGTTCATAGTGATCAACCATATTTATTATAGCCATTATAGTGTTAATTACATTTTATTTATATACCAAGGTTCCAGCACTGGTCGGATTAATAAAACAAACCTTGCCAAGGGCTGATTAGACATTAGTTTATGTTTAACACAGAATAGTGAAAAGCTCTGATTTCATTTGAGTTGTGCAGTAAGCATATGATAAGTTTATCTAATTTGGTCAGCAATAAGCAGCACTTCAGGGTACTGCGGCTTGATTCATAGTACTGCACAATTATCACATTTAAGATAATACCAAAATCTGTGGTCAAGACACTCATTTTTGCATCCTCATCTATACTCATTGAAATTAATATCATTTTTACTAATCATTTTTTACCCTGACCAAACAAAAAAAGAATATTGATGCTAAATAAAACTGAATTGTGGCATGTGATAACTTTTGGGGCACTCTTTCAGATTCATTAATACTTTTTTTCTCAAGTTCTCAAAACTTGATTGATTCATTAAGCCTCAAATTAAGCCACGTGGAGAGGATTCCTAAATTCCATAAAGACAAAAAGTTATCTATTTCAGTATTATATGATCCAAAACATACCTCTAATTCAACCATAAAATAATTACAGAATGAAATATTGAGGTTTCACAGACCCCATACTTGAATATTAAAGAAAATTCATGAGGAGATCCTAAACATGCAGTGCATTCAACAAGACCTACGAATATGTCTGAGCTACAACAGCTTTGCAAGGACAAAATTGAAAGTTGCTTATCTGGCAACAAGAACCATCTGGAAAGTGTGATTTCTTCCAAAGGGTGTTTAGCTTTACTGACCGACAGCGCACCCAAACTTTTTTCCCCTCAATCTGTGAAATTCAACAAATACGTAGTAATTGTGCAGGAATATGTAATACTTTAACTTTGTTTTGTGCAGCTGGTGCAGGAGTACAGTACTGCATCTCCCAGCAGAGGAGATAGGGGAAAGGATAAGCTAAGGGACGGGGTGAGGAGTCTTCCAGTGGAAATCTGGAGAGTGGAACATTAGAAAGAGGAGAGAGAGTAAGTGAGGAGAGACCAACAGGGCAAAACGGACATATATCGAGTGTAACAACAGTGGACCCAGTCAGAGGAGGATTGGGGAGAGCGAGAGATACAGACAGGTACTGAGACTGCTCTGAATGAGGGGAATGTTTTCCATAAGATCTGGTATAATTGAACTTCCAGGGGAGCCACTGAAGACTTACTGCCGTGGACAGTCATAACTAGTCCCTAGTCAGATGAGTCTCCATGCTTGGGTGAATTGTGAGTGACCAGAGAGGACTGCAGGCAAGACGGGGTCTGGTTTATGTCCATGCGGATTCCTATCAAGGGTCCAGCCTTACAGATGACACCCATATCTATATCAATACAACACAGAGACTGATATATGTGTAAATTCACACTGTTCAGAACTTACATAGTTTCACTGTTATTACATTGTGTGCATTAGTTAGCTAGTGTGAGCAGAGAGAGGAGTGACAGTGAACGACACATTTATGGTGGAGAGAGAGTGAGACTCTTATACAATCTTATCTTTTTCTTCTAAGCATGTTGACTACAAAATGAACTCCCAAAATTGCTTATTTATAGATAAGTTATATTATTCAGTGTTAGAACTATATGACACAGATTATTTTTCATGACTACAACCAACAAAATACTAACAAATTATGACTACTATTAAATAAAATTTAGGAACTGCAGATTAATCATTTTAAGTTAAAGCTGAAATGTCAAATGTTAATCCAAACAAAAGGCAATTTAGAAGTATGATATATAAGTGAAGACAAAAACACCAATTTGTCATGAGTAATAATGCAGCATACTAGTATAATACAATAATCATCAATGGTACATAGTGTTTAGCTGGCAGAGTTGAACACAATTACATATGCAAGATAGTGCATATAGTCTATCAATATTTACGTTCATTTAGTTTGCATAATCAGGAACGTAGGTTCTCTTGTCAAGTGCGTTGTATGTCAGCTTAGACTACTGCTGAGAAAGCTCAGAACTGTTGAAATTCTTCATATGACTTTTGATGTCAGACACTTTGGGACATTAATATTTGTTTTTCATTATAATATTTCCATTTAGTCTTAAGTCTGTTTTTGGTTATTTTATATTACACTAGAGAAATTGTTTATTGTTGACATCTGGATAGAATACTGAGCATTTTTTTCCATGTGTCTTTCTATTTTCAAAACATGACACTTTTTAGCATACATTTATGTCTATATAAAATTGTTCATTATCTTTGTTCTTTTATATTGTTAATGCTATCTGCTTTATGGTCAAGTGCCTTATTTTCACCAGTTTTCAGTAACCAAGTAAATAAAAAGTCAATATAAGATTTGAATGATCCTTCATAACACTTTCATCTGTACTGTTAAAAACTGCAAACTGCAAAACAATAAATAACTATTATGACCCAAGACTGAAATCTTAGCCACAATGTACCACACTGTCGTTGCCAAATCTTCTAGGTTCTATTTTATAAAAAGCTGCACATTGTCAGCTGATCATTTGTAAACCATGAAAATGGATTGTCTATTACTATAAGTGCTGGAACATAAAAGGAGGAGAATTCTGTTACTGCAAATCAAGCAGTACAAAGTTTAATTTTTATAAATTTGATAAAAAAATAAATTAGCAAGTCATCCCTGATTTGGAATGAAAAGTAGCCAATCTCGATGTAACAGCCATCATCCTATGACAATAATCTAATAACAATAGCATCCAGTAAGTTTCCCACATTTCCCTCCTTGTTGCATGAGAGGAGAGACTTCTTTCATCTTGGCAAATTTTCTTGAGTCTTACACAGATCTGCCTATTAAACAGTTTCGCTGCTATACTCACATGCATTGCTGTCTGTTAGGTTTTCATCTGCTCTGCATTCTGCTTGCTACCCAGATCTGCTATGCAGTTCAAGTATCTCTTTCTCTGACTGCTGAATAGAAGGCTTCACTTTATTAGTGCTCACCTGTCATGCACTCATTGCCAGTGATAGTGTTACATGCTAGCTTTCTAGTTCCTGTATGATTCTGACCTTGCATCTAGCAGTTCCAGGCTCTGCATCCAGCAGTCTCCAGGATTCTGATACTTGGTTGTGCAACCTATTGTCTAATCATATAGCTCTACACAGTATCCTCAGACACAGACGGTAATTAATATTGCTCACTTTGCTGGACATTTGCAGAAAAGACTGTTACTTATCTGCACTTCCATAAAGACTGTGCATATTTCTACACTGCTACAAAGACTGTTATATATCAGCATTACCACAGAGGCAGTGTCATATAGCTGCATTGTCATATTTCTGCAATACCACAAAGATTGTGTTACATTCATGCATTGTCTTTTGCTGTGACTCATCCCTGCACTACCCCATAGTCTATGCTTCTCTTAATTGCTAAAGGGTGTTTTTATTCAGACCATCATTATATGCCCAATTTGGTGGCCTGTCTGGGATGGAATTATGACTTTTTCTGTGCAAATTTATTTAAGAAATATTTGTGTTAATATTGCCCTGTGTTTAACTACTGTTGTGTGTACATATAAAGATATTAAAGTGTACAAAGAACAATGATAGATGATTTGTTCTGTAAACATATTTTTGTACAATCATCTCAAATAAAAAGGACATATGTGTAAATCCTGATTATTTCTATAAGAATAATGTTTTTAACAATATGAAGGAGCAGATGGTCCAGATGGTTAAAATATGTTGTTCTTCATGATGTCTCAAAAAAATATTGTATACAATAGTAAGTTTTAGATTAAAGACCTGGATATGCTCCAGAAAATGTAAATAGTCCTTTATCCCTAATAGTTGCACATATGGGGCATAGCTTCTCCAGTCTTAGACATGAGGCATATATTTTAACTTTACAAATGGATGTGGTATATACACATCTTACTGTACCTGAAAATGCAGAAAATTTAAATAATGTGTAGATTTTTATGCTATGATGTCCTTGTGAAATAACAGAAAATATTTTGTTTTGGAGGAAAAAAAAATTGAGATACAGGGGCTCATGTAAAGTTGGACGCATTTTTTGCGTAAAATACCCTTTTCCATACAGTGCATGCACACAAAATGCATCTGTCCAAGTGCAGATTAACTTGCATGTTACGCTTACGCCTCCCTACGCATAGAGAGGCAGAACAGGGTTGAGCAAGTGTAGCCTAAATACACTAAGGGTGTGTTCATGTAAATGTAACTCATGTAGACCTAGACACAGATGCATATATACGCCTCCTAAGAGGCTTATCTCTTGCGGAACCTCGTCCCCCGTTGAAAAGTACAGAGAGCGAGCACCCGCAAGAGGCAGTGATCAGCACCTGCTTACAATTGGCTCATTGTATCTGGACCTCTCCGACTGATGGAAAAAAAAAAAAATCATTAGTATATTATATGAAGTCATGTCCATCTGTTCATATTACTTAATATTAATTATATTTTTATTTGGACTGCAGCAGGAAAGAAGCTTTCAATTTCATTTTTAAAGGAGAATTTGTATTTTACATTGTTAATGTGAATTGTGCAGTTATTAATAATTAATAACACTGTCCAAACACTGTTCTCTTTTTATGTGACACTTTATTACAGTAGAATATTGTGTGCAAATTGGGTAATGTGACTTTAGCATTTACTACTACGGTTCGATTATGGTCGAGACGCATCTCTAAGCTTTTGATATAAAAGTAGCTCGTTTGCTACTGATGCATAGCTAGACGCATTTTCAGATGCGTCCGACCCAGCATACACATGGAATTACGTCTTTTTACATAAAATGCGTCCATTTCTATATGAGGCCCACAGTATGCAATATGTATGATGATATCAAATGGTGTCATTTGAAGCAGTTATACTTATACAGTGACAACTTAGTAAAATGAATAGATATGTAGGATAGGTATATATAGGTATATATAGTTTCTGGCTTCAGTATTAAATACTAAGAGGTATTCAGGGTTTAATTACATGGATACAATGCAAAAGAATCTCCCAAAAAACCTTTCACACATAAATTTCCAGTAAAATAATTTTTCTTTCTGAAATTGGAAAAAGGTCAAATTAATGAATTGAGCTGGGGCAACAATCAATTCTTTCTGTTATGTGATGCGATTGGGGTAGGATTGTGAATACATAAGGTCAAATTCCACTGGGAAACAACATAAAATGTTACAGCCAATTGCGGATTGACACAAATGGTCCATGGAATAAAAAAATTCAATAAAGGTAACAGTTTGCTCTACAAACATTAATAATTACCAGTCACAACTGAGACATTCTTAGAGCAGTTTGCGATGGTAGCCTTGTGTGCTCAAGCCATAATTAACAGGGAAAGACAGTCTACAGTTGTACAGAATGCAACCAATTCAACCAACAGCACAATTTGCTCCTACTTTTGATATATAATTTTATATTTACTAGATCAGATAATCGCACTAGCTATATCCACTATTTTCTAATTATTGGTTTATATCCCTCATCTGTATTTCTGGCACTTTTATAATGGGTGCTCTCTCCAAGTACAATAACCATATATTGTACAAGTTCTGATATTGGAGGCACTTTTGTATATATATATATTGGTATATAATAAAATGCCTCCAATATCAGAATTCTATTTTACTTTCTGCCTGTATGATATATAATTATACACAATTTATTAAAAATAATTTTTAAATAAAATAAATACCCGCGTACTGGGACGTTTATGCTGCAAGCAGACTTTATGACTTCTTCAAACCTTCCCATACTTTCCTCAATAGAACAGTTTATGTTCTTCTCACTAAAGGACTGGGATGCTGCACCGAACACAGACACCTCTTTCGCTCCTGCTGCTATCTGAAAGACAAAAACAGACTAAATGACAGCTTAAACCATTTAAATATTGCATAAAATTATTCACTGTTCAGATCATTTAATGTACTGGAAAATATGATTATCATAATGCACTTGCACTGTACATTGTAGAGTTTGCAGTGTATGTATGTTAAGATTTTAAATATATGTAGATGCATTTCTAATATTTCAATCATTAATTGACAATAAAAACAGAAACACAAACAAAAAACACTTTGCTAAAAAAAACACATAGGGCTAGATTTACTAAAAGACAGTTTGGTGAAATCGCATTTTTTCAACGATTTTTACAGTGGTTTTACTAAAGCCCAAAATGCCATTACAACGGCTGGGGTTTGCAAAACCAACACAAAACTGCCATCCACGTGGCCAAAATAAAAGAGGTGGTTGTGAGCGGCGAGATTGCTCAAACTGCGTGTTGTTTGAGCTATTTTGCCATTCAGAACATGAGAGTAAGAACCATTGACATTTAAATTATTTGTGCAATCATTATTTATTGATTAAGGAGTAAAATTAATTTAATATTAACTTATGGGAAATTGTATTCATTTTTTTTTAAGGGGACACTATTATAGCATTATATCATGGGGAAATGTGAATATATAATAATATTAACTGATTGTTAATGGTGAATATAATTATTTATGTTGCAAAATTTGGTATTATATAGTGTCCGAATAATATAATAATTAAATAATTTTAACTCGCTTTTTCAACGGACACCCTAGTACATGTAACAGCAGTAGCAGGACCATTACTAACACAAGGTATGCGTGGTCTGAGCCTTTTCTTACCACTGCGGGTGGTGTATGGAATGTTACCTATTTTCATTTTTTTTTTTTTGACAAATCACCACATTCATCAGAAACTTTTCCCGTAATTCATAAATCAAGAGCTGATGTTTTTTTTGAGACTGACAAACAGTTTTGGATTTTGAGCAAGCTTTATTGTACTTTCTACCCACATGACTTTTTTTGCTAGCCGAGGTTGAAAAGTACAATTACTGCCAGTACTATTACTGGGGTGCTCTTGATCTATAGACTGACCCATGGTTGAGTTGACAAGAGAAGTAAAGCTACTTGAAGTTGGAGCTATTTGTAACTGCCACCACGACAGGTGAATGGCCAATGAAATAGTAAAACGAGGGAATGTTTCTTTACAACTCTTCAGACACTGCTCCACAATATAGCTCATATTTATACAATTGGTTCTTAAATAAAATATTTTTATTTTCATTCACATTGAAACAATTGGGGGCATATTTACTAAACTGCAGGTTTGAAAAGTGGAGATGTGTCCTATAGCAACAAATTAGATTCTAGCTATCATTTTGTAGAATGCACTAAATAAATACCTGATTGGTTGCTATAGGCAACATCTCCACTTCTTCACACCGGCAGTTTAGTAAATATACCCCTTGTTATTTTAAAAGCAAGACACAAATGCACAACTGCCTTCAGATTGAAACACTTGAAACTGATTTTTAATGCAAGTAAGAATATTTTTTGTCCACTCCAATTAGTTTACTAACATATTATTACTACCAGTAGCCACTGCTTTTCTACTCTTCCCTCTCTCACAACCAATTTATCAGCACAAGGTTCCAGCAGTCTGATCTGAAAATTAAGTTTTAAGATTTGTGCAGCTATTTCAATATATATTGCCCCTTTCACTCTGTCCAACCCTCTACAAGCCACTTTATGAGCACAGACTTGCTGCAAACATCCTACCCACATGCTATCACTTCTAGAATGGCAGCTGAGAACAGGGAGAGAGGGCTATATATAGAAGATATCGATCCAAAACTTGCCAGATCTGACATTTTACCGTAAATTACCTTTTACCCCGTTTTCAGATCCAAATATGGTGCGAGAAACTGAGACATGACTCTGTTCAACTGGGTACACCAAAAATCGGATCTATCGGATTTCTGTGAATTCTACCCACTCAGCTCTAATTTATAATGTAGTGCTTGGTTTAGTGCACCCAAAATAGCAGCATGTGTGAAAGGTATAATGGGAGGAGATGGGCAGATCGGGGTTAATGAGTGATGTACTCATGTACCTAAATTTGTGCTCACATGCAAAAATATAACTTCATGTTACAAGATAAGTTATATAAATTAATTTCTGTAAACATATGGGAGTGTTCCTCCCCTGCGAAAGAATTTGGCTTTTTAAATGTCCTCTGATGTGGCAAAAATAGTATGTTGGTCTATACTAGAGGTGCTCAAGCCCAATCCTCAAGAGCTACCAAGAGGTCATGTTTTGAGGATTTCCATCTGTAGGGACAGGTAGGATAATTACTGACCCAGAAAAATAGATTAATTCATCTGCGCATTATTAAAGAAATCCTGAAAACATGAACTGTTGGTAGCTCTTGACAACTGAGTTTAGGCACCTCTGGTCTATAGTTTAAATGGGAAGTCTTCTCAACTAATCAGGTGCATTTTATATGGGAAATACATTGTTGTACATTCAAAAATGTATGAATACATTTGAATGTACAAACGTCACACATGACAACACATAATAACACATAATAAAGCTTGCAATTGTGCTCATGAAGAACGTTCACATGGGTGCATTTCCCAAACTGGGTATGCACCTGTGTTAGGTACATTTGCGCTTAATGAAGTGCGCTGTATTTAGTTGTTAGTAAATAATCTATACTGCGTATTGGTTTTTTTCTTTTTTGAATCTTTTTTTAATAGTTGTAAACATTTCTTTTAAAGAAGGATGCCAGGTTTATATTAAATGTCTCCACTATCTACCGTAATGTTCTTGCTGAAAGTGTTCATTAAATTCTGTCACATTGCCTGTAGTAATTCTTTTCATTTAATTATCTTTACCCAGTTTCCTCCTCCAGGCATCACAATTAGCTAAAATCACATTTTCTATTGTGTTGACGAGATACGCTGCTGATTGAGTTATTGTTTTTTTTTTGTCTGGTTCTTCAATCAAGCAGGAAAAGGTAAATGATGTAGGTAAACTTAATAGATGGCTAAGAGTGTAATGTCAGATTTAAGCCAGTCTCAGCGTGTGCCAAGCACTTCTGTGCCAGTTCCTGCCTTCCATTTGCCTAATATATATATTAAGAAGTTTATCGTATGTATCATACGCCAGTGTGACAGTCACTAATATTTAACATCCTACATCAAACAAAATGGGAAGAAAAAAATGATAAATGTGGTATGTGAGTAACAGAACTTTTCAAAGCAGAAGTGTATACAGAGCTCCCCCCCACGCTGAATCCATGTAATCAACCCAACATAACAAAATTCAAAGTCCCATTCTCAGGGGAAAGACGTTGTGTTACAGTTGTGATGTCATCAGGAATTTCCTATATCAAACAGTAGTTTGCAGGTCACTACTACTATATAAATTGGGTACATGTAATGAATTGTGTGCATGCATGTGTATATACAGTGTACAGAAAGCATATTTGCAACACACCAATAACTGGATGTGGCTTAATCTAGAAAAAAGTGGGGTCTCACATAAAATTGATGTGCTCTAGGTAAATCAGAGCATGGTTTTGTTGGATATGAGGGTGGTTGAATGAATCAGGAGGTTAGGTCTTATTTGTCCTGATTTTCCAATCAGGTATATTGGGTAAAATACAAGGTACTTACTAATCTATTCTTGATTTAACTGTCACAAATGAAATCAAAGAAAAATGTGTTTAATGTGCTCTGGTCATAAAACTATAAGAGAATGGTAAGTGGGAAAAGACTGGATTCAATAAGGAAAAATCCCCTATTTCCAAACTTCTAAATTATTAAAATAAATAAAAAAATAAAAGTCATAAAATAGGGCTACAATTTATTATTTAGAGAATCAATTTAAAACTCTAAGTACTTAAAAAGTGATTAAATATATATTTGACCCTTTAATTTTTATCCCCTTCAGAATCTTCCAGAATGAGCTGTGAAATTATTTTGACCGGTAGTGATAAAGGAGCCTTACCGTTCGCCAGGGCAGTGCAGGATACGGGCATGAACTAGCTTGCCAGCTTTATCATGTGCAGTGGAATTTTTTTGGTTAAAAAATTAATAAAGTTAAAAAAAAAGAAATGAAACAAAAACAAACTTTTTTAAAAAAAAAAAAAAAGAAAAAGAAAAAATGGCAATACCGATAGGACAACAGCAGCGACACTTGCTTTGCATGTTGAATCAGAAGTTAGTATTTGCAATACCCCATGTATGCTAAGGACTATGGGACTCAGCCTTAGCACTTTATAGGTGTATGTGCAGGACGAGACCCACTCCCATTTTCACTGGCAAAAGGACTTTTACCCCAATCATAAATATACACCTTACAGTTAAAAATTGTTATCCTTTTAAAGAGATGTATTAAACTTAAATATATAAAAATGTGCTGCAGAAAAATCAAGTTTGATAAACAAAAAAACAAAAAAACGTAGATCATGTCATAATATGCTTACATTTTTATTTTAAACAAAACCTATAAGTAATATTGCAGCTAAGATAGAAAAATAACTACATACCACAAATGCAAATCTTTTGTATACACTTGGTTAGGGTTATAGTAAAAGTTCAAAGAAAACATTTTCTTCTTTAGAGTAATGGATTTGTTTACTCACACTTTAAAGTGTAGCAAAGTGCAAACAAAAACATACAATAGCTATACAAATGTATTGTAACAATATAAAATGTTCAACTGAAGATTTTCTTGTTGGTATATTCATTCTATTCTTCTAGTCTTTTTGAATCTCAGACAGCTAACAAAAGAATTATGTTATGTACTGTACAACACAAAACACATGTGTTCAACATATGTTCCATTGTTTTAAAACATTACAATTGCAAAAGTGTCTAAGATATTAGACAGTGTAGTGGAGTCATGCATCAAAGGAGTTCCAGTTTTTCATGCACAAAACTCATATCCAGTAGAATTAAGATTATACATTTCAACAACTTTGTTTGTTATGGATTAAAAATCAATCAGAAAAAATATTAAATGTGTTAAATGTGTCATGCTTGTCTTCAAGTGAGTTTTAATACTTTAATACCATTAAACCTACAGCATACATTATATCTCATGTATACACACAGATCTATTACACACAGGCATACATCCACCAGCAACAATGCTCCATGTAATGGTCAAACAGTAGAAGCCAGAGAAGTTGACTGTAATGCAATGAGCCCAAATGCCTTTTGCTAAATCAATGTATATTTAGTCAAGAATACTTAGAGTTTCCCAGAATTCCCTGGAATTCTGTAGTTTGGAACACCATGCCTAAAATATAAATCATTGCATTTAAAATGCATTTATTAACGCTGTGCTTGGCATTACCTTCGTCATTATTTTGTTCAGCTTTGCTCTTTGCTGTGACGGTAGCGGGAAACACTTAGTGATCGTGTCTGCTTGTATAAAACATTATATCTTCCAACACGGAATCAGGATGAAATAAACCCTGCCCAATCAGCACAAACACTGCCCAGAAACACTCACTTCCTACCCAGAAATACCCAAAATTGTGCCCGATTTTGTAATTCCTGACCCTTTTACGGCGCTTGAATCATGACACTTGGAAGTATGCATTATTACTAAAAAATCAGCAATTATTTATTATATCTGTTTTTCTGAACATTCTGGGTAATATGTTAATGGATAAAAAAAAAATACTGACACAATGATCCTCTCTCATTACTGGTAAATTGTGAGACAAAGTATGGTTTCCAGCTCTACTGGGCAGTTCCAAACACACTTTCCAAGGGGGCAGGTCAAATGGCAAGTGTGGGAGGGGTTGGATAACTTGATTGTGTCCGGTATTGCAATTTGTCGGCAGGACTTAATGATGTGAATCGCATCACTAAGCCCAACCTCTACCTGGGGCCTGTCCTTCCGGGAGAAGTCTTCGAGTTTCGAGAGCCTCCCGGACATTCCGGGAGAGTAGGCAAGTATGGTCTCTGGGTCTGCCCGTAGAATTTTTCATCTCTGTTTTTAATATTAACATATTGTCTGGTACTTCTTCACTTGTCTATTTGTTGAAAGAAGTTTTAATCACTTGCCCTTATCATACTGAATGTTATTTTAGAGATGAGTGAGCCCCAGTGTATTGATTTTGGTTTGGTTGCCAAAACAATAAAGACAGAATTTGATCTGCTCTTTGTTGCTATTTTATTATTTACATAATTTACACTATTTTACTATTTATGGAAAATTGTCTATAATTTCAGTGTTCCAGCAACACAATTTCTTGTTTACAATCTTCTTTGATGATGAAAGCAGTGCCACAGTGTAGTATAGTCCTACAATATAACTATTAGAAGGCACATGCTTGTTTTGGTTCTGAAATCATCTTTGTGTTATAGTTTTAATTTTGGATCAGGATTTCTTTTAAAATTTGGAAACACAAGTAAAATCTTGTACTTTTGAGCTGTTCTTGTTCCTATATTACTATTTATATTAACATTCATTTACAGTCTATTTTTTAATGGCCATATTTATGAGCGTGGTAACCTTATTGCAGAGAGGAGAGAATGGAGTGAGAGGAGAGAAAGTTAGACAGGCAAATGTTCATCAATGACTCAAATAGTTTGGAGGCAAACGAGAGGAAAGAAATAGTGAGGTAGTTGTAGAGAAATGCTGGATCGAGAGATGGCTTCTTAAGAATTGGTAAGATGAGTGCATGTTTCAAGGAGGATGGAAATGTGCCATTTATATATGCATGTGTATATTTATATGCACAATAATAGTGGCCAAGTATCGGTACACTATTAAGATATCACAACAATTTGTGCATCTTTAGGGAGTTGGACTTTGATTGACATATTGATCTATTCGGGAGTATAGGGCTTAGATAGATCCTATAAGTGTGGTCCACTAGTCAATCATAGCTGGTGTGTTATCAGACATTACTAGCTTGTGATTTCTCATATTATTCAGGCACATTTCTCTCAATTCACCACCATACTAACATCTCCTGGACAAGAGGTTAATAACAATAATAACGATAATTAAAGTGCCATTAGTGACCACTAGGTGATAATATATTTTCTTCTTACTATGTATCTAATCATAACACGGACACATAGAATGGTTACATAATGAAATCAAGTTATTTCCTAGCAACAATTTGATATACAAACTTCATCATATTAGAGTAACAAATATGAATAATAAATACGAGACACTAATATGAGTGTTATTATATCTTTTTATTAGTAGAGGACAACAGGGCCATTGCGATTGAACTACCATTTTATTTTCATATAACATCACTTATTTTTGTTTATATATCTTACTAGCTTTCTTAGGATTAGGATAATATACTTACCATTTAAATGTGTTGAATAAAGATTATACTTTTTAACAGTATTGGATTTACATCCCAGTCTGCCGCTGTATGCACTCTCCTTTTTGTTTTGAACTCTCTTAACCTGGCCTACTCCCGCTAATGCTCCAGCTCTAGTTTATCCAACTTAGTCTTCCCACTCTCTGACCACAACCTCCTATACACTCTCTTTCTTCTTCTTGTTTGGAACTTGAACCAAGTGATAGGGTGCACCTCTCAGGTATAAATGTACACAATATATCTTGAGAAATAGTATTTATATGAATTTATCTATTCAGGGATATTTAATTATTTTTATATCAAGTGCGGTTGTATTCATTTTTTGCTGTACAAGGTTAAAAGAGTGTCCATCACAGTGGGTGAAAGATGAGGTCCACTGGGAGAGACCAAAGGAAGAAGTAAGTGAAAGAAGTTTAGTGGCAAAAGAGATAGTGGGATTATGAATGGGAATGTTGAAATCGCATAGCAAGAGAGTAGGCAGGTCTAAGGATAGGAAATAAATGGTCCATGTCACAAAGTTATCAAAGAATTGGGAAACTGGACCTGGGAGTGATAAATGACAGCAATATGAAGGTGAAGAGGATAAAATAGTCAATAGTGTGGACTTCAAAGGAAGAGAATGAAAGGGAAGGTTCAGAGGGTATTAATTGAAGGATGCATCTTGGTGAAAATAGAATGCCTTCTCCACTACCTTGTCTATTTCCAGGTCTGGGAGTGTGGCTGAGGGAAAGTCCCTCATAGGAGAGAGCTGCAGGAGATGTAGTTTGAGCTAGGTTTCTGCAAAGGCATGGTTGAGAGATTTAGAAATGAATGGATGCAAGTTTGTTACAAACAGCTCTGGTGTTCCATAGTGCACAGGAGAAGGACAGGGAGGGTCATCAAGATATATGAATAAGGTTAGTGGGATTGGAAGTATGGATTGAATGGAAAGTTTTGGGGTAGAGTGAGGAGCGTGAGCAAATAGTGGGGATTAATACTCTGGCACTATAGTGGTGTCTGCATTCTTTAGAGGAGGCTATAGGTGCTAATTATCAGCGATGTGATGTCATAAGACACTTCTGGGAACAGAATAGCTTCTGGCTGTATAGCAACGGGGAGAACATGTGCCATAAGCTGCGCTTAGACCAGAAGAGACACGTATATGTTTCCTATGCGAACAGACACATCAGAGAAGCCCAGAGGTGATCGTCTCTGCTTGGAGGAGGAAAAGCAGGGACGTTGCCTGACAGTACTCCCCCTCCATCTGTCCAAACGGGTTTTCATGCGTTGTTTATTGAACTTCTTCAGAAGCTGAGCATGAAGATCCTTCTTGTGTACCCATGACCTCTTTTCAGGACCGAATCCTTTCCGTTGGACTAAGTACTGGTGTTGGCCTTGATAGATGTGAAAGTCCACAAGGTGACTAACCTCATACTCATCAATAGAAGTGGTTCTTATAGGAGGTGGGTGGGTTCTTGGAAAAATTTGTTAAGGACCAAAGGTTAAAGAAGAGATATATGAAAAGAGTTGTGGATTCTGAGAGAACACAGGAGACAAAGTTTGTAAGTAACTGGGTTGATTACTTGAATGATAGGAAAGGGCCCGATAAAACGAGGGGCAACTTCACTAAAGGGACACAAAGCCTCAATTTACAAGTGGAGAGTCAAACCTTCTTACTGATGTGGAGGACAGGGAAAATCCTAAGGTGATGATCAGCAGAATTTTGTAGCGTGCAGAAGATTCCATACGTTTGGCTTGAGTTTGGGTCCAAATACGACCAAAGACCAGAACAAAAGTATCAGCTGCCGGAACAGAACCACCAGGATTTGAGTAAAAGTCAGGAAGAATTAAATCGCTACTGAAGACGATGAAGAAAGGTGAGGAGCTTGCAGATTCATGGAGATGATTTGTTATGTGAGAATTCGGCCCATCGGAGGAGGTTGCTCCATTCCGACTGATTTTTGGATTAGAATGGAGAAAAAGTTCTAACCCGTTCAGACTGACCAATTGTTTGGGGATGGTAACCAGAATAAAACTTTAAATCAATGCAAAAATTACAGATCGATCTCCAGAAGCATGAAATGAACTGAACACCCCTCTCAGAAATAATCTCCTGAGGGCACCCATGCAAGCGGAAATTCTTTTTATTAAAGATGGCCAGTTCAGAAGCAGAGAGCAGACTCTTCAAATGAATGAAGTGAGTTAACTTAGAAAAGTGGTCTATCACCACCCAGATGGTACTGTAACCATGACTCGGAGGGAGATCAGTAATAAAATCAATGGTGATACTAGACCAGGAACATCTGGAGGGGGAAGATCATCACAGGTATTCATAGTGCCCATCCCGGGTATTAAAGCCCATTCTTCATCATCATCATCATCATCATCATCTATATATTTATTTAGCACCACTAATTCCGCAGCACTGTACACATCACTTCCTGCTCTATTGGAGCTCACAATCTAAATCTCCTAACATACACACACACAGACTGAGAGAGACTAAGGGTAATTTAATAGCAGTCAATTAACCTACCAGTATGTTTTTGGAGTGTGGGAGAAAACCGAAGCACCCGGAGGAAACCCACGCAAACACAGGGAGAATATACAAACTCCACACAGATAAGGACATGGTTGGGAATGGAACTCATGACCCCAGTGCTGTGAGGCAGAAGTGCTAACCACTAAGCAACCAGGGTTCACTCATCAACTTTCCATCTACAGATGAGGTTATAAGCTGCCTGAAGATTGACTTTGGTAAACATATGGGAACCAGTGATACGGTCAAACATCTCTGAGATGAGTGGCAGGGGATACGGATTTTTAACAGTTACAGCCTTTAACTGTCAGTAATCAATACAAGGAGGTCCTTTCTTATAACAAAAAAATATCCAATGCCGATAGGGGAAGAAGATTTTCAAATAAAACTACTTTCAATGTTCTCGGCCATATACTGCGAAATGGCGTTGGTCTCAGGAAGAGATAGGGCGTAAATTCTTCCCATAGGAATTTGTTTTCCAGGCACAAGATCGATAGGACAGTCCCAGGGGAGCGGGGAGGCAGAGTCTACAAAGCGGTCTTGCTGAAAACATTGCAGAAAGAGGCATAAACTCCCAGCAAGGTGGGTTCAGATGAAAGAACATGACACGAAGGCGTGAAGCGATGAGAGCGGTCTCTCTCCTAGGTGCTCTCCCTGAAAATTAAGTTGATTTGAACACACAAGGAAATGAGTGCATCAAGATCTGAGGGTAATTCTCTGGAGGTAAGTTCATCCTTGATGCAGTTCGACATTCCTTGCAAAGAGGTAGCAACCAGGACGTCATTGTTCCACTTCTGAATGGTAATGTGCGGAACTGAACCACATATTGTCCTACTGGATGAGATCTTTGACGTAGGTTCAAGAGACTGGAGGCTGCGGAAGTCACATGACCCAGTTCATCAAAAATCATACAGAAGTTGTCAATGAAGGTAGCAGAATTTTGTATCAAGTGGTCGTTGAGCTCCGAAAGTGGAGAAGCCCATGCGAGAGCCTGACCAGTGAGCACAGAAACAATGAAGGCCACTTTGGCCCTTTCAGACGAGAAGTTTGCAGCATTACATTCAAACTTTATGGCACATTGATTAAGAAAGCCCCTATACTTATTTGGGTCCCTGTCATATTTTTCAGGAGAAGGAATGCAGAGATTCTTCAATGAGGCAGAAGTAGAGGCAGAGGTAGAGCCGGTTAAACAGAGGATGTAACGGGAGTAGACTGGAAAGCTGCCAAGATGCTCTGTAAGGAATCCAGACTGGATACCACTCCTTGGACGCACTGTAACAGTTGGGCCTGTACAGACTCCCATTGTTCAACCAGACGGGAGAGTTTCAAAAGTAAATCCCGGGCTGAGGGTTCTCCAGTACCATTTGTCATGGCCAGAGTATACTGTCACTGGAAGATACGTACTTGCTGGAATCAACACAACTGAATTTGGGGGTGAGGAGTCTAATGTGCCCCTGGTCTTCCCCATGTCCACATTCAGGTAAGTGTATCTTTTATCCTAGGGTTGTATTACCTCAAAAAAGCCAGAAAATCAGGATAAGTGTCTTACCCAATATAGTGTTTACACTTAACTTGAGGAAAGATGACACTTACAATAGGGTTTATTCTTGAATTAATTGCATCTCCTTATGTCTCTTTTCTGTCCTTGCGTGCATGTGGGTAAGGTGTATTACAGTAAATCTAGGGATCGATTGTTAAGTTCTATAAAAATGTATTGAACAAATATAGTGCATCCAAAACGAATTAAAAATTGTTGGGTAGGAAGCGGCAGAACATCGTGCCCACTAATGACAGCGAAGCATTCATTGGCTGTAGAATGCATCTATGCGTTCCACAGTGGAATGCACAGACTTCCAGATATTGTTACAACAGGTTACAGTGTTAGTTTGTGAAACCAAAGCATATTGATTGATTCACTAACCTTGAATCTCTCACAATATCTACACCACCATCTTCAACAATATGTCACAAAGTGGAGGTCATACTTCAAAGACACAACACAAGTACTATAGATCAAGAAATTAAAGTGGGCAGCAGACAAATGGCTTGTTACAAGTGATGTATCATCACTATACACCATAATTGATAAACAAGGCACCAGATACTTTCTCGAACATAATCCTACCAACCAATCAAACAAAAACCATATTGCAATTCATTTTAACACTACATATGGTTTAAGAGATATTTCTACCTCCAGGCAAGTACAGCCATGGGGACGATGTTCGCTCCGAGCTATTCATGAGCTACTGGGAAGAGGTGAATATCTGGGAAAATAATAACTACAGTGTTAGAATATATTCCCTCTGCAGTATCTCTGTCTTACCAGAGATGCTGGTATTGTGGATTTTTGAACAATTAGCACTTGCAGGAGTTAATATTCTTCACTTATTATAACCTGCACCTGCTCCACTACCTTATATATCTGCCCCAAACATTGTACATTGCTGGTCATTAATTGCTGCTGTCTTTATCCTATGTTTTGGACTGTTAATTTCCAGTGTTTGTTCTGATGCATTATCTTGCACCTGAAGAAGAGAAAGAAGCCCCCAAAATCTTGTGCGCCACATAACCTTGCTTGTCGAAAATAAAAGTAGCTTGTATAAGTTTATAGACATAGTATGGCGTCCACAGGTATGTTGTATAAATGACATTATTTTGCATATTGTAGAAGGACATACTGTACGGCACATGCAGCACACTCTAGAAAGATATACTATAGAACACATATACACACTGAAGAGCATAATATAGATATAAGGAGCGCACTTTACGAAGATATGTCAAGCAGAACACTTTAGGAGTTGTAATTGTTCTATAAAATAGTATTTCTTGAATCAAATTGCGTATCTTACATATTGCAAAGAATGAAGAAACATGAAATTAAATCATAGTATGAAAAAGTTTAGACATTTTTAAAGCAGAGAAATTTACTAACAAAATGTGAATGTGCAGTACTTCACTGTAACCAATCATAAATTTACTTTATTTCTGTGATTTGCATTAGACCAATCACAGATAACTGTTATTGGTTGCTATGGTTTACTTCACATTTGAATTTTGTTAGTACCGTACTTAGGGAAATGTAAGAGTTGATATAACATGGTGGCACAGCGGCTAGCATTTCTGCCTCACAGCAAAGGGGTCTAATATGTGTGGAGTTTGTATGTTATCCCAGTGTTTGTGTAGGTTTCCTCCAGGTCCTCTTGTTTCTTCCCACACTCCAAAACATATTGGTAGGTTAATTGGCTGCTGACAAAATTAACCCCAGTGTCTGTGTGTACGAGTTAGGGAATTTAAACTGTAAGCTCCAATGGGACAGGGACTGATGTGAATGACAATATTCTCTGTACAGCGCTGTGCAATTGGTGGCGCTATATATAAACAATAATAATTATTAACATAATTGTACTTTGTTTTCTATTATATTATTATTACTTGTTGTTTATTTTTCTTTAATTCTGGTTTTCTTTAATTCTGGATGCTAATGTGCGGAACTGAACCACACTGTCACGTGTGAGCGCGCACCAATCTCTGCATGTGCGTGGATGACCCTACTGCACATGCGCCGTCGGCATGATGATCTATTAAGAGAAGGGGAGGTGCAGGCATTATGGACTTTGCGGACATGGGAATTGCTTTTTATTCCTTTGTGCCTTTTCTTTTTTCTTCTCCATTCTTGAATCAAATTGCGTATCTTACATATTGCAAAGAATGAAGAAACATGAAATTAAATCATAGTATGAAAAAGTTTAGACATTTTTAAAGCAGAGAAATTTACTAACAAAATGTGAATGTGCTTTTCTCCTTTTATTCTTCTCTCCTGCTCTCAACACCCTCGGGGAAAGGGTGTTTTTCCACTATGGATCTCCCCTCTAGGAGGTTTTTTCCTGTTGTGCGCCAATAAAACAAGAGGTTTTTTTTATCTTCTCCATAGTTTGTAGGGAGAGGTAGAGAGAGTTGAAAATTATCGAGGTCTCTCTCTCTCCCCCTGTCTTTATTTTTTTTAGTTTACCACCAAATATAGGGACAGGTAATTTTTACTTGTAGTGTCGGTTTTCCGACAACAGGGGGACTGTGAAGAGTGTCCCACCGAATACGTGCACACATGCGTAGCCACAACAAAGAGCCTCACGCACACATGTTACCGCTGGGGAGGCCGAGAGTTTATATAAAAGCCAGACCCGGAACTCCCCCTTGGTCTCTTTTCTACCTGCCTGCCCCTGGACAACGAGCACTACAGTACACTACAGAAAACACACTACACTACAGAAAACACAATACACTACAGAAAACACACTACACTACAGGAAAGGGTTAACAGAGAGACACTACACTACAGAAAAGATATATATTACACTATAGGAAAGGCAGTATACTATTCTATAGGGATACACTACACTACAGAAAATATATATTACACTACACTACAGAAAATATATATTCTACTACACTACACTACACTACAGCAAAGGATAGGAATACACTACAGAAAAGGACTCTATACTACAGGAACGTTCCTTACATTGCAGATCAAAAATTGGATCCAGGATACAAGGATTTGATAATTATCATTGATTATATATATATATATATATATATATATATATATATATATATATATATATATATATATATCTATAAAGTTATATATGTTTGTAATGTTGATTTGATTATTTATATTAATATATTGTTTGATATCTGTGATAGTTAAATCAATATTATAAATACTAATTCTTATCAAGGATCCGTATGTAAAGCTAGGATAGTGTAAGGAATAACGGTGGTGAACCTAGGGTTAATTTTATATTGATATACTATGTTATTTTGAACAACGGTATGATATATGTGTGAACTTTGAATACAAGCTTTTCTGTGTTAACAGTAAATACTTTGATTTAAATACATACATATGTTGTGAGTATTGGTTATTTATAACAAATATATACTGTGAAGTACTGCTGAGATACAGTGGTTATTGGATAAATAATTATGTAAAGCTTAATGGCTAGATTTACTAAACTGTGGGTTATTTAGTGTGGTCAAAAGACTGAGTAAGGCAACATTGTTTAAGGAAAATGCATAAAAGTGCAAGTTTTATAACGAGTGTATCTGAGAACAGACTAAAGGATAGTGTGCGCACGTGAGGTGCAATCACAGGTCCTTTTACAAATACAATACTATTTGAGCTAGTAAATGGTCATATAGATATAGATAAAGGCAATACTTGGAACCACAGTGATGCAAACTGTGGAGACTAATCTTGAAGCGATCACTTTGGAATAGGAAAATTGAGAATGTGCTGTGGACAGCTGCTCTTATTTACCTAAGATGGAGTGGGCACACATCTAGGCAAATTAAATACACATTTTTTCAATGACCTTGTACATGATACTGAGCTTCATATCTGTTACATGTTTTTATTTTTAAAAAAAAGCTATGGATAGATATTTAGAAATATTAGTAACCTTTTTGTGCTACATTTCTCTTAATAAACAAATGTATTATTGAGATGAATTCTACAGAACATAACAAGTAAAAAGCAAAGAGATAGGGAAAACCCATTATAATAATACAATGTATTATACTTACTGCAGAATGAAAACCTTGTATATTTGGAGTAAGAACTGGGTACTGTACTCCTGAGAGCTTCTTTATACTTTTCATGACTTCTGTATGATCTGACATCTAAAAATAGAAATGTTTTATTAATATGATTATCAAGGCATCATTTCTAGGGATTATTTATAGCAATAGTATTAGAAAAATCATCCACACAAGACATCAATAATACTCATATATAGATATTGATATTGTATATTACTCTTCTTTTCTGTATAACTGGGTGCCCCTTCAGTATGAACCGATTATAGTAGGAGAACAAAAAAACTACTATGTATGTGGGACACTCCTGGGGCATCGATATCATGAGGCAAATGTTGTTATTTTCTAGTTGGTTGTAAACAAAACAAGTGACTGCCAAAACAATATCAAAATCAAAATTTTACTTTCATTACATACCCATAAACTATGAATATTAATAGCAAAACATTTGCAAATTAAATTAAGAGAGCCTCCAGTGGGTAGATATTCTCCTATTGTTCAGAAAAAAATGCTGATCATGTAACAAATCTTTGGGACTGGAACAAAATTTCATATATTTGCTACACTCAATTAATTGTGTTGCAGCTCTATGTTTATATAAATACAACTCATATAAATAGCTCTCAGTATATATATCTTATGGTATGTACTAACTAATCGAATCCCAAATTATGCAATTATCACAAACATATGAAATCTTGGTCTGGTCCAAAAGATTTTTATGTTACATGATGAGAATTCTTTTGGCTATATTGTAGCCTTAGCTGCCCTATCCCCGAGCTAGACATGTGAACAATACTCATCCTCCTTTTCCTGTTGGATTTTCACCAAATAGGCCTCCCGTCTGTCTACTCTTCGCCCTAGAGCCATGTAAAAAACACTGCTCCTTTTATGAGACAAACATTGACACCTTGCACCCCCACCCATAATATATATAAAATTGATAGTATTATATATCTCAGCTTGTTTTTCTATGCAGTTTTTACTATTTAAATGGTTCCCACTGTTATTACATCTTAGATTTTCTAAGTTGTCTTCTACATTTGGCTGTAAACCAAGATTGTTAAAAAAATGTATACATATATATATATATATATATATATATATATATATAAATCATAATCATCATCATCACCATTTATTTATATAGCGCCACTGATTCCTCAGCGCTGTACAGAGCACTCACTCACATCAGTCCCTGCCCCATTGGAGCTTACAGTCTAAATTGCCTACCACAGACAGAGAGAAGGAGACTAGGGTCAATTTTTGATAGCAGCCAATTAACCTACTAGTATGTTTTTGAAGTGTGGGAGTAAACCGGAGCAACCGGAGGAAACCCACACAAACACAGGGAGAACATACAAACTCCACACAGATAAGGTCATGGTCGGGAATTGAACTCATGACCCATGACAATATATATTGTTTTAATAATTTAATTTTATTTTTTTAAATACAAGTGTATCTATTCACTGAAAGCTCACTTATTTTAACTTATAAATATTTCAGTTCGTACATTCACATTTTGTGGGGTGCTTCTCTAAACCAGCAGGCAGTGTGTGTGGCTGCTGGGACATGTAGTGCACCACAGGCAAAATTATTCAACTTCTTCTTTTCACTTATAAACCCACACCCACTGCCCAGGGTTGTGGGGATAGCCCTAGTTCTGCCAGAATGGGAGAGAAGGCCCCCCCATTCTTTTCAACACCCCCAACTCCTGCCTCTACATTAGGTCATTAATATTGTTATCCAAATCTATAAGCTAGTGTCACATATATTTACACCACTTCACTGTTCTCATACCCAATTATCCACCAAGCTGCATTTTTCATCCTTTGAGATCATTGTCTTCCCTCTCCACTTACCTTTATAATACTATAGTGTGCTGTACCTGTCTATGGAGCTTTTAACACAAAAATCCATTTCTCTATTGATGCCCACTTCCTCACTGACACCTACAAAAATCCCCATTAGTTTGCCATTCCCTAGCACACAATCCTCTAACTTTTGTCAACTCATACTAGTGTAGATCGCTACTTTATTTAAAAAATATATAATGTAATAACAATAGAGATTTAGAGGGAATACCAGAAGCAGAAGTAATGAAAAGTCTGTAACTTTAAGGAAATAACATTGTGGTTAGGGAGAATAACTAAATACTGGAGAATGAGGTGTGAGAAAAGCAATGAACAAAGGAGTATTGACTTTAGCAGGTGACAGGAAACTGTATCAAGATCACAGGTAGTTAAGAAACACAGTTGAGTAGTTTATACATCTTTTCCTCCGTGTGAAGGGTTGAGACCTGAAGCCAACATATTTTAGTGGAAGAGTTGCAGCTGGGTAATAGTCCTTTAATTTGAGTCAATTCTGTTTTTGTACTGGAAAAACAACTCAATTTTAATGCTTATGATTCTGTGAGTGAATAGATGGACACCAATGGGCCAATAAAAATGGGCAACAGGGATATACGCATGTCTAAAAACAGGAGAGAAAAAAACTTCCCAGTGTGGAAAAATACTTTATTTAAGTAATAAAGGAATTTTTTATTGACTATCTCCTATTAGCGCCATCCTGAGGTGGTGATAGTAGAAGAAGAAATGTGGTAGTACTTGACAGCTATGATCCTCGTTATATCTTTTCACCCATTTTCACTAGAGGTAGGGCTTTTATCTGTGTAACAAATGGGCCTACTAGAGTTTATTTTCTTCTGATGTGATAAGCTGGATAAGTCTGCGTATCCCTAGATAATGCGTGCTATGGACACTCATAAGCATCATATTGCAGTCACATGCAAAAACAAGATTTTGTTTTGCAGTGCAAGATATTTAGAGAGATAAGTGGGCAGCACGGTGGCTTAGTGGTTAGCACTTCTGCCTCAAAGCACCGGGGTCATGAGTTTGATTCCTGACCATGGTCTTATCTGTGTTGCGTTTGTATGTTCTCCTCGTGTTTGTGTGGGTTTCTGGTAGGTTAATTGGCTGCTATTAAATTACCCTAAGTCTTTCTCTATGTGTGTGTATGTTAGAGGATTTAGATTGCAAGCTCCAATGGGGCAGAGACTGATGTGAATGAGTTCTCTGTACAGCGCTGTGGAATTAGAGGCGCTATATAAATAAATAGATGATGATGATGATGATGATGAGAGAGATTTTGAGTTGAAAAGGTGGAGTGAGAATTTAGGTGGGAGTTGAAGGTTGAAGTTTGACTTCAAAGACTTCCCCCTATTTTTTTTGTGAGCATAAGAGGTGATGGTAAATGGGAGTGATCCTATGGTTTCAAGAGATGTTTGTACCAACCAGACAAATGTGATGCAGGTAAGCACATTTATACACACAAATAGCCATGTAATCAAAATATTAAAATGCACATATATTATACATATAATAATGTCACTCTCATGATTCATTGAAAATATAAATGATGCTCAAATGATCAGTATTTTAGGAGAAAAAAGAAAAAGTTGAAATTAAGTGCGTCTTCAGGCTGATCCTGAAGTGGAAGTAAGTTGACTTTAAATTGATTGTTTTAGACTTTTCACAACATTTATTTTAATGCACACCTGCAATGTCGGAAAAGTAGGCATATCCCCATTTGTGGGGGCAGCTACCACAACCGAAATATGAGTATGAACCTTGTTATGCATTAGGGAGACACATCCACATATTTTGTGGCTAGTAAATGACCCTTCCTGCCGACCCTGACTTTTTTTTATTGGTTAAGTCAGGAAACGCTGTAAATAAGTTAACCAGAATTAATAATTAATTAATTATTTTGGAGCATAGTCTAAGGCTGTTTTCATTCTTGAAATTAAGAATTTTGAAGGTTGGAGGGCTGCACATGTGAATAGGGTTACCAATTACAGGGCTCGAGCTAGAACAATCTGTAGCTAATCAGGTCACCTGAATGATTACAGTACCACAGAGTATATCAGTGAGTGTGCTGATCCTGAGGGAGACAGTGACTCACTCATGTGTTTGTTAGTGAAAACTGGATGTGATAAGGAGAGTGTTATCATAGGAAAGTAGAGATCAAGGAAGTCACAGACTGAGAAATAGTGAAAGAGTAAGGTGAAATTTGATGTGAAACTCCTAATGCGGGAAGATTATGGTGTCAAATGCACCTTTATGTAGTATCCCACAGGATAAGTTCCCACCTTTATTTAAATTAACTGGAGCTACCTTTAGGATAATTAAGGATGACAGACTGGGCTGGTCACACCTTAACAGGGAAATCTGACAGCCCAGGAGTTTTTAGGATGAGTCCACAAATAATTTGGCCCGTCCCCACCCAGGAAAAGAACGATCCCATTCTATTAGCACTGGAGCCCCTTCTAGCTCCCTTGTCTGAAGGTTGTCTGGGTAATAAAGTAGCATTAGAAATCAGTTTTTTGTATGTGGCACAACTAATCCCAGGAAGCTCTTGCAGTCATAAACTGCTTGGGACTTGCTGGCACTTGCAGAACTACAAGCATCAGCATTCCTTGTATTCAGGGTCCATTAGGACCCGTAGCACCAAATAAAAAAATACTGTAAAAACAAACACTCAGACACCATAATACGAAGCCTCATTGTGAATGTGCATACCGGGATACTTGTCAGTACTAATCAATACAGAGCGGCTTCATGCTGAATGGGAAGAGCTTGTGAAAGTTGTTCTAATTGGTTAGTAGTGGCTAGATCCCAAATAGGGTCTAGCAACAACTAACCAATCACAGTGGCTTTCCCACCGCTTTGCATTGGTTAGTGCTGACAGACCCCAAGGAGCAGGTCTCCACCATCCTTTTGGGTTTTTTTAATCCATTTTTATTAAAAACCTGAAGAAACAAGAAGATTTTTGTGGATTTAGGTGATTAATAATTGGCGAAACAGGGGTCGGGGTCTTTATTTCAATAAACTCAGCCTCATGCTGAACAGCCTGGACGAGGGAATCCCACACTGCAGATTTCCCTTTCATAGTGTGACCAGTCTGGTACTGGTTGCAGCTTTTGCAGGGGACCCTACACTGTTCATCTCCAGCAATTACTGAAAGCATGGGTCCATCATCATTAACAGTACCTAGATTTGCTTCAGGGTTGACAGACCAGTGTATATATTTAGTAGATTATTCAGCAGATGAGAAGTATTATGACTAATTCTCAATTCAAAGTTACTTTTAAAGTATAAGTACAGAAAAAAATGCATTTTGCAGAATAATTTAAAAGATAGTATTATGATCAATTTAAGATAATATAATAAGGTAAATGAATAATAATTTTAAGATAATGTATATGCTAATTTATTTAATTGATGTTCAGATTTTCTCACCACTGCTGTATTGTTTTATTTAGAATAATGTATTTAACAACTTATTAGCACTGTTAACCATCAAATTCTCTGTGAATACATTCCTAATTGCCTTCCACACTCCTATCCCTGCCACGCAATAATAAAACTCACTCATTTAAAGGTATACATCTATTTGTTTCAGTTGGGGGGTCTCGCCTCTCTGTACATTGGGGTTGGCAACACTGTCTTTACAGGTAGTAAAGGAAGAGGAGTCATCAACTATCACCCAACTAGAGTACCACACCTATAAGAAACAAAATCCAATTTGTTTTAGAATAGGTTAGACAATAAAGGCAAACTTCTTCTTGGTAATATTGGCAATACCATCTGTTCATCATTTACCTGTTTTTTGGGTGATTTTGATAACTTTATATTTAACGACACTGCTGATTATGTGATATGCAACTTTTCTTGAGAAAGAACTGCACTAAATGTTGGCACTAAATGTGATGCAATATATGTAGTCTACCATAAATCCCTGTTTTATACTTATCAAGCACACATACATTTTACCTGGAAGGAAATAAAGGCCCACCTTTTTGTTTTCAGTACCCTACATGTCTGTTTAAATTTCCAAAGGTTTGGAAATCCTTTCATCCTCAGGAAATGATTCTTTCTGGCTGTTTTCCCAGAAGTATAGTATTTTACTAGTCACCTTTATGAATTGCTTATGGTGGTTAGAAGGCAGCATATATGGATTTCCTATTCACAAAGTACTGATTGTCACATTGATTTTATTTCCACGTTCTCTAGCCAAAAATAATATATATGTTATGTAAGTAATAACCTTTCATTTAGAAATATATATCCATTTACCTAGGAACTCCCATTCTGAACACTTTAAACAGACAGTTACTCAAATTAACCACTGCAGGGGGCATGCTCTAATGTTATGTTTTTATATAATGTAATAATAGGTTTACTTTATTATTATTTTTAGGAGAATGTGAAATGAATACATTTAATTAATTACAGAAATGAAATAACTGTTTTGAACAAATGATTGAATAAATGATGATTCTATTAAATATTTTCTGTTTAATTTGTTTTAGAATCTTGTTGGGTTGTTTTATGTTCGTTTTTTATTTTAAGGAAATCCCTAGCCTAGGATTACTTGGTAAATTGGTTGAAGTTATACTAAATTCACAATCAATATTTTTAACTGTAGCTATTAAAATGTAATACATAGCATTCTAGTCATCATACACAGCGTTCTAATATTGATACTAAATATTAAGGGGTCTATATATGACAGTGCGATCAGCCATAAACCCGGATAAAACAGCTGTTTTCTCCATAGAATGGCCATAGCGTCAGTCTGGATAATTTATCTAGGGCTTATCGCAGGAGATTTTTCCTGCCTTAACCAACTTTACCCTTCTACCACATAAACCTCCATGGAGACTGCAAACCAAATCAATTTAATAAGCAGCGAAAGGTTAACTTTTGTGCACCACAAGTACACATTTCATTTGTCAATGTATTTAATTAGCCATATACTGATGTTTTCAAGGGTAAAAAATCAGGCACAATTCAGTTTGTTGACCGCAGCTTGAGACAGCTCTTTCCAAGTATGGTTTATAACTGCACAAACTAAGAAAAGTAATTAAACCACACAAGTACCCTGAAAAATGGTATGGAAGTGTACAATTAATCCACATTGATGTGGTCAACTAGGAATAGCAGGGTTGCAATTAAATCCCACACTATTATAACACTAGTAATCAACTCAGGAAGACAGAGGGATCTACACTATTGTCCTTCATAGACTGTGTAAAATGGTATATACCCAGAAGCTTTCTCACATCATTTCTAAGATTTAACCCCACAGTGTATATGCTTATTGGGGATATAAGCACAACACGTAATTCTCCCTTTGAACAGAAGAAGCGACTCATCAATTAACATATTCTTGGGTACCATTCAAGAGCTTGTACATGAGGGGCAAATATAGTTTAATAAAGAAACCGCACAGCAAATGCATTTGTCTTGCAAACCTTGTTCTCCACAATTGCATCAGTTAATTCACAAAATGAAAAACTTGCAAATTTGCACTCTTTTAATGCCAGGTGCTACAGGAAATGTTGGAGTATTAGGGTCTCAAATTCAGAACCTTCCACCTTGGTTCTCATGGTTAGATGGGTTTGTCAAACTCTGGCACATTTAATTCCATTTCTCAACCACCAACAGAAACAGTTCCCCATTCTTCTGTCTCTTCTGCACTAACAATTTGTGCCTACAGGCCACATTAGGAGGAAATATTTTACACAACCCCAAGGTCATCACTAAACTCATTGTCTGACTAAGCAAAAAAATGATAGTGTCCCCTCTACTAAAGGAGGCACAAATGCCATAAAAAAGATGTAAACAACCTGAGAAAACAAAACCAAATGCACAATTTTCATAAATTGGTTAAATGCTGTAATCAAACGCTTATAATTAACAAAACCAACATTCTATAATACACACAATACTGAGGGGTAAATTTACTAAAATGTCTAAAAAAGAAAAGTGGAGGTGTTGCACATATCATCCAATCAGATTCTAGCTCTAACTTTCTAGAAAAGTGGTGAGAAACAGGCAGTCCACGAGCATACCCGGAGGAGGAAGGAGTGCACTGTGCGCTCCCTTCTTTAAACGGAGAGGTGCTATGGATAAAGGGGTAAGGGATGAGCAGGACAATAAAGTCAGGGATTATACTGTACAAGGTAACAGTGCATGTTCATAATATATGTGTGCATAAAAAATATAATGGAAGAGTCTTGTGGCAATGGTTAAGTGATAGTTGCTGGTAGGATTAGAGAAATGAGGATTAGGATTCATACAAACCACACCCTGATTCAATCAAAATATGGTCAAATCCACCCAACCATGTCCACTTTAACAAAGTCCTAGCCACTTAAAATATCTAAATTTGCACCTTTTGGGGTCCACAAATCAGGACTGTCCCATTGTAATCAGGACTGTCGAGAAGTACAATGAGGTATCTCTTGTATCCTCATATACCTGGGACCGTGTGAGGACATAAAATGACAACTATGTGCTAATTTTTAATCTCTGGCAACTTTTCTATTTCCTCACCTCTGAGGTACTGTAATTGGGCAGATCCGTCCAGGCATAGTTTCATAATTAATGTTTTTCAAGTGTCTTATCCACTGTGCCCAACCACACTATCATCTTTTATATGTATTTGAGAAGGACACTGGTTAAATGTGTTTAGCAACATACTATATTAATGAAATATGTGCAGTTTTAATTACTATAGCTTATCTATTCAAGATATTATTTGCTATTTTATTTATTTTTAATTGAAAAACAGTTTTTAACATTTTTAGACATAGTTGAGCTCTATATTATTCCTATAACTTCTCTTTTAGAGGTAGCTGGTATATTTATCTACCAACTATTTACTATGTTTTGGATACATTCTATTTTCACTAGTTAGATGTGTCTCTTACATTTCACATATCTCATCTATAACATACTTACAATATTGCTAAGCAGATTAGATATATATTGTGATGTGATACACAAAGTCATATTTTACCTGGGCAGTACTTATATTTCACATATTCCAGAGGCCTTGCAGAATGAGAGGGAGTCTTGGCTCTATAAGAATGTCACTGTCCATAGGTGTTCCTGGCTAACCAGTTGATCTGATAACCTGACATTTAAAGCAGTTTAAATAATATGCTAATGCACATAACTTATAGTCTATAAATGTACTCAATTGTTCAAATATAGAAACACAAAATCCACATATTTTCTTAAATAGTTAATACTACTCTCCCCTCACTCCCAAAGGCATGTTCCTTTGTCATTTAAAAAAAAAGAGTTATCCGAGTTAGAGAATATCTTTTCTGTAACCTCTAGGTTAACCTTTCATTCCCCCTATAGCTAGATGTTCAATAAACCAAGAGCTCTAATTTGAAGTCAATTCAAAAGCTTATTGTTTGGGACTTTAAACCTTTAACCTTGTCAAGCTTTGTGTTTCTATCTTTTACAATATTATTTTTTCTCTCTGGTCATGTCTGTCTGTTACAAAAGGTATAAGTGTATGGAGACAATTACATTTGTTGCTGCACATATTATCTACAGCAAAAAAAAAAAATAGATTTTGTTCATATTGGTTTCATGTATTGATTTTGTGTGTAAGTCAACGATGAAGGTGATAGAACGGAGAGTAGGAGACAGCCATAGATGTGTAATACAGTAAATATTATCCTGGAGGCAACTGGTATGTGAAATCAGTATTAGAGAAATAGTTTGTAGCAGGCAAAAAATAAATTAATGTTAATACTGCAGTCATACAGATACATTTCTTAATGCAGCTTGCTTGAGTTTGAACACAGCCTCATAATTGTTTCAATGGCAAAAATACAACCAAAAATAAGTAAGGTCACTCAATACTTATTGCTGCAAATTGTTTATATGGAACAATGTATCAGCATTTATTTTTTGTGTAAGGGATACCTTTTAATCTATTTAGACCTAAGAATGTTAGTCATTTTGAAATAAATGAGTTACTTTAAAGTTGTTGTTCACTTCTGCAATACCCTCTCCCTTCATTATGATCACCCTCCCCCATGTAACAAATAGGGGACTCTGCCCCTTTATCTTAAGTTTGGAGTAGCCATAAGTCAATGTGTGCTCTATTTAAAGCTATTGAAGATGCACACAGTAATCCTGTGCTGTGAGGTCACAGGGGATCATCATCATCATCATTTATTTATATAGCGCCAGCAAATTTTGTAGCGCTTTACAATTGGGAACAAAACATTAATAAAACAATACTGGGTAATACATATAGACAGAGAGGCAACAGAACTCTGCTCGCAAGCTTACAATCTATGATCAGTCACACAGGAATGTTGGTCAGAGGGTTGTTGTCTTGTGTCAGATGTGTAGTGGGTGGTAATAGGGTAACCTAGGGAGATTAAGATGCTGGTTGAGGAATATAATAAGCTTGTCTGAAGAGGTGGTTTTTCAGAGAAAGCTAGAAGCTTTGAAGACTAGAGGAAAGTCTGCTCTTTGCACCATGTAATGGGAGGGGATTTGTTAAATAGGGGATGTATCAGTGTAAAGTAGAGAACCCTTTTAACTGAGGGATCAAACCACTTCCCATAAATACAGGTACATTTCTGTAAAAATAAGCGCATGGCAATACAAAATGGTATATGCAATGCTTGAAGAAAAAAATATTTGATTCTTTTATCTTAGGCGCAGAGAGGACAATTTTTATAAATGCACCACTTACTAAAAAAATCCCATTTAAGAATCACCAAAACTTAATACTTAATGTCTTAACATAAAAACTATATATAAAAATAGCTGTTGTCAATATAGAAGATTGTCAGCTAATCTCCTGCCACAAAAATATATGTTAAACTTGTACAATGCTCTAAATCTACTGTAATTGATTAAAAATAGAGGGGAGAAAATGAAAGCCACTGTAACTCAGTCAATAATAGTATTTATTTCCTTCAATAATACCACATAAAAAACAATCTAAAACAATCAATTCTGTCTAAAACGCATAAAAGTAGAATTTATACATACAATGACCCGATAGCTTAAAGAAACGGTGGTAATCGTTTAACGATTACCACAAATCTGACAGCAACAAACCCTACAAATAAAATCCGAATTTATCAAAAACCGATTGAAAAATAAACAGACTTGCCTGAAACCCGACACTGCAGATCTCCGATGGCACCAGCATGCCGACAGCAAGTTATTCCGAATGGACAGGTCTTCGGCACTACAGCTTGACGGCATCGCGACCTCTGTCAATGTTAATTTAAAGCGGCAATGTCGGGACCCCTCTGGTTAAGTGTTTAAACACTTAACCCGACATTCGGGTTAAGTATTAGTCCATTCGTAATAACTTGCTGTCAGGGCTGGGTTTCAAGTAAGGCTGTTTATTTTGCATTCGGTTTTTGATATATTCGGATTTTATTTGTAGGGCTTGTCGCTGTCGGATTTGTAATCATGGTTCAAGCGTACCCAACCCTAATGGAATATCTCTAAGCTGACTAACCATAAACAGGAGAAAGAGGGTGATTTTTACAATGATACAGAGACACAGACAATATGTAGCGAATATATATCTGACCGTGGATTGCGTTATTAACAACTATCGTTCCAGGATCCAGGTGACTAACTAATAATTTTTGTCTGAGGACTTAGATAATGAAATCAATCGTTATTCTCTCTGAACTGTAAATACTGTGCAATTTATATACCAACTTTTACAAGGTGAATTGAACATCTGATATCTGGATAACAGAAATGTGTTGTCTGCATTAAGTTAATTTATTAGACGGTCTGTGAGATTTATGCAACAATACTTATTTCTCACCAATTAAATCTAATGTATATATTTCACCTATACAGGAGGACGCTCCTGTTTATGATTAGTCAGTTCGGAGATATCGCTTTAAGCTATCAGGTGAGTCTATGAATAAATTCTTCTTTTATGGGTTTTAAACAGAATTATTTATTTTGTATGTGCAAAATTAAATGAAATAAATATATATTATTGATGAGTTTCTGTGGTTTCCATTTTTGTGCCCTCTGTAGTTTTAGTATTTTACAGTAGGTATAAAGAGCTCTGTACAAGGTTAATATATATTTTTATGGAATGTTTGCATCTATTTTTGGACATATATACCCGTTAGAGGAAATTTACCACTATTTGTGTTTTTGACATCACACATCACCAACAGTTTTTACCTCCAAACCCCAGGGTTTACTAACCAGCAGTATGAAGGGTGAAAACCCAAACCCCCTGGTAAAACTGGCTGGGAAAAATCAGGTTTTACCACCTACACTACACTACATTTTAGCCCATGCTACTCAGCATTGGCCCAATCCTCTACAGGGGGGCATGAATAAAAAATAATTGTGCCCCTTAGTGTAAATAAAATAATATTGTGCCTTTAGAATAGATACAGAAATGTGCCCCCTTAATATTATAAATAGCGATCTATGGCTCCTTAACATTACAAATAAAAATGACAAGCGTGACAAAGATTGCCGTCACCCATTTAAATAGCCAAGTGGAGTTCTGTTTTTAAAACACGGAAACATAAGCTTTAGTGGGGTGCTGGGTGCAAAAAGCCAGATTTTAAATTAAGGATGAGTTAGATTTAATCTACTGCAAATTATCTTGGCATGGACGGTGAGGGAGCGTTACCAGCATATTAACCTAGGGCACTCTGCCCAGCTAAGTGTCATCACAAATGCTATTTATGATGTAAGTCAACAAGCCTGCATTTTCTCAGTAAATAGATGGAAATTGCATTTCTGTTTGCTTTTAATGGGCATTAAGCATTTTCTACTGACGTATTTTTTCTCTTGTGAAAAATAATTTTAACTAATATAATTGAGCAAACTAGCAGTGATAAACTTTACTTGTGATTTGGCTACTTGAATAGAAGGCTAAAAACTTAAAATTAAATCTAATAAACATTGAATGACAGATAAAATGAATATCAAACTACTTGTGTACAGTACCAGCGGTTCCATTACGTGAACCCAGACAGTCACCTAGGGCACCAATACTGAATGATTATCATAATTTCACTCATCCAGTGTTTTTAATGTCCCTGCTTTGCCCCTACATAGTGTCTGCCACTCATGTCGAGGAGAAGCTTTATACCACTGGGTAGTATATTTCCATAGTAGTATGTATACTATTATATATTATATTACTGTGCATAATATTACTCCTCCATATCACTGATGTGTTGGGAGAATGATGATGTCACTTTGCAGCACCACTCACCCAGACTGAAGGGAGCAGATGTTGTCAAAACTGCTTCCCATCTGCTAAGGCAAGAACCAGCGAGGGTGGATGGATGGAGGATGTGCAATACAATTTTGACCAACCTGGATGGACTACATCTTCTGCTTCCAGCATTCCAGCATTCTATGCCTCTGGCAAGGTCCCATGGCCAATATGTAGTGCAATTCCAGATTGATTAGTTGGATCAGTAAATAACAATCTACAGCACTTATTTGATTAATGATAGTGTTAAATTTGTGGATAATAATGTAAATGTTCCCATGTTTTCCTTGTATCAATATGCTTCAGAGGTCCATTTAGGTCCAGGGCCAACAAGAAAATTCTCTGGTACCATTTATAGAGTCGGAGTTTTAAAAAAAATATAATTCAGTATTAGAGCTCCAGGTTAAAGCGCCACTGCACTGAAGTTAAAAACACTTTAGTGTGAACCATTTGTTTGCACTATATGTTTTCCTTTGCAAGATGACTGTCATCATGATGCATGCCTGCAGTACTCCAACCAGCAGAAGCTAATCACACAACATTGTGAATTCCCTTGCCTACTTTGCAACTCCTTCCACTAGTATTTTTTCAGTACAACACCACAATCACTTTGGCAGCTGGGTTGTACTCTCCCGCTCCCCCACAAAGGTAAATATTTGCACACATGCTTGCTTCCATCTAAAATCAGGCCACACCATCGGGAATCACCTGATACCAGGCACCTCATCCTCTCGCCCAAAGGAGCTTCTTGGATGAAATTGCCAGCTCTACATCTATGAGATTTGGCTATGTTCTTGCCTCCTGTGTCCCACACTGGGCCTTTTCCAGACAAAGCTCCCACCTCCTGCCGCCCACACTGGGCCTCTCCTGGATCCAGTGAGTTGTGGATGCAGTGTTCTGCTGCTCCATTTCCATCACCTGCAGTGAGGATGCCGTGGTGTTGTCCCATAGAAATGTCTTCGCCACAGACCATTCTATTCCCCCTTGGCTTTTCCTTCGGTTTATGCCCATCCTCCTCCAACTCAGTGCTAAGCCCGGTGTGGCCTGTAGTGTGTTTCTTTCAGTACACTGAGACCTCAATTCTGCCAACCTCGGTTGAATAGATTGCATCCATCAACTTTCAGGTCATCCCACTTTTGTGATTGTCTTCAGACAGAAGTGAGACTGTCATTGAATTTCTGTGAAGTTCCATAGCAGTACAGACCTCTCTAATAACTTCCTAACCTGTTGCACATCCAGTACAAATACCACAGGTCTGATTCCTGGTTTCCTTCCTTGGGTCTGTAGTTGCTGATGTCTGCTGCTCCCACACCTCCACTAAGGTAGGGTCACTTCTGTACTATTCCAGACTACAAGAGCAGCTGACAAATTCCTCACATACTTAGACACTGAGCCCAGGAACTGACACTCTACTCCTTCTCCAAGTAGGCCTCTCCACCATCTAATACTCCTAATACCAATGCTATCTAGGCAAGGTATTATACAAACCTGGACTATTTAGGCCTTAGGCACCATCTGGGCCTTAGCATCATCTAAGTTCATGCAACATCCTGGCTCTGCTCCCTCTATATATTTATGACATCTATGCCTCTGCACATTACTGTAATTTTCACTACCAGTCCTACATGCTCCTCAAGTGTGAACTTGCCTTTTCGATCTAGATTGTAAGCTTGCAAAAGTAAGAACCACTCCTCCGTCTGACTCTTCTCTCGTCCATATTGTAACCTGTCCCTTATGGTCTTCACGAATAACATGAGTGCGCCCAAGCTGGCAGCCCACCTAACATCTCACATCCGTCGTCTGATTTTAAGTAATTTGTTCCTTATGTTCTTTATGCAAAACTACATAGTACCCAAGATAGTTGCCTCCCCTATCCATGCCCCTGTACTTAATGTATTATGCATGTATGTATTATATATATGTTTTGCATCATGTGTTCTTTATATTCGATTGTAAAGTGCTTTGAATCCTAATTAGGAAAAATGTGCTATATAGATATAAATTATTATTATAATAATTATTAATATTATTATTATTATTATTATTATATTACACATTTTTACAGCATGTTGTTTGAGCAATCTCTCCTCTCATAACAACCTCTTTTTTCCATCTGGATTTACAGTCGGTTTTCATGCGGTGTAAACCGCAGTGTCATAAATTTCATGCTTTGAATTCTTAACATTTAAAAAAATTGGGATGATGTTGAAAAACAACAGTTTCTGAGCAGTTTGGCCTTTAGGACATCTGATGGTTTTCAAAGCACTCAGAAATCATTGCTAAAACAGGCGATTTAACAAAACTGCACCTTAAGAAATCTCCGCTAGTCTCCTGCTGAGCCAGACCACAAAACAAGTTATGTTAAATATTAAGCTTTTGAATTTATTTTTAACTTTGACATTACATTTCTAAATGTTTTAAGATACTTATTAATATAGGTTCAATTTGCATTTTAGGTTCAACAGCTCTTTCAGTTATACAATTGTAAGAGCTGCAGGCTATGCTGGTGCTATATAAATAAATCCTAATAATAAACACAGCTTTATGACAGCTACTCTATAAAAAACTGACAACATTGTCCCAGTACTATTTATAGACTCTAAATTGTACAAAATGCATGCGGAAAGCCATTCCGCAAAGTGGGAAGAGTGGAGCTCAAAGATTGTATTATTGAGCTTCGCAACTCTGCAAAACAGCCTGTTCCAGCACAATTTAATTCATATCTAGACCAAACTCTCTCTTCATGTGCTTCATATATTCCAATATAGCCAATATGCAGACATACAGCCAATTTACCTCTATACAGTCTCACAAGCCACCAGATACCCATTATACTTTATATATTGCCTTACACTCCAGCATATGGAAAATATGCCCATATTGCCTCACATGCCACTATTAGTCAATTTGTCCATATACTTTCATGGAGGCATATGAGACTATATCATATAGCCTCATGCCCCTCTTTCTACCCCATGGTCCAGAGTACTCATCACCACTGTACAGGTGAGGTTCTAGGGAGCAGTGGTGACAGTTTCATTGCTCTTCAATGTCTGCCTGTCCCCCCATGTAGCAAAGAGACAGGTGGCAGGACAGTGGAGGTGCAGGATACTCAGCTCAACCAGTCACCCAAAAAAGTGTGATACTAGAGTCGCTGCGACATAGTCCCAAATTGCTTGTCACATGAGGGAAGCATGTGACCTGGAATGTCTGTTTTCTGTCTCTGTCACTCTCTCATTCTCTTCACCTTAGAATGTCCATTATTCTGCTTATTATGAATAAAAGTCCAATAGACCATAACGGCAACATGTATTAATAGGTTTTTTTTACCATCTCAGCAATTATATCTAACTATAAATGTAAAAAGAAAGTTTTGAAATGTGCTACAATATAGTGTAAAATAATGATAGGAATATTCTTTAATTACATTTCACCAATTGTTATGTAGTGATTATAATTTTCTTACAGTGTTTTATTTCTTAGTTCCTTGTTAGCCCAGATTTCCTTCGCAACACGTTTGTGCTTATTATAGTTATAAATTAAAATTCAAGGCAAAACAGCAGTCAAAAGGAAAAAAATCCCAAAATAACTTACCTGTGGTACCCATTTTGAAGATACAAAACTGGTGACTTCTATAACGGGCAGACCTGCTTCTGAGAGACGGTTGATTAGCTCAATTTTTATGTCGGTCGGTACAAAATCCTATTTAAAAATACATTTTGTTTGTTAGCATTAATTCTGTTATCAACATGTCAAATAGCTTCTGGGTGCTACATGCTGTAACTGCAATTTCATATAATTAGTTATATATAATTTTGGTCATTTGCGTTTTCTTATTTCTCCGCATAATAACGCTCCAATATAACATCAGAAAAACATACCTCTCATTGGGGAGAATTCAATTCCCCCCAGAATAGCACCGCACTAAGTGTATTACCGTTAATACGGTAAGTTTAACACAGATTTCTGCTCGCGGCTCAGGGAGCCACGAGCAAAAAGCTGGCGTTGGAATTACCATATTAACGGTAATTATGCGCACTTTTATCGTAATATCGGTAATAGTGTGCAGACCGCGTTATTTTTACAGTAACGCGGTCAATTACATTTCCCCCATCATGTAGATATATATTTAAAAATTGTATGGAGGTGTATTACTTAGAGCAATGCCTTAGTGGCCAGGGTGATCAGATCCTTCTTAGCTGCACTGTCTATTCATCATTGTCTATTCATCATGCACAAATGTAGTTGCAGACATGTAAAAGCCCCAAAGTCCTCAATAGACAAACAATTCCAGATTACTTCAAATATACACCTTTATTAAATTCCTTGGACATTGATACAAAGACACAGAACAGCGACGAAACCTGACATGTTAGTCCGAAGCGAAAGACCCACATGTGTCGACACCTGGATTAGTTTATATTTAATATTTTTCATATTAACATAATATTGTGAACAAATGAACTTTTAAGACAGTTGCTAGGAAAATTAAAAGCCTCACAAAGCTCAGAAACTTCACTTGGTTTTGTACTTAAGGTATAGAGGTATATTTACTTATTTACGAAACTGCAGGTTTGAAAAAGTGGAGATGTTGCCTATAGCAACCAATGAGATTCAAATTATTTAGTACATTCTACAAAATGACAGCTAGAATCTTATTGGTTACTATCGGTAACATCTCCACTTTTTCAAACCCACATGTCTCAGTTTGAAAATGAAACAGAGATCACTAGATCACCCTTATAACCATAGGGCCTGATGCTGTATTGGATGCACACCTATTTGTGTAGTGTAAAAAAGGCAAATGTGTACTGTGCTGGCCCCAAAAACAAGCCGAACACTTATGCGCGTATGCATAGTTGCACATATCTACACTTGTGCCTCCTTACAACTGGAGATGCAGGATGGGGGAGGGGAAGAGCAGTCTAACGTAGCCCAAGTATAGTACTGTAAGCAAAAGACAGCTAAAGCAGACCAGCATGATAACGCATGTACACCTGTCAGAAGCCGTATATGTTGCACCTACTAGTGGACAGGTGCCAAAGATACCACCAAGCAAATTCACCTCTGAAGCTGATACGTGCTTTCTGTACTGATGATTCATATATTATAGGATTTTGTGGGTGTATTATAAAAAACATTTTTGGGCACTTTCATTGGTAAGGGACAAGGAATATTTTATCTGCTCTACTATATGGAGGCTAATAGACAATATGACTTTCGCTATCAAAACTAATGTTAACAAACTTTTTTTCTGCTTACAACCTGGTAGTGTGTGCACGTAAATGGGTGTATGTATATGAAGTCTATATAAGAATTTCACTTGAATTCTGTATATTCCTAGCTTAGACTTGTTCTATAAAGAGAAATCACCACTGTTTTGTGTCTTCCATATGTAAAAAAAACATTTATGCTTAAACGGTGAATTTTATGCTTAGAATCAAGCATTCAAAATGAACCCACAGTCCATGATTACAGGGATTATCCATGAAAACTATTGGTATAATCCCATAAACTGTTATACTGTTTTTAACTAATCTTAAAGCTCAAAGTGGGGTACGTGGGTCCTTGTTTATGGAACTCTCCAGAATATGCTGTAATATGTAATTCTACAATATGTAATAGAATTTTTTGTTTATTAAAATAAAAACACCCCTAAACCCTTCAATTACCATTTTATTACCCTACTAAATCCATAGTGAATCCATAGTGAATCTTTTTCCTAAAATAGGGAAATTAAATATAAAAATCCTACCAGAGGAACACAACTTTCTGCTAAATGAGCCACTACAAGAATTAATGAACTTAAATGACCTGGGGGAATCAATACATGATCACCTAATCTAAAGACGTTTTCCCCTACTCCAGCCAATTAGATGCTAGCTGCTCTGATTTGCTGACACATATTCACCCCTCAACCATTCTCTTGGTTTTATGTTAATTAAAATTTTCTAAAAATGGTATCATGTTCTTTTCCATTATCTACTGTTGTAGAAGCATATTTTATAGGGCCCTGGTTGCCACTGGCATTGCTTATTGCTTGAAAAAGTCTGCTTTGACAGACGAAACGCGTCGCAAGGTTTTGCTGGCTCCAGGGAGTAATTATACTCTTTCTCTCTGGCCTCATTTATTGTGAAGACCCTTGTTACATTGTCTCCAGAGGCGTTCTTTACAGTTACAAAGCTCTTTCAAGGAACCTTCCACTTAAGTCTGTGGTTGTCCGGACGGATTCACTGGTGCGCACCAATATTCAAGTTTCGTTTTGGACCGCCTAGCCGCTCAGACGGCGGACTTACATTTTCAATCTGGACTGTCGAGGCGGGTAAGCTTGACCCCTTTATCTATGGCTGGATTCATTCTATTTTGGCTACATTAAGATATGCAAGACGAATACACTTTTTATACTTGCAATTTACCGCTGCCATATGAATGCGATATAACCAACACTAAAGAGGTGTATAATTAATCACCCCCATCGCTTTATTCAGTATGTGGCAAGTTGTCATCTGAAGCTATGTTGTGATTTGACATTACGGAGCCTTTGTATACATCTTTTGTCCAACATTTTTTATCTAATTGTTCTAGGACATTTCTTGGAAACATTGGAAGTTCTGTGGAATATAAAACACATTTGTGGGTTTTTTTTCTAAAGGGTCATTGAGCCTGTGCACTGGATCATGTGTTATATTGGTACATGTATTAAATTGTTTTAACCATCTGTATACTTAGTAAATATTAATTTATATCCATTATTGTTTTGGTCTTATTATCATACTGTATCTCTCTATATTAAGGACATCTTATGCGCAATCTGTTTTTCTGTTAGCATACCCATAGGTGCCAGTAGTTAATGAATGCCAGATCTTGCTGGGACTTGTAGCTCCCCAATAGTATTTTCTGCATGTTTGCATCCATTGCACGAGGGGTGCCAGGAAAAATCCCAGAGCTATTCAGCATGGTCTCAGCATGATTGGGGGAACTGCCTCAATTTTTCAAGCCCAAATCCCCTAGGAGCTTCAATTCCCAGGATAGGGCTGGTTCACATTCCATGCTGCGGGGTTCCCTGTCATAGTGTGACCAGACCAGTCTGGCAAAGCCTACTGATGTTTACTGCTTTTGTAGGGAGACCGCAATACCCATTGCCACCCTGATTTAGAGGTAACTAACCCAGTGGCACACCGATTTAAAATGTATTCATATCTTTTGTTAAATTCTAAGTATACAACAGTCATCAATATCAAGTTGATGATGATGAGTGCCATATGTTTACAGCAGCTGCATCTTTACATATCTTCAATCTGCTTTTATTAAACGCTGGATTTATGATATAGATTTCTATGCTATTCCCTGAACAGTGCGGCCCTATACATTAGCCTAGTTTTTCTATATGGAAAATACAACCTATTTCTCTCTTTCCTCTTTTGAAAATCCCACAATAATTCTCGAAGTGATCATAAGCCCCAATATAAAATCAACAATGTATTAAATAATTAATTACATAATACATTATACAATTTTAAATATTACCTTTTCATTTTGTAAACCGTCTCTTGGTCCAACTTCTACTATTTTGACATGTTGAGGGAGCCCAATTGAATGTGACTCCTGCGGAACAAAAATTATTGAAAAAATTATAATTAATTTTGCATAAGTATATTTATGTAAATATAATACTTCCAAGTAAAGAAAATATCATAGTCTGCCGTGTTTCTAATATGTACAATATGTTTTCATTGTAACTATCGAGTGTAAGCTTGTGAGCAGGACCATCTATGTGTCAATGTCCAGTCTTATGTTTGTTACAAAATGATGGCACTGTATAAATAATTCTTAATTATAGTAATTATTGTATATTTATGTAGCTTTAAATCCTTATTATAAGGCACTGATATTAAATACATAGTTTATATGTAAATAAACTGAAGACATAATGGTCACACTGTAAACCAAATACACATTACACATTGGGGTTTTTTTATCCTAAAAAAGAAGAAAGAAGAGAATCCCTTTGGAATTAGGAGTGTAACAATGTGACCAATGAGGGATTGGGGAAGTCAGTAGTATCACATATAATAATGCTGTTTTTTCTACTTTAAAACTTAGTTCCCCAAATGCAGCCGGTCAGTGGTGTTGGGAGCTGCTCCAATGCACAAGGCTTTTTTTTCTTGGGGGCAGCACTTTATTTGCAGGCCTAGAGTATTGTGCTGAACAGGCTGAGGCTGTGTCACACTATGACAGGAGGAAAGAACGCTGTGGGTTTTCCTGTTATAGTGTAACCAGAGAAGCCTGTCACAGCTTGGTGAAGGTTGCGGCTATTGCAAAGAGGCCCTACGCTGTTTGTCCCTCTTATAGGTACCCAGCCAAGGCTATGAGCGCTGGTGCTTGGTTCATTTTTCGTGGCATACATTTTTTATTTGTCTTTTTTACCACTGCAAAGGTCCGTGCTGATGATTATCATCAGTACGGAACATTGCACCAGGGAGCAGGCCACCATAAAGGATATGCCTCCATACATCTCTAAATATTTTGTGGTTACTTTACCACACCCTTATTGTATTCTGCCTATGCTTGGGTGCAAAAACCTGGGGGCCTCAAATGAAAGCTCGTCGGGGCACTTAGGCCAGCTGTTGCCCACCACTGCTTTACAGTGTTTGTGTACTCAGTAAAGCTATCTCACATATATTTTCAGCACAAAACCTTGTCTAGGTGCAGATTCATCAGGGCCTGGTGCGAAAATCTGTGTATTTGGTGACAGGTACTTACTATCTGCAACATACCTGAATATTTAAGAGCAACCCATCTGGGGCTAATCTTTGCTCCGCCATTGTTATCAGTGTATAGCACAGTGTCTGACTGTGCAATCTGCCTTAATGTTTCTGATTTATTGCACTCTCCCGCCCATAAGAAGCTCTTGCTTTCATCCATACTTATAGAAGCATTGATTGCTCGTCATATGACTATACCTTATCAACAATACCAACTAGGTTTGCTGCCCACTCAGTTCTTACAAGAAGACTTTTTCTACAACATTGTACCCTGCCCAGTGATGCACAGTAGTGGAGTAAAATCATTGCTTTTATAGCTCTGTGTTTGTGTCAGGCATTCGCAATCAATGTTTTCTGATATTACTACAGTCATTATAATCATTGTTATGTCATTCATGTCTTCATAGTAGAGCAGGGGTCAGGAAACTTTTTTTACCTTTTACCCCAAAATATATTTAGATACACAGACGTTACCCCCTTGATTTGAAAGGAAGGGAATCATATATTATTAATTATTGGAATTAAAAATTTTATTGACTATATTCAAGATTTCTTTGAAAGCTTCAACTTCAAAACTTCAGGTTTTGGAGAAATGATGTTGCTTCATTTTTGATACGAGAGCATCAATATTGGGGCATTTTGATGTCAGAGCAATTTGGATACAGTCTTCAGCGTCCAATCGATTTCTCTGCTTTGTTTTTATGTTCGTTAGAGTGGAAAATCCTTGTTCGCAAAGGTAGGTTGTTGCAAAAGGCAGCAACTTTTTGACTGCCTCCTCATGTGCAATTTTGATGCCTTTGCAGCTGTTGACATCCAAAAATATGACAGATCTGCTTTGTTTTCAAATACAATATGTGCTTCATTATTACATCAAAGCTCAAGAAGTGCCTCTGCCAACCCTTGAGGCTCTTCTGGTACAACAGCAATTTCACATTTAAAGGGGTCTACAATCCAACTGACAGCATGTGAATCAGCAGCATTACCCCGAGGAATTTCATTTTTACCCCATTTGGGGTAATTTACCCCTGTTCCCTGACCACTGTAGTAGAGCTTTCTACCATATGAGTCTACCAATAAGATAGCTTTCGTCTTTGTTCTGACTATAATTATTACATATTATTATGTGTGTTACTTTAACTGTACTCAAACACTTTAGTTTCTCAGATATATATCGAAGTACCAAAAAGTCGTCTCAAACTGATTCCTAACAATCTTCAAAAAGAAGGTAACAAACAGCTAGCCCTCCCCACCAGTTGGAAGTGGATATAAACACTATTGTAACATCCTACACAATATTAAATACAGCTTTCAAAAAGAAATTATGAATGAGGTTGCGGATTCACAAATTGCATCACTAAGGAATAAGACTGACACTTTGCAAACTCAAACGGATGACCTGTGCCACTTTCAAGTTGAGATGGAAAATATGCTTCTGTTATTAAGAATGAATCAATTGACAACACTACACTTCTGAAGTACTTAAAAGGGTTACATAGGCAAGATTTTACCAGGCCCTCTGATTCCAATTTGGAGATGAACAGAACGCCATAGAGCCTTATGCCAAAGTTCATTTGCAGGAGAAACTCAGAGAGATGTCATTATAAGTCTGCAAGGCCAAGAAATGTATTATGCAAACCACTGGAAATCATGGAACCACTAGAAAATACTACATCAGTGGACTAAAACAACTCTTCTACTCTTCAATTCAGTCATTTCAGGACTAATTGAGCATCTGTCACAGAATCAGTGAGGATTGGCCTCGAAGTCTGCTCAGGTGGATACTATTCCCAGAGAGGTGCGGAGTCTAACGGAAAGAGAGGTTTCACCAGGGATCCGTGAAAGGGAATATGGACCTAGCGGCTCTCTAACCGCAAGACGTGGTCCTATAGGGGGCGATGAGCAGGATGAGATGGAGGATCAGGAGATAATGGTTGCAGTAAGGATATGTCAGAGTGATGGAGGCGGGTAAAACAGCTAAGTGGAAGTTCAGGATTGTAGGAGAGAGCAACAGTCTGCAGGATGCTGATGCACCGCGGTCCTGATGAGCTGGATGGCCCTGGAACAGAATCAGAGGAGATGCACAATGATCTGCAGCATAGTGGCAATTTCTTGACTGCGGAGGTGGTACAGGTATACACAGAAAAGCAATAGACTGCAGGGTGATGCAGCGCTGAGGTCTTGATGAGCTGGCAGCCCTGGAGCAAGATCAGAGAAGATGCGCAACGATCTGCAGAGTAGCGGCAGCGTCTTGACTGCGGAGGTGTTACAGGTATACACAGGTGAGCAATAGACTGCAGGGTGATGCAGCGCTGAGGTCTTGATGAGCTGGCAGCCCTAGAGCAAGATCAGAGAAGATGCGCAACGATCTGCAGAATAGTGGCAGCGTTTTGACTGCGGAGGTGTTACAGGTATAGGGGAGCAATCGACTGCAGGGTGATGCAGCGCTGAGGTCTTGATGAGCTGGAAGCCCTGGAGTAGGATCAGAGTAGATGCATAACAATCTGCAGAGTAATTGCTGAATCCAGAGTACAAGGAGCAGGAAGCAATAAACAGGAGCCAGAGAAGGAGATGCCCTCACAGGTAAGGAGACCTGAAGATCTGGCAACCATAGTAAGGAGGCATACTATGGCTGAGGAGGCTTACCATAGTAAGGAGGCTTAAATAGGCTGACAGGTACTTAGCCAATCAAGTGAATGTAGGGAGATTTGAAAAGACCAGGGGGTAAATGTATCAAGGTCTGATTTTTTCAGCGTGTTAAAATCACGGTAAATTTTAGTCCAAAATTTCTCAAATGTATCAAGCTGCGATTTTTACCCTGATCTTCAAAATCGCTGGTCATCTGTGGCACTTTGCTGCGATGTAAAACACTCCCGTGTTTAGCTAACTCTCCTGTGTTGTAGCAGCATGTTGTATAAGCACATCACTGTTACAATGTCCCTGCCTATACAGTCAGAGCTCCGGCAGCTATAAAAACTGTTAAAAATAGATCAAACTTAAAAAAAAAAAAAAAGCTTGGGGTTTCCTCTCTATTCACTATTAACCCTAGTGTTGCCAGGCTACTTCTGGTTCAGTGAAAATCGGGGAAAAAATGTGCGTGGGGTTCTCCCGATTTTGACAGAACCAGCACTAGGAAAACCAGCCGGGGTTGGTGGCACTGTAGCTGGGGGACACGCGGCAGGGGTCCCCTGCCATAATGACAACCATCCCCAGGCTGTTCAGCGCTGGGCTGGATTCCCTAGGGAGTGTGGTCCGCCGAAAAAAACGAGTGCTGCCAAACTACTGCTGGTTCAGTGAAAATCGGGGGAACCCCACGCAAATTTTTTCCCCGATTTTCACGGAACCAGTAGTAGTTTGGCAGCACTAGGGTTAATAGTGAATACAGGGGGGACCCCATGCTTTTTTTTCTTTTAACTTTGATCTTTTTTACAGCTGCTGGAGCTCCAGCTCTATTGCAGAACAGTGTAACAGTGATGTGTTTATACAACACGCTGCTAGCAAGCAACGTGTTGTATCTGCCGTGTTTAAAAGCAAACTCTCCTGAGTTTGCTTAATCACAGCCTCATACATTTGAGACTTGTATAGCTGGACTGGCAAACAGTCGGGAGTTTGATTTCTATTTGGAAATAGCGATTTTGAGAGAAGCACAACTCTGGCAATTTTACATGAAATCTCAGCTTCATACATCTGCAAGTTTGAACTCTACCAAGAAAATCGCTGGATTTGCAAAATTGGACCTTGATACATTTACCCCCAGGTGTGCGCATGCTCAGTTCAGAGCAGCCAGAATGAGAGGTTAGCTGGTGCGATGTGTGACACCATCACAATACAGAAAGGTAAGTTCAACCACAATTAACCGGGCTTTTGTGCCAAAATAATTGGTAATTCACATTTCAATGACAACTGTTTGCCGAATCTAGACTAGAGATGCTCACTGACCCCGTGTTTTGGTTTTGGTTTTGGATCTGGATTACCGTCGTGTTTTGGTTTTGTCAAACCGCCATTGCGTGTTTTGGTTTTGGCTTTGTTTTGCTATTTTCTTTAAAAATCAATGTTTTTGGGCCTAAAATAACCAAATTTAGTGCTCCACCTGTTTCTTGGATAAGTAATGTATTTGTAAAGCTAATAAATTATCCAAAAAACAGTTTAATCCTGGTAGGCCTTCATTAATTCTACACACAAACTAGATTGTCTTCCTCTCCATCTATGCATATTGGTTATGCAGCCATCGTCTTTGGATGTATATTACACCCTACACTTATAGTTAAATATGTAAAGTAATGGACAAAGGCAGTTTGGTTTCTGTCTCTCTAGGCCCCCCTCCAATTGTAGAAAATACTCAAAAATTCAGCCGTTATAGACTGTACAATATTAATTGAAATGAACAAAGCTAGTTTGGGGTCAGTCTGTTTATGACACCCTACTCTTAATGAGAAATTGGCCAAACAGCAGCCTTTCAAGATGGTACGTGATATGGAAATGCCCCAAGTCCCTTTCCTCTTTGGGGGTAGATTGCACCCTATACTTACAGCTTCATCCTCACCCTCATCAGTGTGTACATCATCATCACAGACTATCAATTCATCGCTGCTTGAATCCGCCATTAGAGAACGGTCAGTGCTTGGATGTCTTGGATGGTGAAGGCCTTCCTCGTGGAAGATGTAGTTCATTTTTATAAACATCATTTTCTCCACATTTTTGGGAAGTAACCTTCTACGGCAATCACTGACTAAGTTCCCTGCTGTGCTGAACACTTGTTCAGAGTACACACTGGAGGGTGGGCAGCTTAGGTATTGCAAAGCAAGTTTGTACATGGGTTTCCAAATAGCCTGCCTTTCTTCCCAGTAAGGAAAGGGTCTGTCTGACATTTCCATATCAACTACCTCTTGAAAATAATCATCCACCATCCTTTGCATGTTAATACTCATATTGGATGGAGCTATGGGCAAGGTCACACTTTTTTTAAAAAAATCCTTCAAACCAGCCCAGATGCTAAACTGTTCTGGTCTGCCCCCTGCGTCTTCCCTGCTTCTTTTTTGAAAATTAATTTTTTTACGAGCAGCAGCTGCTTGTGAAACTGAAGGAGGACACGTCGTCAAGCCAAGGCCCAGTTCAGCGGACAACTTGCTGAGCAATAGCTCCTTGAAAAAGTTCACTTCTCGTTCATTTTGAAGCAAAGACTCAATGTAGGTCTTAAACCTTGGATCAAGCACATTGGCCAAAACGTACTGATTCGAGTTCAAGATCTTAATAACTTGAGGATCATTGTGAAGCGAATTAAGTACTTGATCGACAAGGCAAACATACTTTGCGGAATTGCTTGCTTTCATCTCCTCCTTCAGTTTCTCAAGCTGCTTTTCCAATAGTCTAATTAAAGGAATGACTTGGCTCAAACTAGCAGAATCTGCACTCACTTCACACGTCACAACTTCAAATGGTTTCAGCACCTTGCACAGCACTGAAAGGATTCCCCACTGTGCAAGAGTGAAATACATCCCCCCTCCTTTCCCAATGTCATGGCTTGTGCAATACGCTTGGATGGCTTTGCGCTGTTCCTCCATCCTCTGAAGCATGCACAGGGTGGAATTCAACTTAGTTACCACCTCTTGCTTAAGTTGGTGGCAGGGCAAGTTAAACTGCTCTTGGAGCTGCTGCAATCTCCTACATGTTGTGGCAGAATGCCTGAAATGGCCTGAAATTTTACGGGCCACCGAAAGCATCTCCTGCACCTCACAGTTATTTTGTAGGAAGCTCTGCACCACAAAGTTGCTGGTGTGAGCAAAACAGGGAATGTGATGGAATTCACCCAGCTGTAATGCTCGCACTATATTGTTGGCGTTATCAGAAATGACATATCCTGGGGAGAGTCCAAGTGGGATAAGCCATGTAATAAATGAGGAGGGGTGGTACCTGCGCTTCCCCCAGATGTGTGTGGATTGGGGGCTGCCTCCAGGAAAAAGTGAGGGGTAGGCTTCTACACTCTAAATCGTATAGATATAAAACAATGAATAATCTGGTGGCGCCAATAAAACAAATAATGGTGTGTATCGGTATGATATTCACTTTATTCATGCATATAACTTCAATTATGCATAAGTTCTAATCATACAGGTGCTGAAAAAAAAGTAAGCAGCAATAACATGTGTTACTGATGTCATAAATAACAAACCAGTCTATACCATGGAAACTGGATAAGGTATATCAGGTATGTACTGAATCAACACAAATCAAAACAAACTGTTGCCATATAGACGGTATATCCGGTGATACCGATAATGAATCCCACTATTCCGGATTCACTTACAATTGGAGATGGGCGGGTCCGGTTCTCCGAGAACCGAACCCACCCGAACTTTGGGTATCCGAGTACCGAGCTGAGCAGCTCGGTACTCTCCCGCCCGTTCCGAATCCAAATCGAGGCCGAACGTTATCGTGACGTCGTCGGATCTCGGGGCTCGGTTCTCGCGATACTTCAACTTTATAAATACACGCCTCCACAGCAATCCATCGCCATTTGACAGAGGGAGAGAGCAGGGTGTAGTCATAGGCTGATTAGAGCAGGGACAGAGAATACAATATTGTTCTTGCAATTGCTCTAACCAAAATCGCTAGTGCAGAGAGGAGGATAGAGGTTTATTATTTTTTCTTAATATTTGGCACTCCCCAGCGCTAATTGTGCATAAATATTTCTGGCTGTCAAAAGTCATATCTGTCAGCAGTATCTACCAAATAATTTTTAGCACTCCTCAGTGCTTTTGTGGTGTCCTCCCTAATTGTGCATTAATATTTCTGGCTGTCAAAAGTCATATCTGTCAGCAGTATCTACTAAATAATTTTTAGCACTCCTCAGTGCTTTTGGGGTGTCCTCCCTAATTGTGCATTAATATTTCTGGCTGTCAAAAGTCATATCTGTCAGCAGTATCTACTAAATAATTTTTAGCACTCCTCAGTGCTTTTGGGGTGTCCTCCCTAATTGTGCATTAATATTTCTGGCTGTCAAAAGTCATATCTGTCAGCATTATCTACTAAATAATTTTTAGCACTCCTCAGTGCTTTTGGGGTGTCCTCCCTAATTGTGCATTAATATTTCTGGCTGTCAAAAGTCATATCTGTCAGCAGTATCTACTAAATAATTTTTAGCACTCCTCAGTGCTTTTGGGGTGTCCTCCCTAATTGTGCATTAATATTTCTGGCTGTCAAAAGTCATATCTGTCAGCAGTATCTACTAAATAATTTTTAGCACTCTTCAGTGCTTTTGGGGTGTCCTCCCTAATTGTGCATTAATATTTCTGGCTGTCAAAAGTCATATCTGTCAGCAGTATCTACTAAATAATTTTTAGCACTCCTCAGTGCTTTTGGGGTGTCCTCCCTAATTGTGCATTAATATTTCTGGCTGTCAAAAGTCATATCTGTCAGCAGTATCTACTAAATAATTTTTAGCACTCCTCAGTGCTTTTGGGGTGTCCTCCCTAATTGTGCATTAATATTTCTGGCTGTCAAAAGTCATAACTGTCAGCAGTATCTACTAAATAATTTTTAGCACTCCTTAGTGCTTTTGGGGTGTCCTCCTTAATTGTGCATTAATATTTCTGGCTGTCAAAAGTCATATCTGTCAGCAGTATCTACTAAATAATTTTTAGCACTCCCCAGTGGTTTGCGCTCAGAATGGATTCAAAGCAGTCCACATATGATCTGAATGAGCAACCAGGGTCTGTCACCAGTCCTGATGTTAGTGTTCCCAGTACGTCATCTGGCCAAGGCGATGTCAAACAACAGAGTGTTTCCAAATTAGTGCAAAAAACAAAACCCCCAAAAAAATTTACTGTATTGAAGCGAAAAAGAAGTGTAACTGAGCAAAAGTTAAGTGACGATAAAAAAAAAATTGCAAGCATGCCATTCTACACACGCAGTGGCAAAGAAAGAATGAGGCCTTCACCTTTGGCTATCAGTGGCAGATCCCAAAAAGTTACCCAGCCTACAATTGGTGCACAACTACTGTTACGCGTCAAAGCCGAGCTGCAAGATAACAGTGAGGCATTACAGGAGAATATTTGCTCTGATTCACAAATGACAACAATCCCTGTGGAGAGTCCATCCAACAGTGGGATGTCTAATCGTGAGCATTCTGCTGATGTGTGCCTTAATAGCCCGAGTGTAGCCGGTGATACCCAAATTGAGGATGCCACTTTGGAATTAGAAGAGGATGAGGGGGAGATTTGTGTAGGCGACGAGGGCGCTAATGAGGATGTTGATGAGGATAAGGTTGTTTGTGTAAGTCCTGCACCAGTGGCAGCAGTTCTGGCACGTGACAAGAAAAAGGCCATTGTCATGCCTGGGTATAAAACAAAAAAATCCACTTCTTATGTGTGAAATTATTTCTACCCAAATCCAGACAACAATTGTATAGCCATTTGTAGTGTATGTCAAGCCACAGTCAGTCGAGGGAGGGACCTTAACCATCTTGGAACCTCGTCTATGTTACGCCATTTAACGAGAGTTCATGGCAAAGTGTTGGGAAAAGCTGAAAGTTCTTCCCAAAAAAATACAAGCACTCTATCATCAGCTAAGACCCTCCGCTCACCGACATCCCGACGGCTACAAAATACACCCACCACACCATACTCATCAATATCCTCAGTAGCGCTCGGAGTTAGCCCGGCATCCCACTTAAGGCTGGATGACTCCTGCACTATTATTGATTCCTCTGAAGAAAGCTTTAGTCCCACTGCTGCTGCTGTTGCTGCTGCTGGGGGTGAATCGTCATCCCAGATGCAGGTCAAGAAATTTATCCTTAAGGGTAGGGTGTCATAGACAGAGTGACCCCAAACTGACTTTGTCCATTTCTCACAATATTGTACAGTCTATAACGGCTGAATTTTTTGGTATTTTATACAAGTGGAGGGGGGCCTAGAGAGACAGAAACCAAACTGGCTTTCTCCATGTCAATTTATATTGTACAGTCTATAACGGCTGAATTTTTTTGTATTTTTGACAAGTGGAGGGGGGCCTATAGAGACAGAAAGCAAACTGCCTTTTTTCCATTTCTTTACATATTTAACTATAAGTGTAGGGTGTAATATACATCCAAAGACGATGGCTGCATTGCCAATATGCATAGATGGAGAGGAAGACAATCTGTTTTGTGAGTAGAATAAATGAAGGCCTACCAACGAAGAATTAAACTGTTTTTTTGGATGATTTATTACCTCAACAATTAGATTACTTATCTCTAAAACAGTTGGAGCACTAAATTGGGTTATTTTAGGCCCAAAAACATTGATTTTCCAACAAAATAGCAAAACAAAACAAAACAAAACCAAAACCAAAACCAAAACCAAAACATGCAATGGCGGTTTTGCAAAACCAAAACCAAAACCAAAACACGACGGTAATCCAGATCCAAAACCGAATCCACAACCAAAACACGGGGGTCAGTGACCATCTCTACTTACAATAGTCACAATGTCCAGGATATTCAATAGTGGTCCCGTAGAAATGTCAATGGTGCACAGATAAGTGCCTCATATGATAAAAAACGGTATGTGAATAGCGACCAATATAGTGATACCGTTGGGTATATTTCTGATCCAATACCTGGTATATAAAGATGGTAATGTTGTAGTCAGGTATATCGACAATCCTATCAACAAAACCCTTTTAGGGTAAAATGACCAATATGTCGTGCCAATCGGTAAAACATCAACAGACCTCCAGTCGGAATGGATGTCCAGATATTTGGAATGCTGGAGCGGACTTACCCGGTCCCGGGATATGTAGAAGATTGTGTCCGTTTGCAATCCAGTTGGTCTGCGTATCCGTGGGATGCTTTCCGGCGCGTGGGGTAAAAAGATGGTAGTGTGTCGACGGAAGTGACGTTAGGCCGCGGCCGCGGCTCAGTGAAATTCCGAATCGCGCATGCGAGTATGCGGAGGAAATAATCTCCGTTCTGTCGTCTGGCGTTTGTGGCCAAGAGGATAAAGTTAGTATGATCCTGTAATACGTAAACCTACGCGTTTCGCCAATAATGGCTTCCTCAGGGATGACTATTGTAAGTGAATCCGGAATAGTGGGATTCATTATCGGTATCACCGGATATACCGTCTATATGGCAACAGTTTGTTTTGATTTGTGTTGATTCAGTACATACCTGATATACCTTATCCAGTTTCCATGGTATAGACTGGTTTGTTATACATGACATCAGTAACACATGTTATTGCTGCTTACTTTTTTATCAGCACCTGTATGATTAGAACTTATGCATAATTGAAGTTATATGCATGAATAAAGGAATAAGCCATGTATCAATCACATTTCTTAGTTTGCGTAACAAATTGTCAGCTGTATTCCTGTTAGTGAAGCCGGTGATACAAAGAGTGGCCTGCCTGTAACAAATGTTACGTAGTGGTGTACATGCTGCTGCTGTTCCTGCTGGTGAAGGTGACTGACCAACGGAGTGGGCTGTCACAGTCATATAGTCTTTGGTTTGACCACTTCCACTTCTCCACATATCTGTGGTTAAGTGGACAGTAGGCAGAATGGCGTTTTTCAGCGCAATCTCTACATTTGTACACACTTTTTGGTATAGTTGTGGAAAAGATTTACGGGAAAAATGGTGTCGCGATGGAATTCTGTAACGCGGACACAAAACCTCAATTAACTGTGAAAAACCAGCGGCGTTTATTATAGATATTGGACACAGATCTAACACTAACATGGCAGCCATGGCGTCTGTGATTCGCTTGGCGACTGGGTGACTGCTGTCATATTTGCTTTCCCTAGCAAATGATTGTTTCACAGTTAATTGTTGAAATGTAGGACTGCTCTTTTTCTTGGCCTTCCTCTGGGCTGACGATTCACCCCCAGCAGCAGCAACAGCAGCAGCAGTGGGACTAACGCTTTCTTCAGAGGAATCAATAATAGTGCAGTCATCCATAGTCATCCAGCCTTAATATGTGGGATGCAGGGCTAACTCCGAGCGCTACTGAGAATATTGGTGAGGATGGTGTGGTGGGTGTATTTTGTAGCCGTCGTGATGTCGGTGACCGGAGGGTCCTAGCTGATCATAGAGTGCTTGTCATTTTTTTGGAAGAACTTTTAGCTTTTTCCAACACTTTGCCATGAACTTTCGTCAAATGCCGTAACATAGACGAGGTTCCAAGATGGTTAAGGTCCCTCCCTCGACTCACTGTGGCTTGACATACACTACAAATGGCTATACTTGTTGTTGTCTGTATTTGGGTAGAAATAATTCCACACATAAGAAGTGGATTATTTTGTTTTATGCCCAGGCATAACAATGGCCTTTTTCTTATCACGTGCCAGAACTGTTGCCACTGGTGCAGGACTTACACAAACAACCTCATCCTCATCAACATCCTCATTAGCGCCCTCGTCGCCTACACAAATCTCCCCCTTATCCTCTTCTATTTCCAAAGTGGAATCCTCAATTTGTGGATCACCGGTTACACTCGGGCTGTTCAGGCACACATCAGCAGAACTGCTGAAAGGGCCCCTCTTTATGGGTACACTAACAGAATGCTCACGATTAGACATACCACTGTTGGATGACCTCTCCACAGGGATTGGTGTAATTTCTGATTCAGAGCATACATTATCTTTTAATGTCTTACTGTTATCTTGCAGCTCGGCTTTGACGCGTAACAGTAGTTGCGCACCGTTTTTAGACTCCAAATTACTTGGTCTTGCTTGCTCGGTAACATTTTTTGATCTGCCACTAATAGAGTAAGGCGAAGGCCTCATTCTTTCTTTGCCACTGCGTGTGTAGAATGGCATGTTGCCAATTTTTTTTTTATCGGCAGTTAACTTTCCTCAGTCACATTTCTTTTTCGCTTCAACACTGTAAAATTTTTGGGGTGTGTGTTTTTTTGCCTGATTTAAAAAGACTATGTACTTTGACATCGCCTTTCCCAGATGACGTACTGGGAACACTACCATCGGGACTGGTGACAGAACCTGGTTGCTAATTCTGCTCATATGTGTACTGCTTTGAATTCATTTTAATGAGCCCAAAGCACTTGTAGTGCCAAAAATTGTATTAGATAGATACTGCTGACAAATATGACTTTTGACAGCCAGAAAAATTACAGTAATACACTGGGGAATATGGACCACCCCAAAAGCACTTGGAGTGCAAAATATTATTTAAGATACTGCTGACAAATATTACTTTTAACAGCCAGAAAAAGTATTGTTTCACTCTGGGGAATATGGGACACCCCAAAAGCACTTGGAGTGCAAAATATTGTTTTAGATACTGCTGACAAATATGACTTTTGAAAGCCAGAAAAGTTACTGTAAAACACTGGGGAATATGGGACACCCCAAAAGCACTTGGAGTGCAAAATATTGTTTTAGATACTGCTGACAAATATGACTTTTGACAGCCAGAAAAAGTATTGTTTCACACTGGGGAATATGGGACACCCCAAAAGCACTTGGAGTGCAAAATATTGTTTTAGATACTGCTAACAAATATGACTTTTGACAGCCAGAAAAATTACTGTAAAACACAGGGGAATATGGGACACGCCAAAAGTACTTGGAGTGCAAAATATTGTTTTAGATACTGCTGACAAATATGACTTTTGACAGCCAGAAAAGTTACTGTAAATCACTGGGGAATATGGGACACCCCAAAAGCACTTGGAGTGCAAAATATTATTTTAGATACTGCTGACAAATATGACTTTTGACAGCCAGAAAAAATATTGTTTCACACTGGGGAATATGGGACACCCCAAAAGCACTTGGAGTGCAAAATATTGTTTTAGATACTGCTGACAAACATGAATTTTGACAGCCAGAAAAAGTATTGTTTCACACTGAGGAATATGGGACACCCCAAAAGCACTTGGAGTGCAAAATATTGTTTGAGATACTGCTGACAAATATGACTTTTGACAGCCAAAACAATTAATGTAAAACACTGGGGAATATGGGACACCCCAAAAGCACTTGGAGTGCCAAAAATTGAAAAAAAAAGCCTCCTCTATCCTCCTCTCTTACTGCTCTAACAATTGCTAATACAATTGGTATTAGTATTAGAATTGTATAAATAGAATTGAAACAATAATGTGTACAATTATTGCTCTGTCCCTGCATAAATACAGCCTCTGATCTAACCCTGCTCTCTCCCTCTGTCAAATGACGATGGATTGCTGTATATTTATGCTTTTCAAAGCTCGCGAGAGCCGAGCTCAGAAATATGAATACGTCACAATGACGTTTTGCCTCGATTTCGATACCGAACGGGCGGGAGAGTACCGAGCGTGCTCGGCTCGGTACTCTCATAGGTAAAATTCGGATCGATTCGGATCTCGGGGAACCGAGCCCGCCCATCTCTAATCTAGACCACTATTTGTTACAAAACTAGACCGGGGCCAATTGATTCTTGATGAATTTGGCATTGCTACTGAAGCTGAATCTGCTAGTGTTGATCATCTTGTATCAAGAAAAAGCCAAAGCAAACCAAGGATTTAGCCTTTACCCTCTTTCTCAAAGTCTGCTCATACATGATGATGCTTTCCAGTTTTAAGTTGTTTGTATTTGAAATCATTACCTCATTTATACTAAGTTTTTAATGATGGCCTTGTGACTGTTCTGATATTCTTCTTTAATAACAACAAAATGAAGCTGGAGTGTCACGAAGTAAACCACAAGTCAAATTGGAATTAAAATATAATCATAAATAGCATAGGGGCTGAAGCTGAATGGGGCATATGCTATTTTGCATAGCATATTTTGCGTGAAATCATTCTGTGCATGCCCAGAAAGTAGGCATACGCATAATCTCCTATACAGACTTGCCTGATTCTGGTACTTACGCCCACCTGCACCAGGAGAGTTAGCATGGGGGAGGGAAGGAGCACAGAAACGCAGGCTGTGCACACCTGTTAGCAGGCCTGCTATAGTGCACATGCAAATACACGGATGATAATTTATTGTCAACCAAGAGCATATATTGCCGATGCAGAGGTGGATGCATCTAGAGATACATATAACTCTGCCTATGGACAATCTTTCACTTTTAGCGCTTTTTTTTAAGGTATTCCTGTTAGTAACTTTGATCCTGGACAAACCATGTTAAAGGGTGCAATTTAGCTTGTCACAAAAACTGAGTTATCAGACCCTGAAGTCTGTCTAGTTTGACGGTACTCTACCCAGAGGCACGGAGTCTAACGAGGCAGATGGTCATTGCCAGGGACCCCCGCAATGAGGTATGGACTTTACGGCCTCTGAGAGAGTGCTAGATGAAAACCGTGAGGAGAATCGATATGAGAGGAAAGCTGGAGTCTTCGGCCCTGGAGGAATTGGGAGAGCAGGGCAGGACACTTGGAATGATAGCCTGCAGAGGAAAGAGCTGCTGGCAACAGAATTCTGTGAGAAGATAGTCTGCGAACTTTGGGATACCACTGGAACAGTGAGCTGGACACTAGGTAGTGATAGTCTGCAGACTTGAGGATACCACTGGAACAGTGAGCTGGACACTAGGAAGTGATAGTCTGCGGCCTTGAGGATACTACTGGAACAGTAAGCTGCACACTAGGAAGTGATAGTCTGTGGACTTGAGGATACCACTGGAACAGCGTACTGCTAACAACGGAGTACTAAAAAAGTAATGAATAGCTGCAGCAAAGATACCATAACTCTAGGAACCACATCTGAGCACTAGCTGACGCAAAGAACAGGCACCATAATACTGCTGCAGGTGCTTTAAATATCCTGTTGGATGTGATTGACAGGCAAATGAATGGGAGGAAGATTTTCTAAAAAATATCCCGTCTGCACACACGCAGGCAAAGGCGGTTCACAGCGTCCAGCGCCAAAGAAGACCACGGCGGGGAGCAGGTAAGGACGCCGAGCCCCGGGCCGTAGGTCTGGGGTGAGACTTTATAATTTTGCATATAAGTAAAATACTGGCTGATTTTTTATGTAGCACACAAATACTTGTTAGCTTTATTTTTACACTGAAATTTAAAGTTGAACTAGGACATACCATACCCCAACTAGAAATCTGTCTCCAAATTTTAAATTTACCTCCCCCACTGATGCACCGAATGAAGTCCTTATTGCTAAAGAAGCAAATACCAGTAACAGGTATCAGGGTTCAGGATTGCGCATAAATAGCATAGTTTCTAGATTCCCGCAGGTAACAATGTAATATATAACACAGAACAGTCCATTGGCTACAAGTTTGCATACAAAGGATGGAGTCCTTATTGCTAGAGAAGCAAATACAGACAGCATACTGGTAACATGTATAAGGTTTAAAGGTTTGTAAATACACAGGAGTGCCAGGTCAAGAACAAAATTTACAGATACAAAAGATTTCCAGGTCAAGATCAAAGCTCCAGATGCACAGAATTACCAGGTCAGAATTAAGGTACCAAGGTTAATAGATCAAAAACAATATGGAGTTTATTGTAGTTCACCGCATATAATGATGGTCTTAGCACAAGCACATAGGATATTGCAGTAATCAATAGAAGACAGTTGAAACCACAGGTTCTGAGGTAATGCAGGAATATAACAGCCTTTGCGGCAATGCAGGAATATAACAACTGTTGAGGCAATACTAGGATATAACAATCTTTGTGGCAATGCAGCAATAAAACAGTCTTTGTGGCAATGAAGGAATTTAACATTCTTTGTGGCCATGCTGGTATATAACACAATCTTTGTGGCAATGCAGGAATATACCACAGCCTTTCCTGTGAATGCCACGTAGAGTGAGCAATTATAAAAACAGTCCATGTCTGAGGATACTGTGTACAGTCATGGCCAAAATTTTTGAGAATGACGCAAGTATTGATTTTCACAAAGTCTGCTGCTTCAGTGTTTTTAGACCTTTTTGTCAGATGTGCTATGGTATACTGAAGTAAAATTACAAGCATTTCATATGTGTCAAAGGCATTTATTGACAATTACATTAAGTTTATGCAAAGAGTCAATATTTGCAGTGTTGAAGACCTCTGCAATTCACCCTGGCATGCTGCCAATCAACTTCTGGGCCACATACTGACTGATGGCCGCCCATTCTTGTCTAATCAATGTTTGGAGTTTGTCAGTATTTTTTTTTTTTTGGGGGGGGGGGGTGGGGTTTGCCACCTTTAGGACTGACCACAAGTTCTCAATGGGATTAAGGTCTGGGAAGTTTACTGGCCATGGGTCCAAAATTTTGATGTTTTGATCCCCAAGCCACTTAGTTTTCATTTTTGCAGTATGGTAAGGTGCTCCATCATGCTGGAAAAGGCATTGTTCGTCACCAAACTGTTCTTAGATCATTGGGAGACATTGCTCTTGAAAGGGGATTCATCAGAGAAAATTATTTAACCCCAGTCCTCAGCAATCCATTCCCTGTACCTTTTGCAGAATATCAGTCTGTCCCTGATGTTTTTCTTGGAGAGAAGTGGCTTTTTTTGCCTTCTTGACACCAGGCCATCCTCCAAAAGTTTTTGCCGCACTGTGCATGCAGATGCACTCACACCTGCCTGTTGCCATTCCTGAGCAAGTTCTGTGATGGTGGTGCCCCGATCCCGCAGCTGAATCAACTTTAGGAGACGGTCCTGGCGCTTGTTGGATGTTCTTTGGAGCCCTGAAGCCTTCTTCACAACTATTGAACCTCTCTCCTTGAAGTTCTTGATGTTTGATTTTGGTGCAATCTTTCTAGCACAATAAACTTGTCTGTGAAGTCCTTTTTGTGCAAAGCAATGATAACCATAGTTAACAGAGGAAGAATAATGATTTCAAGCACCACCCTCCTTTTAAAGCTTCCAGTCTGTTATTCTAACTAAACCAGCATGACAGAATGATCTCCAGCCTTGTCCTAGTCAACACTCTAACCTGATGAGAGAATCACTGACCTGATGTCAGCTGGTCCTTTTGTGGCAGAGCTGAAATGCAGTGGAAATGTTGTTTTTGGGATAAGGTTCATTGTCATGGCAAAGAGGGACTTTGAAATTAATTGCAATTCATCTGATCACTCTTCTTGACATTCTGGAATATATGCAAATTGCCATCATAAAAACTGACGCAGCAGACTTTGTGAAAAATAATATTTGTGTCATTCTCAAAACTTTTGGCCATGACTGTAGAGCTATAAGAATATATTGCAACTAGAAAGCCAATATCAGGAACCAGCAGACTATAAGTTGCAAAGCCAGGTATCAGGGACCAGGAGACAATAAGTTTCAAAGGACCAAGAGACTGCTGAAGCAAGGAACTTTTTAATGCAACGTTAGGAGTCACAAAGATAGAGGAACCTGGAAGCTAGCAGTTAACGCTATCACTGGCAATGAATGTAGGACAGTTGAAACCTTGTAGAGTGCAGCCTTCCAGTCAGAACTCAGAGGGAAACATATCTAAGCTGCATAGCAGATCTGAGTAACAACAGTTGCTCTTGATTGCAAACACATGTTCTAGCTTGCATACGCAACTATCATTGTACGCTTAGATTGTACGCTCCTTTGAGCAGGGTCTTCTCTCCTCCTGTCTTCTCCACTTTCAACTCTGCTCGCCAGCTTCCCTGCTTCCACCTCGAGGACCCTCTTCCCCGCCCCCTCTCGCTCCCTCTTCTTCCCCCTGGGGGTCTCCCTCTCATCTGTGCCCTCCCTCCTAGGTGCCGTTGTTGGCAGACCATCCCCTCTCCTCTTCCCCCCTCTAGCTGTGCCCTGAGCTCACTGAGTTATTGTGATTATTGTTTACTGTACTGTGCTGTCTCACCTCGTATTGTAATTTCGTTTGTCCCTGTACGGCGCCGCGGACACCTAGTGGCGCCCTATAAATAAAAATTAATAATAATAATAATAAAATCATCACTAGTAATTGGACTTACACCCGACCTGTAGCTGATGTAAGTGATACGACAAAAAAACACGTATCAAAGCTTGAATCTGACATTGCTGTAGTCTGTAGTAAGGATCCTTTGCACTCAAAGGTGAAATGGACATTGCTGCATTCACTGGCGTATAGTCAGGATCAGGGCATGCACAGAGCAATTTTACGCAAAATAAGGTACATAGCAGCATTTACATTCTTTAACGAATCAGACCCTTTTGGGGGGTATTCAATTGTTAGCGTTAACGCTAAAAAACGAGCGCTCAAAAAATATTACCTTTTATACGGTAATATTGCGCTCGAAAAGCGTTAATACGGTAGTTTACTCGCGGAATTTCAGCTCGCCGCTCAGGGAGCAGCAAGCTGAAATTCCGCGAGTAATTACCGTATTAACGCTAAGATTTTTTGAGCGCTCGTTTGAGAGCGTTAACACTAACAATTGAATACCCCCCTTTGTGTTTCAAAATTGTTTGACCACTGAACCACTTACTCAGTTCCTCAATGATCCAAAACACATGATGTCCTCGTTCTTTCCCATTGGGAAGGGTTTTCCCCCTATTCAAGCAAGGACTCGACAACACCATGCACCCAAGAGCATTGGTTCTTTTCCAACTCATTAACATCTATTCAGGTGCTGCAATGTATTAAAAGATTGCATCTTTAACAACTAGACAACTAGCTTTGATCAGTATACCAGTTGGGATCCAAATGCTTGTCCTTGTATCGTGGTGGATTAAAGATTTAATAGTTCCACTGGATTAAAGACTTAATAGTTCCACTCATTACAAGCTTTACACCATGAAAAATCAAATATGTTTCCCGAGCACTCTGGCTCCAGTGTTGCTTGAAGGCATGCTAGCTGCTTTATGGCTCATCAATGGTCAACCTCCAAAGTAATGGGTGAGCATGGCTCTTCCTCTTCTAAGGACTCGTCTGACATACCATCCCTCATTCTGTGTCACAGCTTACTTCCCTGCACCTTCTCTGTTGGCTGACCTCAGTTGTTCCACCCCATATTTATCTGGCGCAGTGGTCAGTGCCTTGTCACTTTCACTGACTTTTTCCACAGTCACATCTGAAGACTTAGTCACCTCTGTGGGGCTTGTTCTTTCTATTACACCCCTTGGCTCTCTCAATACATTACTTTCAACAAGAAGAAGGTTTCTAATTATATCTGCTCTCTTGTCCGTCCCTGAAAACGCCCTCTTCTTGCAGGATTTCAAGGACTGGCAGCTCTGGTCTCCAGGGCCCTTGCACTGTGCTTCCATTCACAGGAGGTTGGTACCGTGTCATCTCATAGGCTGCTGGCCTCATATCAGGCACCATAGCTATAAGTTTACCAATTTTTAGTAGCAGATCTCCCCACACCATTTTAAGCAACTTTTCAACCCATAATTCCATTCTCAGTGCATTGACAGACACAAAACAATCTACAGCAGCAGTCTTTTTTCTGACTCCTACCATTCCTTAGGGAAACCTGGATTTCAGATATTTCTGGGAAGTTCTCTTGGTGGGCTTTCTCTAATATCTCTGCCCTGCTTAACAATTTTACAGGTGAGTCTCTTACATGAAGCTGCCTCTCTCTCTATGTCCCCCTGAATCCTGAAGAGGAGCAGTATGCTGTCCATTTCTTAATTTTGGGTTGCTTCTTTTTCCTTTTCCCAACTTCTTCTTTGGGGTCAATGTACAGTCCAATACACAACAGACAACTCTCTAAGTGGCTCCCTCCAACATAGGGAAACAATATAGCCACTGACTGCTTAGTGGGATATTCATAACCTCACCTTCCCAGAATCCTCTAGGGTTGAAATGGTACCACTTTCTCTCATCAAACTTCCTACTGCTTGTAAAGGCTTGTATAGAGTTTTGACAGGGCTCTCCCATGGAAACAAACTCCATATGTATACACAGGATCAACTGCCATTTGTACTTCCCTTATTCTGCCACTTATTTTCAATTCTGCCTCTGGGGTGCTACTCTCAATCACACTAATTATGGTGTACAATACACCAAATTGTGGTGGTGTGTGAGTTAGAATTTAGATTTTTTTTTTTTAAGAATTATTATGGAATTATAGAAAAATGTATCCAGTAAAGTGCCCCTATCAAATAAAAGTCACCCAACTGTTAGGAACCCCTCCAGCCGGCACAACACAACCCGGAATCTACTCTGCCAATCAGGTGTTTACTGGAGCCCCTGATGGTGGGGACAGACTGGGCCGCAGACTGACAGAGGGTCGTTAAGTGCGTACCGGCTGCGGAGAACCCAGGCAAGCGGAGTGAGGTCCACGCAGAGGTCAAGGGCCGGCAACAGACAACAGTATTGGTAAACAAGCTGAGGTCAGGGGTCACAGGCGGATAGCAGAAACGGTAAACAGGCCAGAGATCAGGGTCACAGGAAACACAAGCGAAGTCCAATTCAAAGCCAAGGGTCATACACGGGAAATCAGTAGCAGTATCAGGATACAGGAACAGGAACAAGCAGGTCAGCAGACTGGAGCACAGAAGCTATAACCGGCAGTGAGTTTGCAGAACTCACTGCCTTAAATATACAAGAGGACCAATCAGAGCCTAGCTCTGCAAGCAGACCCAGGGGCTGACTAATTAATAAATCAAGGCCAGATAGCCACCAAGCTATTATATATTTCTGCGCACGCACCCGGCTGTCCCCTGTTGCCGGGACGCGGCGCTACACTGCGGGGCGTCCGACGGTTGCCTCGGCAACGGTCGGGAGTTGGGAGGAAGTGACGTCCCGGTTGTCATGGTGACGGCCGGGACGCCAGGGCGCACGGGAAGCGAGCCGCGGTGGCTGTGAGTACCGCCGCGGCTCGTGACACCAACAGGATCCTAATTCAGCTATTCATTTGTTAGCTTAACGCTATATCAAATATAGGCATATATATTACAGGTGTCCAAAAACATATCTTGTTTTCAAAATATTTATTTACATTTTTAATGTTTTTCATTGTTCTGTTGGTACAAAAAGGATAAAAAGCACAGGATATATTTTCTGAAAGGTCTTAGTTACACAAAGAAATAATTAAATAACACTTGTACCTGTTCAGGAGTAGTCACATCTCCAATCCAGTGTTGTTCTTTTAAAAGATGTTGGTAACTGAGGCAATGCTTTACTGCAGTTGGGACGTTACCCATCAGGCAAAAGGTAAAATCATGCAACCTTGCTTTCCATTGCTAAATAACTGAAACAGAAAAAAAAGTGATTTTTCTAGAATATATATGCCATGTACCCAAACATATATACAAACATTTATGTAGCAGTTACTTACACTTCTGAGCAGAAAAAAATATGCAAATTTATTTTCAGTAGAGAAAACACTTCAGGAGATAACTTATACTTTCTTCTGTTAACTCAAAGGCGGGAACCAAGGCTGACACTAGATACAGGCATAACAGATAGCTGACTCGGGAGCAAAAAATCTTTGGGTTGACAGACCAAGAAAACATTCTCTCCTGCTTTAATCCCCAAACAAGCAATTTTTTTTTTGTTCTAACCAACACAATCAGCGCTGTTGAAGAATGCAGCATATTGGGCTATGTTAACTGTGACCAATTAGAGGTTATATTGCAGTGTGGTGCTCTCAGGGATTAATGTCGTGATCAAAGCGCCATGTAACAGGTGCTACATCTATATGTGTCAATTGCTCCTGCCTTTAAAATTATGTCAATCTACCGACACTGAACCTATCGACAGCCAGACTGTTGACACCAAAAGTTCGACAGTAACAAATGTTGACAGGTTCAGTGTGTCAACGTGGCTAAAATACTGACATTGTGACTGCTGAATTTCAGTCAACAGTCACAATGTTGACAGTCGATTGCGCTGGTGGGTCCAGCAATGTCAGCACCGGACCCACCAGTGCAAAACAGTTTATACATATTAAAAAAACAACAACAGCGTGCCTCCCCCCCCCCCTCCCCCCAACACACATCAACCCTAGTGCTGCCATACAGCTGCCAGACCCTCAAAACTGCTTCCGGCACAAAATATTTTTTTTTATTTTTTTTATCTATTCACATTTTATTTGATTTGTTTATTACTGTATTTTTTACTGTTTTGTGTCGGCAGGTCTGGCAGCACTAGGGTTAATGTGTTTTTGAGGGGGATAGCAGGACTCACTGTTTTTCTTTTCTTTTGGTTTTTTTATTTTTTGTTATGTACTACCTGTTTTGTGCTGGCGGGTCCAGGGGCTGTATTGCCACTGGCATTGCCCTTTGAATATCAACATTGTGACTGTCGACTTTACTACAGTTGACAGACATTGAACCTGTATTTCTAACTGTTGACATTTTGATGTTAACTTGTTCTGTGCTGTCTAGTGGCACACATACATGTACTTTTCCAAACATGACCATAAGGTCCTGTCCATTGGCCAGTCAAATCTAGCCCTGATTGGATAACTCAGTGCAGTCTACCCATCTCCCATATCATCATCATCATCATTTATTTATATAGCGCCACTAATTCCTCTATTTACTAATTCCATATAAAGAGCACATGTTGTGTACCATGTGTACTTCAGGATGAATTATCTGTAAAACATACTTGTGTATGTTAGTCCTTGTAAAGACTACATGCAATAAACACCATTCTGCTTACAACATCCTGCATGATGCCTATTACCTGCTATACCTTGTCACCTACATATTAGAGCTAAACCTCTAAACCATTTGCCAGCTGTCCTCTGTTGAATCCAGCATCCTCCATAATTTTGTCTTGCTGCTACCCCGCAGTCTTGATCCTAAGTAAGCGGTCAGGAAGAACCAGCCACAGTCAACAGCCAAGATGTGCTGCAGCAACTATACATGACACCCAGAAGTAAGCGGCTCCAGGTGCACAACCACAGACAAACTGACAGGAAAAGACAGGGTAGAGTAAGACTACCTTGTTACTGCTACACATTTCACTTGTTTGCATCTACTGCATTTAACTGCATCAGGAAGCCCAGAGGTCAAAGAGGGCTGGTATACAGTGGTACGCCATACCGCCACATGCCTTCATTATAAAACTATCAGATTATATTTACTTACATTTTCTATACCGCCACTTCGACCACTGAGGAAGCCTACAGTGATCTCTAAGATGTCAGTAAAAGCACAAATAAAAAAGAATATCAAATGTGATTGTATTTGATATGCATTATTACTAGTGTTTTTACTAGTGTTACAAAATGCAAGTAAAATGCTAGTGAGACTGTGGCATTAAGGCGACTGCATGAAATATAGAGGTCTAGTTTAAATGTTTATTAGAGTAAAAGAAAAACAGCGAACCTGCACTCACAGTCATTCCAAATTCAGATAAAATTGAAAGAAAAATATATATGTGACAATTTAATGCATTAACTTAAATTTCTAATTCAACATTTTAATGATAATGTAATTTTATTTATTATATGAAGAAAGTAAAGAAATATTACATGTCTCCTAACTTTCTCTACTGGTGAGTTTGCGTTTGAATCTAATCTGATTCAAGACGTTCACAATAGGGTTTGTGGGTTCTAAGATGCAATATGCCTAAAAAGATTACTCTCCATAACTTCTGTTTAGGCATAACTATCTCCCTAAAGTTTTCTCCATCAAAAACAGCCAATCAACAGGGACTCAAGTAGGGATTGACTAATTTGACCAGTTTATATAAGGCATTATTTGGAATATCAATATAATAAAATAATACAAACAATAGTCCTTTAACAATTGTGCTGCCATCAAGGTGAGCAGTCTTGGGATACATAAAGTCTTATTCAATCTTGCTTTATGATGGGAGTAAATGAAACACACACACCAATGCCCCTGGTCAACAATTACCACTTGCCTCCGGTTGTTTTTCTTTTGGGTTGACCATAATACTCACAGTGCCCCTAGAATATATACTAAGCAATATTCTAGATTGCTTGCATTACTTGCTTGACTATTGACACAATACACATAGCATACAACAGTCTTTCCCAGTTTACGATAAACTGCAGATATCTGTGTTATATATATTTGTAAGTATAAAACCATTCACAATAAAAAAAATATAAATAACATTGTAAACAATATTATTATTATAGTAAATACTAAAGCTATTCTGAGCCTTTCAGGCAATGAAACAGATAAATATGTAATTTATTACCCTGTAATACAGTATACTATTACAATGCTGTTTTATTTTCCTGTGTCACCTTCCAGCTCAGCCCTATGCTGATCTGCATCATCTGCATTCTGAGAATGTACCATATAGATTCTGCGACAGTCAGGAAAAACTGTCATGCTGATTAAATGTACAGACACAGTAAATATTGTTCCCCTTGATGGGTTTTAACATGTTTTATTCCATCTAGATGTCTAGTAGACTATACCCCATCATAATAATAATAATACATTGACTTCCACATTTTCCTTAATCATGCATTGCACAGTTCACTTGCATTATTTGTTTTTAATCTTACCCATAACAAAAACAGAGCTGTATACTGTACGTTTTAATCCATCAGGTTGCCTGTATAGGTTTCCTGCCTTTATCACAGGGCTATGTGTGCTCTAGGCATGCTCAGCTGAAGATGCGATCACATCTGTCTTAAAGGGGTCAGGGCACACAGCTATTTAAAAGGGAAACACCACAATATGCTTACTTCACTTTAAAATATATGAAAGTATATGATTTAGTTATTTAAATAACTGGAATATTTAAGAAAAACATTTAGCTTGCATTAACTCTAAAAACACATGTAGAATGAATCCTGCAGAAGCAATATACTGCGTTATCTAAAGGTAAGTAACCTTAGCATATGATTCCCACTATAAAAAAAATAGGAGGAGATATAATAAAGTGTACATTTTGGTGGTTGTTTAAACTGCTGCACATTGCCAACACTTTTGACCTCTATATACAATCCAGTAATTTGGAGGGTGCAAACACAAATTGCTGACGATGTACTGCGATGTGCTGCGATGTTCTGCAGTTTCTAAACTCCAAAAGCACCTACAGTTTCTAACAAAAGTGATGTTTTTTGTTTGTTTTGTTTAAAAATGTCTTTTCTCATTGCCCCTGAGACCTCAGAGGTCATATAAAGTCCAGATAGGTGATCAGAGAGGAGCATTTGAGAGTTTCGGTTTGCAGTGAGTACTATTGAATTTTAAGATTGTTGAGAGGTGCCATACGTGACATACTCCAGACTGGATATGCTCTTTGTAGATGCTTACACAACCCGGGCCCTGACCTCAGCGACAATCACCTCGGTCGTCTCCCGGTCTGACCATTCAGCTGTAATGCTGCAACTTGATGTTTTGCTACCTTTTATACCTTGTTATAGGTGGAAATTGAATGACCACTTAAATTAAATGCCTTGTTCTGTGAGGCCAGCCTGGTAAATTGCTTGCCTCCAAAGCGACTAAGACACTCCAGTGGCTCCAGCAGTGTTTTTATGAAAAAGGCAATAGGCAGATACACTACTCCAGAATAAGCACACTTGTAATCCGCATCGTAGCTATGAGGGACCCAGCCCAACGGTCTGTTTACGACCCCCGAGCCATAGCCAATATACTCCACTATTAAATTAAATTGGCCCACCATCACCCCACAAATAAAATTGCACACATTAGCCACCACCTACCTCACACCCACATTATATTACCACAAGCTTCCCTGCCCTTACCCCCCATTTCACTTACAACAAAATAAATGTGAATTATTTAATGCCAGGGATGGTTGTGTGAAATGGATATATATATTAAACTTAAATGCTATTTATTGCTAGGCCTGTTTGGAGATAGGGAAATCGGTTTATTTATTAAATGAGGATACTATTAATTTAATGTCGGGGCTGGTTGGAGGGAAAGAAATCTATTTATTAAAAGTGAATACTATTATTTTAAAGTTGGGGCTGGAGGGAGGCCTAATTATTAAAAAAGGACCCTGCCCAGCTGATCACAGAGAGGAGATGAAGCAGAGGTAAGTCACATTTACTTAATTATATTGTAATTATTTTTGTTTTTTTGCTTATTTTTGCAAACCTGACAATGTTCCCTGTTCTAGGCATAATATGAATTGGGGGCAGTACTCTGTGGGATAATATTGTTTGGGGCACTACTCTGTGGCATAATATTGTTTGGGGGCACTACTGTATGGCATAATATGATTGGGAGCATTACTGTGTGGCATAATATAATTTGTGGCATAAATTGAACAATGTGACATAAACAGGGCAATCTTAACAACATTATGGGCCCTCAGGCAAAGCAGTGCACCGGGGGCCCCTGCCTACATATATATATATATATATATATATATATATATATGAAATTGTCAGGCATGATAACGTTATCATGCCCGACATTCAGTGCGAGAGCAGCACGGAGGAGGGGAATGGGAAGGGAGCTGGATCGCCACCTGACCTGCCCGAGTGACCTCAAAAGGTAAGTTGTTGTTTTTTGCAAGAACTTTTTATTTTTTGCAGGATTATTTATTCTAATTAAGAGCCCTGCCTACGGGGCCCCTTTGCCATGGGGCCCCTGGGCACCTGCCCATCGTGCCCAGTAGAAAAGATGGCCCTGGGCATAAATTTAACTGGGGCACTACTGTGTGGCTTAATGTGAACGTTTATTTGTTGGTTCCATTAATATTATTAATATATATATAATATAAAATCTCTATATCTAAATGCACAATTGGCACACCTGGGCTTGACTAGATTTTAGCCAACCCCTGATCTGCAGTAAAAGTAATTCCCATGGAGCCAAGGTTGGGGGTGGCACTGTATATTCTCACTAACGGTAGTATTAGTATGCGGATACACAGGTTAATTGTAACTATTATGAGACAAGGTGCCTCTCTGCTTGTATATGTGTTTTGTGTGTGTTTTCAATTTTTGTCTTTCTTTGAAACATTATTTTTTCATATTTGTCTGTTTCATTATAACATCTATACACCTTCCACTACATATGTAGTGTTTTTAGGGCACTGTTCCTGAAACTCAGGACTACTGTTCTGTCTTCCGGGAGGTATGTCACACTTCTTTGAGCAGGCACTACACTTCTGTCGATGGTGTACGCAACAATGCAAGTTTTTTGCTGTAGGGGAGTGGCCTAGTGCTTTTCACACTCACACGCACCCTTTAATCGTGAGAGCCATTGATTTAACATTGTGACTGGTCGGGGAAGGGGGCTAGAGTGTGCTCTCATTATTAGGCTTTCCATATTTAATGTATTTATCCCTTTTTTTAAAAAAAAACCTCTTTATTTAAAGAGGAAACAACAGGAAAAATATAGTCAACATATTGAACATAAAAGTATTAATATACTAGGTGTCTCCTCTGTTTTATACATTTATATAGGTTGGGTAAGGGGGGTTGAGAGGGGGGATGGGAAGAGGAAGAAGGGATGGGAGGTAGAAAGACACAGATACAATTTACAATATTGCTAGCAGAAAAAAAAACAAAAAAACAAGAACATGGAACGCTGCTAGGAAAAACTAAACCACGCCGTTAAATTAGCGAGAAAAAAACGAAATAAATAACAGACATACATTACTCACCAGCAACACGCCGCATCCAACCTAGGGGATCCGGAGGCGGCCCAAGAGCTATATTCCACCTGCGGGAGGGGGAGCCATATTGGACAGACCGCAGCGCCCTTCTAGTGAGTACCACGGAGCCCACACCTTATCAAAGTTATATGATTTATCGTGAAGGTAGCACGTTATACTCTCCATGCTTGCGACATGTCCTATGTAAGACCGTAATTTCTGCATGGACGGAGCATTGGGGTCTTTCCAATGTTTTGCTATTAGGGATTTAGTAGCTGCCAGGATATGGGAGATTAGCTTGTTAGAAGGCGCGCTCTCATCAGGTATAGGGCGAGAGAGAAGGGATGACCAGGGGTCTTTATTTATCTGTTGTTCTGACACAGAATTTATAAGTGTAAGAACCATATTCCAGAAGGGAACTATGCGATGGCAGGTCCACCATATATGCAGCATCGTGCCTCTCTGGCCACATTCCCGCCAGCAGCTCGGAGTGGCCATGGGAAACATTCGAGACAGCCTATCAGGAGTATAGTACCACCTATAGTACACTTTGTAGGCTGTTTCCTTAATTAATGTAGAGATCGAGCTCTTGGCAATCCCCTCCCTGATCTCCTCCCAGCATGAGTCATCTGGAGGAGGTCCCAGGTCATTTTCCCATTCCCGCTCATGTCGGCCTGGCGTATCAAAGGTATATTCTATGAGCCAATTATAGATCCGGGAGATCATCCCTTTAGTAAGAGGGGAATGTAGACACATGTACTCAAAGGAAGTAAGGGTCCGGAGAACGTCCTGGGAAGGCAAAAACATAGCGAAGTGTCGGACCTGGAAGTACTCAAAAAAGAGCGGGCGAAACGGCTCAAAACTGTGGTGAAGCTCCGACATAAAGGCCCAATTTTGATTGACTGCCAAGTCCGAAACCACCCGAATTCCCCCCTTCATCAAATGTTTAAATTGCTGTGTTGAATTGCCGAGAGGGAAGTGTGGGTTGTTCCAGAGAGGGGTCAGAGGTGAGATAAGGGAGGACAATTTATATTTGACCCGACATGAGTCCCAAAGGGACAAACAGAATTTAAGAGATTGAAGGGAGGAGGCCGCTGGTGGTCTATCCACATTAGCCAGGCCCCAGAGTGATGCCATAGAGGGGGCATAGGTTACCGCCACCTGGGTCAGATGGGATGCCAAATAATAAAATTTAATGTCTGGAAAGCCTCTGCCTCCCCGGGCCCTGGGCTTTTTAAGTACTGCCACCGAAATTCTAGGGGGCTTGGCACGCCATATAAACTTTAGGAAGGAGGAATGCAGATCTCTAAATACAGAGTCAGGGACCCTCACCGGAAGAGTCTGAAAAAGATATAGAAGTTTAGGGATCAGGTTCATCTTGATAGCGATGATCCTCCCCAGCCACGATATGATATAGCTCTTCCACATCACTAGGTCCTGTTTGATTTTGGTCAGAAGAGGGGGGAAGTTTTCCCGATATAATCTATCATAAGTCGAGGTGATATAAACTCCGATATACTTAATCTTATTCGCCTGCCAGTGTAGTGCGATACATATCCCTTTTTGAAAACAGGACCCCAACATTCCAGGGTTCAAACAGCAACTGAGCTTAAGACATCAGCAGCAGCAGGTAGTGAATGCTGCAGAACAGGTAGGAGAGAGCTGGACAGTCTGCCAACTGTTCTGATTCTAGTGGGGCAAGACTTTGTCCCGATCTAAGGGGTGGGGCCTAGACTATGCACTCTTTATATACACTGCATTATTTATATACTATACTATGCCGCTAGCTATGCCCTTCATGGGCTGACCACCCCCCCCCCTCTAGTGTCTGGTCTCGCCTCTACGGTGTCTGGCCACACCCCCTATGGTGGGCCCCTACCATTGCAGTCCCCCTGTGGCCCGTCATGTCCCAGTCTAACACTGACGCTTTGTATGTAGTATGTATAGCCACTGATTTTATAAACACAATTTTGAGAAGCTCGATTTTGCACACAAAAAGATAAAAACAAGTTTATAATCTCAATTGGAGTTAATGGAGTCTAAGCTCAAGGCCCATCCAAGAATTTAGATCCACACTACATGGTGATCCAAAAATGTGTGAATTCAAAGCCCTACAGTTTAAGCTGACCCATGGTATAGTAAATTGTGAGGGATACCATTGCACCTTCTAAAGCAAGCCCATCATATGTTTTGCCCCTGTCCTACAAGACCATTCATTTGGCGCTGGTAAAAGCATTAACTCAAATAGATCTTCTATAGATCTTCTGTATTGTGTATATGTACTAAACATGTAACAGCTGTTCCAAAACATCATATTATTACTACGGTCTCATTCTATATTCAGAAATATTTCAGTCATGTCCAAATTGTGCATGCAACAAAGAAAACGGCTTGAAAATCTGATTTATAACAACACTGCTAAATAATCACAGTTAAAGCTTATCTATTTCTGCTCTAAATACTATTACATAGAGCACACTTTCTGTTAACAGCCTGTATTGCATACTTTGCAATTTATGGACCCATAGATAAGTTGAAAACACAGTATTTTAAAGGGTATTAACAGGGACTGAATTTGTATTTCATGTAAATAATCCAGAATATTTTATGTACATACCTCCTACCTGTCTCCATTTAGACAGGATATTTCTGACTGGGAGGACTGTCTGCCACTTGTCCAAACATGATTGTGTCTTACATTGAAACAATATCAAGCAGTCTCCAAATGTTGCAGTGGTGCTCTGGAGACCTGCACTCATGCTCAGAAGAGCAGAGTGGGGCATCGGTACTGGATGAACAGCCCCCCCTCTCTGTCGGACCCCACATGGGCTACTCTAGCGTTAGTTCTGACACTGTATACGCTTGAAAAATACTGTGTACATGTTCGTTTATCATCTTTTATTGTGAGCAAATGTCTAGTAGTCTCTAAACCAATTCTTCACATTAATACAATAGCATATGTACAATGAATCTGTATGTCTGGTAACAGCACTTTTTTTTCATTTGCTTAGTCTGCAAGAGATTACCAGGTTCATAGCCAATGCTGATTACATTCATACACATAGAGCCTTGAGGCATTAGACATGATGCTTTTGTTTTAGCTTTATGTGAATGGTTATGCTTTCTTACAACAGATGTTATTAAAGAAAAATGAACTCCTACAAATCTCTGTGTATGTGTTGGTTTGCAATATGCAGTAATGTATTTTAGTGCGTAGGAAAACAAATAGCCATTTAGTTAAAGGACAAGGACTTAATATGCTAACTTGAGCTTTAAGAGAGTATGATGCTAGCAAATTTAGTTTGTTTCTTAATATTTCAAATACTTATAATTATTTATTTAAACATAAACTAAAAAGGTACTTGCCAAGAAACTTAAATGCACTAAAACATGTTCTATCAATGTATACCCCAGTTTCTTAGATCCAGGTGCCAAGAACTGATAAAACTGCTTTTGAATGGTCCCTATACATCTACATCTTCGATTTTATGCATCTTGTACATGTGTAGAGATGACCAAATCACTTTTAATTCATAACTATTTGGCCTGCTCATCCAAAATGTTTGTTGCAAAGGCAGATCAAACTACTGGTGACATTCATGAAAATATTGGTTCAAACAGAGATGTGCGCTAACCCTTGTGTGTTGGTTTTGGACGTGGTTTTGGTTACAAAACGTCTTTATGTTTTGGTTTTGTTACAGTTTTTGTCCAAAAATCCTGAACGGTTTTAGTTTTGGATCTGGATTTAATTAAAAATTGTGAAAAATAGGTAAAATTATGTGGTCTTGAGCTGCTTTTGCTCTTATATTACTATTTCTTGCATTAACAATCATTTACAGTCATTTACAGTCTATTTTCTAATGATCTCTTCATAACTGTTCAAATTTTCACTAATTTTGGCAAAAGTCTGCAGCGATCTGGTTGGCTAATATTAGTGACAGAGTAGCTGCAAAAATACATGGCAGTTTACTAAAAGATACAATCACAGCACTGGGGTCATGAGTTCAATTCCCGTCCATGGCCTTATCTGTGTGGAGTTTGTATGTTCTCCCTGTGTTTGCGTGGGTTTCCTCCGGGTGCTCCGTGTTCCTCCCACACTCCAAAAACATACTAGTAGGTTAATTGGCTGCTATCAAAATTGACCCTAGTCTCTCCCTGTCTGTCTCCCTCTGTCTATTTGTCTCTCTCTCTGTCTGTTTGTGTGAGTGTGTATCTATATTAGGGAATTTAGACTGTAAGTTCCAATGGGGCAGGGACTGATGTGAGTTCTCTGTACAGCGCTGCGGAATTAGTGGCGCTATATAAATAAATGATGATGATGATGAATCACGATTTTTGCTTTAATTTTCTTTAAATTCAATTCCATATCTCACATTATAAGTCGACGTTTCGATCCTACATTTAGACCTTTGTAAAGACAACCGCATAGAACAATAGAAAAGACAGATATTAAAAAAAAATATGCAATCCCAGATAGTCTTCAGGTGCTGCTCATGATTCATCAAGAGGTGATAGTCTGCATATCAGTGCAAAATATATATGAGACAATGGCTCCCTTGCATTCTATATGAGGCACTGCAAACAATATGCATTCCACCCTGGAACGTATAACCAGAAGTGCCAAACTGAAAGTGCCAAAGCCGGAAGTACCCAAATAGGTTTTCACTATAACAACCAAACTCAGCGTTTTCTAGGTGAGTCACTGGAACACCTTCCTAGCAGGTGTGTATTGCCCATGAGTACCGAAGACATAACGCACCTGCACTATCAAATGCACAAACGGGTGGTATGCGTTCCAGCTTGGAATGCATTAACCAGAAGTGCAATGACACACTTCCTGTATAACAAACGTTTTGGTTCCATAGCTTCCAAGCAATGATGTTTTGCCTGGGTTTCATATGCGATTTTGGGTGAAGTATCAAGTCGTGTTTCTTATCTACTCGGAACCACAAATCTTGGATCTGTTGGATTTCTCCAAATCCAAACTGCTCATCTTTAGGTTCAAATAAATATATGTTCAAGACAAGTATAGGTCACTAAAATGGGGCAATTATTTCACCTAATATCATCAGGGTGAATATGTGTTGCATTGTATGAATATTAATGCATTGCATAACCATTCTGCATGTGATACTTGTTATCTTGCAAAGGGTATAGTAATTGGAGCATATGTATTTGATTTGTATTTGTTCTCCATTTACACACATGCATGCACAAGCAACACATTCTGTCAGGTTTGCACACAAAGAAATGAGTGAGATCCTGCTGTCTCAACGGGTATTGGCCAGACTTACCTAGAGGCGCAAAGTCTAACAAGATGAAAGGTATTCACCAGGGATTCCCGCAAGGGAAGTTCCCAGTGAGACAGATGGGAGAACCGATCTAAGCAGAATACAGAGAGATACAGTTCTGATATCAAATGATGGTAATAGCAATTACCACTTAAGAGTGGAACATAAATACAAGGTTCAATGGAGTACAGAGTATACTGCAGATGATGAGTCACGGCTGTTACACAGGAGAGTAGGAACAGTCAGCGGATTTCAGCAGTGCAGACAGAATACATAGTGAGCGTTGGTCACAGCAAGTACCACTAAGGAGTGGAACATAAATGTAAAGTCCAATGGAATGCCAAGTATACTGCAGATGATGAGCCACAACTATCACCACATGGCTGTGGAAGGGATTAGCAGAGGACTGCGATGCAGGCGAGTAAATAGTAAGAGATGATCACAGCAACAAGCAGTAACGAGTGGGTCAGATGAGCAGAGATCAACAGTATCCAGATATGCAGCAGATGAAGGGCTACAGCTTACCACAGGGATGTGGAAAGAATCAGCAGCAGTCAGCGATGCATGCAAAGCAGTTAACTGCATAGATAATAATGGGAAGAGGCAGCTGAACCAGGCCAGGTGTAGACTCAAAGAACCAGCAATGAATAGGTGAAAAGAGGAGCCTTATAAAGGAGGACTGACCAATGGCAGAACTGACTAAAAACACAGGTGAAATAATCACAGGGGCAAACCGTAGCTGACAGCCTGTACCAAGAAAAGGTTTAAAGTGAGAGTCAGTGTATTGAGGCTCGGGTGGAGATACCCAGGGAGCGGAGTGTGACACATTCATTATAGTAGCAGACATGCAACATTGTAACCGCAGAAACAAGCATGTCGCAAGAGCTTTTACCCTTCAATGGCAATCATTGGTAGAAATACCTGGTAACTATGTGTAGCTATCATGTTAGTATAACATTACTACTTACTACTTAAAATTATGACTTTCTTCTGGTCTACAAACCAAGCATTTTCTGAAAACCCACCTCTGCAGGCTAGCTTATAATATTCCTCAATCACCTTCTTAACCTCACTAGATTAGCCTATTACCACCCGTTACACAGTTCACACAAGACAACAACCCCCTGACAAACATTGCTGTGTGACTGGATCAAATAGCATACTAATCACTTTTGTTTTGTTTGGGTTTTTTTTTGTTTTTGTTTTTACCTTTGCAATTTGGCTGGACCGAAATGCAATAGTTAGACTTAACCTCATGTATCCAGCTCCCATTGCCCCATAGATTGTAAGCTTGCAAGCAGGGCCTTCTCACCTTGTCTGTTTTACCCAGTTTGTCCCCAATAGAAAAGTGCTACGAAATTTGCCGGTGCTATATAAATAAATAAATGATGATTATGATGATGATGATGATGATGAAGATGGGCATAACAATTTTTTGTAGGGTTGACGTTTAAAGATAACCTATCACTTTTGGGGCTGAGGTCGATTAATTGCCTCGTTAGCAAGAGCAGTCTTATCTGAAAATAAAGTTCCCTCTCCTCCCCTGGCGAGTGTCAGGATCTGCCTCGCTTCACCTGCAGCATCGTCAGAATACTGTTTCGGCAGCTCCTGCCTCTGGGATTTATTGGACTTTATTATTGTGCTCATTGACTGTTTATCCCGCAGTACCTATTTTCTACCAGAGGTGCTGCTATTGTGCTTGTTCTTCCTACTACTAGGAGATACCTTGCTGCACTAATTAATCACCAGCACCTGACTATCTCTCTACTTATATCTGCCACTCCCAGTATACCTTGCTGGCCATTGTTGTTTCATTGCCTTCCCTATGGTTTGTTCTCTCTGCTGCTTCTGTGCATTCGGACTTCACATCCTGCTACTACACCACTGCTCCAAATATCTCTCTACCTACCATTCTACCTGCAGATTTCACTGTGCAGGTTCAGCTATATTGAGTTTGTACCATTTATCTGTATTTCCTGAGCAATAAACACCTTTATGTTTCATCACATCCCGGCTCCATAGCTGTGACTTATATTGAAGCATGACAGGGAGAGTATTCAGTAAAAAGAAAGTATAGCAAGCTAATATTTATTGGTCAGCACTCTGTCTTCCCTTGCTCCATGTCAGTGTCCTTGTGTTTCTTACTGGTCTACCCAGTAAGGTGATCAGCATACCAGATGCTGATTAGCACTCAGCATGCTCTCCTGGTCAGATGCTATCCCAAGCAGCATGGCTGCCTTAGAGATTTTATTATCTGGTTAACTAAATAACTTATGTGTCATTGGTGACATGACCTGTCTAGCGTTGCACTAATGCTTTGTCTATGCAGAAAACTCAACTGTACATTTATATTTAATGAGTAACCACTGTATATAAGGAGATACACTTTTAATTAAAATCAAAGTAAGTTAAGAGCCCACCCAGTCAGTGTGCTCTTCATTGGTCTCAACACTCAAGTCTCTTCTTCAGGGTCAGCTAATGTAATAAAATACTTTCTTTCAATAAAAACACATTTATCTTCCATTAACATGCTGCGTTTTGCTGCTTAGAGAACTCATATTACTTCATATTCCTGCTGGTTTAATAACAGGTTAGAATTTAAAGAAATAGAAATGTAGAAAAAAATTAAGTGGCAAGCCATCTGGAAAACTGTGTGGTCAGTACTGAAGCATGCAAGATATTATTTGTTTAATGCTTTCTGACTCTTTCTCCTCAAAGTAAATATATCTACCTCTGAAAACAAGCTACAAGTACACAGCTGTCATAAGGTATTAAAATAAATTTGCAGATATGCAAAAGTGATGATAAAAAGAAAACTAAGTGTACATAATATGTAATCACTTTCTTAAATATCTTGCTCTGTTAAGCAATCTTGACACATGCCAAGCAATTCAAATATAAGAAAATATAATATAATTACTAAAATTATTGTCATATGTTTTACATCAAGAGTGAAGGGTACAAAATTGCTACATTCTAAACAATAGATGGGTTCTCATAGATTAAATTGGTGACAGCTTCTATGGGATCAGAGGTATTGGAATTATTTGTAATAATAAAAGGCACTGAACCAAGATGCCCAATTGTGAAGAGTCACATATGGAATAATTTGTATAACAAACACGTTCCGTGGTGTTGGCAGGAAAAGTGCCCCACTTATACATAAAAAGAATAACTGGATTACAGCTGGGTCTCCTAATAGATATAATATGTGAAACTTTCATCAGTTTAGTCTGCGTGTTAGATGAACATTTGTATAAAGTATAGATAGAAACAATACAAAAACATAGATTTTAACAGCAGTACGTGGGTGGAACTGTGGGAATCAAACTTTTAGATCATTATTTTTAACACTATTGTTTTTAATTAAGTATTAGTTTTTGCTCAGTTTTAGCACAATTCCATTCAAACTATCAGCAGCTTTTATATAGTCTAATGAGGTAAAAAAGACTATTGTAAGTTTCTTGTGCATAGTTTTACTTCTTTAGGATGCATGGCCATCAAGCTCTGCCAACTACAGCTGATAATCCAGGCTGACATAGAGTCCTCTGGGTCTGTAATATTAACCCTCTTCACCTTGACCATTACAGGCTCTTTTCCAGAGCCAATACATCAAAGAATCACAACTCGTGGCTTTATACTTCAATACTCCACATTTGAACCCTCTCTGCAGTAGAGGAAGTTATTAGTCAGAAGGGTGCATCCAAGAGAGACTGTGTTCTGCCTGAACTGATCCAAGTTGTCCAGAAAGGTCTGTACATATCTCAGTCAATTTAGCTGGCAAAGCACAAGAATAGGCTCCTACATTAGTAAATCTCTCTATTTAGTGCTCAACCTGACTGTTCTGGTCATGTAGCCACTGCTTCTATTGGCTCCTTGTAAATGCACAACTTAGAGTTGGCTTTTCAACCCCTGAGTATCTCTCACTGATTACTCTACTTCGATTGCACTGAAGGAGTGTTGCCAGGGATCCAGCTTTGGACTCTACCCAATTTTTTTTTTTTGATCAGACATTTTTATTTAAATTTATACTGTACAAAAATGAAACAACAAAGCAGGAGCCAGAAGGTAGCAGAGGAGTCTCCACATTTAGGGCAAATGGAGTCAGTCCTGGCCGCCATCTAGCAGAGCCTATGCAAAATGTATACACAATTTTTTTTTTTATTTTTTTTTTACCCCCAATGAAATATATTTATTAGGATGTAATTAATGTGTACTGTACATAAAATAAATTTTTACAGTTGCTCCTGATTGTAAACACATGTTCTAGCATACATACTCAGCTATCATCACTAGTAACTGGTACTTAGACTAGACCTGTAACTGGAGCAAGAGCAGTGCCTTGCGGTCAATCAGCGATAGCGCCATATGTGTCAGCCGCTGATCGCAGCCCTTTCTTACCAACTGTGCCTGCTCTGTGACGAAGGATAGAGAACGGGTTAGTTCACTAAATATACTAAATAGTCATCTGACTCTGATTGGTGTGGGGACTCTGATTGGTGTGGTCGCTGTGTTTGTTTGCTACGAAGGTGAATGAGGCAGATCAGCAGTCAGAAAAGGACTACATCTGAAATTCAGTCACTCCCCCTGCCTGCAGGACTGAGAGCTGGTGGGAGGTAAGGGGTTATGGAACACTTGTGTAACCCATTGAAAAGCTGATAGATGGTATGTGTCTACCCATGTTGGGGTGGGTTCTGGACTTCCGAACTCGTTAGACTGGGAGAAAGGTGGGCATTCGCATACTGGCTGTTGTGGGGATCTGCATCGAAAATGACGGTCGGAAAGGGCCACTGAGATGGGAGATGGGTTAATTGAGGGCAAGGGATACTGACTAGGCCTTAAATCCTCAGCATGAGCCCAGGTTGGTCTGCTGCTAAAAGTAAAACCGGACAAGCTCAGGTTTTGAGTGGAAGTCTGGTAACCACGCCTGTAACTGAACTCTCAGGGGCAAATGAGAATAGGCCAGGGACATAGTGTAAAGACCACTGCCACCCTGTCCTACCAGGTCCCTGGCAGATGGGTCGTATGTTCTGTACTGTCTTGAGGGGGGTTGGCTGCAGCAATGTCTGTCTAAGTAATGCATGTGCCCGGCGTTTACGGGGGGTGGTAGTCATTGGATATTGTAGCGGGGGCAATGGATCAAAATAAATGACTCTGTGAGATGGGATCTCTCTACCTGATGTGGAGAGGGCACGTGAAATCCAACTTCAACGTGGTGATGCCTATAAGTATGAACCCTCCAGGCTTCAGCCACTGTGTTGTCTGGGAGGAATGGGCTAGGTGAAGTGTGTGGTCGAGGAGCGAGGGGGGGTGGGGTGCCAGGCAGTGCACAACTGTCAGGCTCATTGCTTTGTGACTGTGGGTTTAATGTGGCCGGAATGAGAGGCATGAAAAAATTGCTCCCACAGTGCAGCTAGCTCCTTGGACATCTATGCTGCTGCCATCTGTGGGGATAGAATGGTGCGCCCGGTCACTGTGTATCATGAACCCAGGGGACCTGCAAGGGGATGCCATCTGCCTCGCAGATTTGAGCCGCCTATTCCTATGCGACCACTGGACCTACTGGCAGGTAAGTTAAGAACAGGGGAGAGGGGGCGCTAGAAGACCGGTGGGGGGCAATGAGAGTCTTTTATTCGTTTTAAGTTTCTCATAGATTTAAGGTATGTTATTAATTGTTTCAATGTTCTTTTTAATATCGCTGTTAGTTAGATCAATAGCATACACAGCAAAACATCCACGCACGTTTTGCTGGGATTGCTTCTTCTGTATTTTATGATGCGACTGTGTTGTTTTGCAGGGGCAGAAGTTCTTCTTTCATGTGTGTCTATGTAAAATCTTTTACTGCATAATCATTACATGTGACTGGGTGTGTCCTATTGGTGTATTAGTTTAATAATCATCCAGGGAGTGTTTATTGTGTTATGCCAATGGAGAGACTGTAATGTCCTCTGAGGTGTGAATGTCACACCCCTTGTTATGTGAGCACACACAATGTACAGCCTTAACATTTGGAATAATAGAGAGCATACAGGACATGGGAAGAGAAAGGGTTTCCCAAGTTTCAGAGCAATTTCAGTTCAGGTTTAACCTTCAAACCCATTTGATTTAGTGTACAAGAGTTGCAAAGTCAACTCGGCTGTCATATGGGACAAAGATTGATGCTTAAATTATTGCTCCTGATACTAAGTGTGTCTGAGTTCTTAGAGTGAGGCTCCCTAGTGATGCTGCCGAGAACTAGGAGAGGTAAGTAGCCTGAGGTCTGAGAATCAGCTGGGAGGTTGCTTTTGATAGTAGCCACGAGTAAGGTAAATATGGTACCTTGGGGCATCTGAACACGCTGGTGTGGCAGCAACTGTGTACAGGCAGAGAAGTGAGAGTCAAAATCTCATAACAGTATCAGCTGCTTTGTCAAATAATACTACTGTAAGGGTATACCTACAGGTACATTTATATCATATATATGTACATGATATATGTAACTGTAAAAGAATCATCTTATTTATTTTATTCAATTGCGATGGCCTGCTGTCCATGCTATTTCTGCTGCGCCTGCTTCACTGTCACTAGACCTGCATATGCATGGACACCTGTTTGCTAGCATTTGACCTGTGTGAGTCATAGAAAGACTGAGCTGCAGCCAGTTGGCTAACCTAAGAGTTAAGGATGACACAGTATCACCAACCTTCAGGCAAACAGGGTTTACATATTTATTATTTTTAAAGTCAATTTTAATAGAGTATGCATTATAAGTCTGCTGTACTGCATGCAAATAAAATACATGTATACATTCTCCCTTCCTGGAACACCTTAATATACATATGGGATTGTAAATAGTGTGGTAATTAGTTGCTAGTAGGTGAGATATGCTTGCAAGCACATTCTATAAAATTAAATCAAATACACGCATAATAATTATAATTCTGGACAAAGAATGTTATAAATCAAATTTAGGACTTAATTTATACAATGTTTAAACCAGAATCTAAGATCCTAATTCATCAATGTTGTAGTTTTCAATAGGAAGCAGGTCGTTATTCATTTTGATAATAGGAAAAAAATGATGCATCTAATGTCACTGATGAGGACCATTAATGTACATATCCTATGCATAAAATTCAAAGCACTATGTTTTGCTTGCCATGCTGTTATGTAATAAAAGTACACAAAGAAATTGATAAAAGAACAATATTAAACAGGGTTCTAAAAATTTGTTTTAAATCCTATGGGGCATATTCAATTATCCGCGGAGGACCTCCGGAACGTTGGCGCAGGCATTCGATGGTGATGTAACATCTCTGATTTCTCTCCACCCCCCACCTCATAGATGTGCGAGGAGAAATATGCGCTGTTGAGGTACCGTAGTACCTGCAAATGTGCATACCCACTATGTTTGGAGAAACATCGCAGCTACTTGAATATGCCCCTATGAATTGCATACAGTTGTATAATTTTAAAACATTGTTTACAAAGAATACAATTGTGTAAGTGACAAATGTACCTTGTTTACGTTCTAAATAATAACATTTCATATTTTGCTGTGCTGAATTAAATAGGGTTTATTTATTTTTTAGTTAAAAGTATGGCTTTTGTTACTTTCTCTGCAGAAAATGCAATCAACCTGTATTCAGAAAGAACTATAGCTGTGAGTTTCAAAAAAGTTGTTTCAGCTACTCGTTCCCAGCCTCCAGGGGGTGATTTTAATAAAGGCTCAGCTTTTCACCAACTTGTCAGATCTGTTTTTCTATCCTTCCTGTTCAATTATGCTGTATTTTGGGAGAAAGGGGAAAGCAAGTGAACACAGATCTCAAATCTTGACAGAAACTTCTTTAGTAATTCATTAAATTAGCTTAGAAGCATTGTATAGCCTTATTCAATATTGCTTCAAATAGCAATAATCTTAGAGATCCCACATTGCTATACCTATTGACTTATATTAGAGTCCATGAAAAGGACTATGTATTACAATCAGGAACCGGGGCGACTGACTAAATTTAGGTTTATGGCTGCATGTATCAGAAGGTGGGTTTTACTCAAAATACGGATGGGAAAATGAAAAATGTTAACTACACCCATTATTAACTGGATGGTTGATAGGAAACAAGGAGGCAGTTTAAAAAAGAAAAGAGCATAGACAGAAAAAACCCAGACATCATGGACAATGTCGGCTGTGAAGAGGGATTTGGAACACCCAGCTGTTTGCTTGCACAGTAGCACAAGGAGAGTAAGCAGCACACCCACACAATTATTAAATTTAGGAGATCTGGAAAATGGTGGATAATGGCATAGTGGAATTAGCTTTTTGATTCCCGTGCGGTGCAGAGGGATTTAGGACACCCAGTTGTTTGCTTATACAGTAGAGGAGTGAGCAGGACAACCGCACATAAAACTTAAATTTGGGAGATTAGGAAAACAATGCCTAATGTAACACATTGCATATAGTTTTATAAGAAAATGATGCATCCCCAATTTATTATATAGTTTTTTTATAGTTTATTTTTTGAATTAGTTGTATTGCCTGACTGAAATAATAATGATTGAATTTATGTATGTAATAATATACTGATATTTGTTAGCAATTAATTTTATTAATATCGGCCAATTGCTTTAATGTAGTATAGTGGTCAGATCCTTAAATGCTAGAATTACTTATGCAATTTCAAACAATTGTGTAAGGTGCAGAATTTTCCCGATAGAAGGAACATATCAGGTGGAACCTTTAAATCTCAATTTGTGCCTCTTTTACAGGCTTCAGCTATTTTCTTACAAGCTCTGTGTCATCTATTATATTAATCACATCAATAGAATTCAAGTTTTTCTGATCTCTGATTAATTGAGAATTTGCATGTTTTTTTCCCTGCATTTGTGCCCTGTCTGTTATTATTATTGTAGATTTGTAAGGCGACACAGTGCTCCGCAGAGCTGTGCAGTAGGGAAAACAGGACATACATGAAAAAACAGTCAGTATTTAACTTATGTGCAAAACAGAAAACTAATTTGCACCCCTTGCATTGTAACATGGTTCTGTCCAGGAGACTTAAATAAGAAACTTCTTAATTTAAGATCCTTAATGAATCAGGCCCCAGGATCTGATAGTTTCTGATAGTGTGTGTGTGTGTGTGTGTGTGTGTGTGTGTGTGTGTGTGTGTGTGTGTGTGTGTGTGTGTGTGTGTGTGTGTGTGTGTGTGTGTGTGTGTGTGTGTGTGTGTGTGTGCGCTAAGAGAGGAACCTAGGGAAAACTTAACCCTGTCTGCAGCCTGCTGATGCAGACTAACTGTGTTCCTACCTGTTCCCTTACAGGGAACTGTGGCAAATATCCCTCTTTGCCACAATATATATATATATGGAGAGAGCGCGAGAGAAAGAGAGAGAGAGAGAGATCAATGAAACTTAAGGTCAATTATTCTCCAGGGGTGATTTATATGAGTTCAGCACATACTGAAAGCAGATCTGCAGTGGATCAAATATCATCATCTATTTTCTACTATGAATTTGTTCAAATGGGTTTGATTTTTAAGCTATTTTGTATTGCATTTATTGTTAAAGATATTTTAAACAAAACTCCACCTAACTTAATAGTGACATTTGGTAAATAAGGTATAACTTCATATATTTTGGTTTAAAAGCAGTAGGATGTTGTAATTATTGCTATTATTGTATATAAATGGAAGGTTGAAAGCTAATCCGAAGACTCAACTTTCAGGTGTCTAGTAAATGTCTACATAAACAGTACTTGATCTTTTTGCACTTCCATCACTTGTACAGCTATTCCCTAAAGCTATGCAGCTTACATTAAATGAAGGGTAGTTGAAAGATCACAGTTTAATTTAAGGGATTCTAAGTAACTATCTGTTATCCTGCCTGTGGGGAGTTCTGCTAAAGTGACATATGACTAATATATAACATTTGAGAAGGGAGAGTCCTGATCATCTCAGTTCTCTCACACCACGCTCCATTAACATCTTTTCTTCCATTAGTCTCATTGTCTAAACAACACATGTTTTAAATACATTGGAGTCTGCGTGGCTTGCCCAAAAAAATAGAATATGGATATAAGCTTATGCAGCTGGTAATAAAAGTAGTAAAATGCAAAAAGAAAAAGATTTACCCGACATTTTGGTTCCAGTTGATTTAATTGAGTTTAGGTTTGAAAATCTCTATTTACCAACTGCATATGCTTGTTGGGGATATTTGTAAAGGTTAAATGTAATGCAAAATTCATGTCCAATTTTGTACTTTTGTGTGTGTTACTAAAAATTTCACTTGATCCTAGAAAGGGGTTGCAAACCCTTTCTGAGTCCAACATGTAGTCTATCTAAGGGTGTGCACCGGCCACTTTTGGTGTTTTGGGTTTTGGGTTCTGATTAGCTTGAGATTTTGGGTTCTGATTTGTTTTGCCAAAACACCCCACGAAAGGTTTTGGTTCTGATTTTGGGTTTTGGGTTCTGATTTTTTTTAAAAAAAAGCATAAAAAGTGCTAAAATCCATTATTTTGTTTTTTTTTTCACTCCTACACTATTATTAACCTCAATAACATTCATTTCCACTAATTTCCAGTCTATTCTGAACACCTCACACCTCACAATATTGTTTTTAGTCCAAAAGGTTGCACCGAGGTAGTTGGATGACTAAGCTAAGCGACACAAGTTTAATGTAGTGAGCAAGAAAAATCATCCTGAATAACTGGAACCCTTGTTTGCTTTGTGTAGGAGGAAGAATATTCATAAACTATGCTCACACCACACCTTTTTGACCCACAGGAAGTTATTTTCTTGTTTGTTACCTGGCTCTTTCTCCTCACCCCACAACGTGTCAAAAAGCTGAACCCCATAATTGTGTAAATATGTGATATCCTCTAGAAAACTGGGATTGTGCAACTTTAACACCTCTGAACAGATTTGTGTTATTTAGGAACCTGAAGATTGATATGACAAAGGCTCTGTAAACCACAAATCTTATATATTTAGATATGAATGATGAAGATAAAATAGATAATGTGACTGGACACAGGTCAATATTTGATTCTGCAGGATATTGCGTTACTGTGATAACATTGGCCTTGCCCCTTTTGTATAAACCATCCAATCCACACAGAGCAATTCTGCAAAGGAAGTCTGGCATTCTGTCACTCATTTTGTGTCTGCTCTGTTAGAGAAATCCCTTCTACCTAGCATGGTTTCTTGCTGGAGAGGAAAAATAGAGCATGGTGAACATAGTAAGTAAAGGCACTTTAGCAATTTCATGTATATTATTCAGCTCAGTAATGCACAACCTTTAATAAATACAGTATGTTTTTCAAGTAGTGGCTTTACTTATTTCATTATGTATCCGTAGGGAGGTGTAGACAATTGCGTTAATTTTTTTTATTTTATTTTTTAAACAAAAGGATAAAATTCAGATACTTTTTATACAGATTATTTGTTTTTGTTTTTTTTTTTTTTTTTTTAAAAAAAGCAAAAATGTCTAACTTAATTGGCCTATTTTAGTTTTAAGGAATAAACAAAGTGCAACAATGAATGTTTGCCATATACATACTCCCATAGTGCCTCCTACTAGAAGAACCATTGGCACCTCATGCCTTATGTTCAAAAAGAGCAAAAGTGTTTAAGCTGTGATGTTTATCTTCATCCATTCCAGCTGCACGGCAGGATTTTATTTTTGCTTAAAGGTGGTTGTCCTGTGTTGAGCTTTCATGTATCCTGTTTTTTTTTGCCTTTAAATCATTTTTAAGAGAATGTCTGGTCCAAAAATCTATAAGTATCAAAATATGTAGCTAAAACTCTACATAACTAACTTTTGTTATTTCCTTAGTTCTTTCAGTCTGCAATTAAGCTAGAGTGACATTGCATATACTGTCTATGTTCTTGTAGTTCATAAGAACCACAAGGTGACTTTGGGAGCACTCCAATTATCATGGTAATAATGTCATCATGACTAAATTGTGCTGAAGATCCCTCCTCTTCCCTGTGCGTGACCTGACAAAAGGAGTGGGTGGAGTCGGATCTCGCGAGATCCGACGGCGTGATGACGAGGTTTTTGCCTTGTTCTGAGGTTTGTGCTCGGATCCGTGCTCGGATCGGCACTGTTCGGGGGGGGTTCTGATTTAATAATTCCGGACCCGCTCATCTCTGAGTCTATCCATGCAATTTATTACATTCCTGTTTTCTTTGGTCTACACACCCATTAAGGCATCTTTCCCAAAGCACTATAGCTGCTTGTTTGGCCCTCATATTATTATTAAAAGACATAGAGAACTAAGGTTACAGTCTCTCATAAATCCTTCTAATTTGTCGATCACAATTTTTTTTCTTTTCTGTTCATTGCTTGTCAGGGCACCTAAATACAAGATAAGTGCTTGTTGTGCACCTATCTAGGCACAAGGGTTCATCCAGACTGCAATGATAGTTTATGTTGCCTTAGACAATGAGAATGATGACACTGTAGTGTACAATACTAATTATTTTGTTGCGTCTAACTCCCACACTATCAGAGGCTATTAAAGGTCATATACAACATTGGGGAAGTTTGTACAGTGCTGTGGAATCAGTGGCGCTGTATAAATAAATGATGAAGATGATGATGATGATATACAAAGCTGCAGAATTGCAGACATATAACACAAATGTCATTCCTTCCCTTTTGGTGATGCCATATGCTATTTCTGTGCATGGTTTATTGCCTCAAGATGGCAGCAGAACTGGGGTGCAAACTTTATATCTTTCCGATAGGGATGTCCCTTAATCCAGACTAGCTGCTCTAATGTCTTAGATTTTGTATTGCAATTTGATATACTTAAATGACCAGCAAAAGTTAACCTAATACATTTTCTGTTACCATACAATATACCAACATCTACAGCACCCTTTACATTGTTCAGTGGATGCCGCCTTATAGTCAGGGCCAGAGGAACGTAGTAAGACCAGTAAGCACAACAGGAGGATGGCACCAGCCTGCCTGCATGGAAAATCCTTCCACCATGGGTTCAGAGTAAATCTCTGATCAGAGCAGAGTGGCAGTATGGGGGAGCTGTGCATGTGCAGTGAAGCGCCAAAGGGGATTCCCTGGAGGCAGCAGGATAATAGTGGACTCAACAACGCCTAGTTAGCTGAGGGTGCACGTTCATGTTTAGCTGACCAAATTTGACTGCCTGTCCTCTTAGCAGAATGGGAAAGAGGGGGAAGATACCATAGGGCTTCTGCAAAGGTATCCTGTAGTATATGATGGCAGCTGACTGCTGAACACTCAGGACCACTCAGAGAAATTGCATTTTTTAAGTAGCGAATGATGATGAATATAACAAACATCAGTAATAGCAAACCACTTGTAATTAGAGGTTTGCAAATAATTCGCAGACACTTAATGAGACTTTAGTAGTCTCTTGGCCATGGATTAGGAGTTGTAGAGTGTATTGTAGCAAAGGTAAAAATATTTTCTTTTGTTTGCATATCGGAAAGTTGTTCCGGCTGTATTAGCTAGGATAATAAAGGTTAAATTATGTTCCATGGCAATTGTGTTTGTAACATATAAAATAAAAAAGTTTTTCTCAAGTTGGGCATAAGTGTCTGAGGAGTGTGTCTGTAGTCAAGCGGACACACACTAACACATGCACTTTTTCACTCTCAAGTTGCGCTTACACGTGTTCAGGCCTTCAGTGGGTAGCACGTGTTTTTTTTTATGTGCAGCAGGAGTTCATCAGAGAAGTCCTGCAGGTCAGTAATTACACTTTACTCCTCTACCACTAGTTTTTATAAAACCTGAGTAGGTGCAGTCATTTCAGCCTGGTCATTTGAGCTATATACTCAGAGGCACGGACGCCAAGAGGAGGGGGAACGCATACAGATTACCTGGGTCCAAGCTTCCACCTGAAGCAGTCTAGTTATTTATTTTTCTATTTTTTTAATCCTGTTTTTTTCACAGTCAGGTGATATGTGCATACATACGTGCTCCTGCGGAGTGGGGTGAGGGGTGAGGGAAGGAGCTGTCAGCAGTTTCCAGTCCACGCCGGACAGTGTGTGACATCACGCACTGTTTGACAACCTGCAAAGCAAGCTAAAGAGCTCTAAATCTCATGAGGGTGCAGGACGTTTTCACTGAGATGTCAGCAGTATCAGTTTAGGTAAGTATGCTGGGCTGGGGGATGTCATAATGTATATGGGTGGTTATGCTGTTTCTGGGGGGTATGCTATGTCTACAGGGGTTTATGCTGTGTTTGGAGAGAGTTATGCTATATCTTGGTGGGTTATGATGTGTCTGGGGGGTTATGATCTGTTTCTGGAGGCTTATGCTGTGTCTAGGGCAAGTTATGCAGTGTCTTGGCGGGTTATGATGTGTCTGGGCAAGTTATGATGTGTCTGGGCAAGTTATGATGTGTCTGAAGGGAGTTATGCTGTGTATGGGTGGGTTATGATGTGTCTGGGGGGTTATGATGTGTCTGAAGGGAGTTATGCTGTATATGGACGGGTTTGAAATGTGTCTGGACTGTTTATGATGTATCTGGGGTGGTTATCATGTGTCTGTGTGGGGGTTATAATGTGACTGGGGGTGACGTGATGTGGCTGGTGAATGACATGATGTGTCTGTGGAGGGCATGATAAATATAATGTTTTGTTATAATGTATGTATTATATACTGTGTAATCTATGTTGTGTACTGTGTTCACTTATTGCTCAGTTTTCAATATTTCATGTACCTATACATTTTCCAAACAGGTCCCAACATTCCAGGAAGCATTCAAGAATCCGTACCAGTGAAAGCTGCAATAACAGGTATGTGAGAGCAACACCGTTTTAATATATAATATGGCATGTTTAAAGTGGCCACATCAAATGTTGACCATGCCCCCAAAACCACGCTCCTTTATAGAACTGACACAGGAAAAAATAGCAGTTATGAAGTCACTATTCTGTCACAATGTATTCAAAACTTAAATTAGGCTCAAACAAACTGTATTTTAGGAAAACAAAGGAAAGATTGAAATTAATTCATGGTCCAAAAGTTGTAGAATGCAGGGCTTTTATGTTTTTACTTTGGTCAGCATGTGTCATCAGAGCAGGATATGCTTAAAACCTGTAGCTCTCAGACTTCTGAAATATTTAAATAATATTATTGTTATTAGTATTATCCTTTATTTATAGTGGACATTACAGGGAAAACAGTACAGAACAATAAACAAATAACACAGTACAGTGCAATAAACATATAGTACCAGAACTCCAAAGTTCCACTCAGAGCTAGTAAAGTGACGTTGGAGCAGAAGAATGGGTAGAGAGACAGGAGGGAAGAGGGCCCTGTTTGTAAGAGCTTACATCCTAAAGGGAAGGCAAACAGACAGGAGGCACAAAGGGAGTCAGTTGAGGGGATCAAGTGCAAGAGGAGCAAGTAGCGGGACAGGAGAAGAGAGAGGTGAGGAGATCAAGCATGGAGAGAAGGTTAGGTGGATGGCTGGTAGGCTTTGAAAAATAAATACGTTTTTCGTGCTCGATTGATGGTGCACAAATTAGGGGACAGTCGGATGTAGTGTGGGAGGTTGTTCTAGTGGAGGGGGGCAGCCCGGTAGAAATATTGGATTCTGGAGGGTATGAGGTGATCAGGGTGGAGGAGAGGCGAAGCAGGATCACAGGAAATGGGAGGGGGTGTGAATGGATAGAGTATAGAATCAACTGGAGCAAGATGGGAGTGGGGGAGGCCGGTGATGAGAAGGTTACTGTAGTCAAAGCGAAAAATTATAAGAGCATGGATAATAGTTTTGGTGGCATCCTAGGATAAGAAAGGTTGGATGTGGGCAATGTTGCGTTGTTGGAAGTGACAGGATTGGACAAGAGATTGAATGTGGTGGGCAAAGGAGAGGAAGGAGTCAAGGGTGACACCCAAGCAGCGGAGTTGGGGAACAGATGAGATGGTGGTATTTTTAACAGTGATAGAGAGGTCAAGGTGGGATGAAGATCTAGAGGGAGGGAAGACAATGAGTTCAGTTTTGCCAATGTTAATTTAAAGAAATCATGAGGCCATCCATTGGAGATGGAGGAGAGGCAATCGGATAGAGAGGAGGGGAGGGGAAATATTAGGGGAAGAGATGATGCCCAGATTATATAAAAGACATGTTTGCTCACCTCCATCATCCATTCTTGCCTTCTTTGCTCCCTCAGGGCCTGATTCATTTAGTTAAGTAAAAAAAAATAAAAATGGAGTAGAATCTAATACACACACAATATACCAACATTTTGCAGATGTACATGTAAGTGATACTTTGGGCCTGAGTCATTAAGGAGATCAAAGCATAAAAAAGGAGTAAATTTGCACCTTGGCAAGCCCATGTTGCATTGGAGGGGGAAGTAAATTTAAAATGTGCAAACAGATTTATAGTTGGGGTAGGGCATGTCCTAGATCATCTTTAAATTTCAGTGTAAAAATACTGCTATCAAGTAATTGTGTGCTACATGAAAAATCAGCAAATATTTTCTTTACGTGCAAAATAATAAACTAATTTGCACCCCTTGCATTCTAACATGGTTTGTACAGGAACAAAGTTACCTCTTTTTTTTTTGCTTTCCTTTCCTTAATAACTCAGGCCCTCAGAGGTTATAGCTGTGCAGAAGGTGCAGGCACCTTTACATTTTGGATTAAAAAAAAATAATTTCATCAGAAGGGGGAGCTCATGTAGTGCAGTTCTGTTTAGCAAATAAACACTGACTCAATAGAAAATAGACACTCCAGAAATACACCAGTAACATAATTATATTTTCACATAAAAAATAGAAGAGAAAGTAGAGTTCCATCTGAAATAATATGCATTTTATAGTGACAAATATAATTGATGTAACATTCCATACAGGAGGTACACTGGCAACAACAACTATGCTGCATATACCTCTCTACAACTGTTCTTTTTCAGCAAGATCCTAAAACTAAAATGCGTAAAGGTTAAGTGGATTTAGTTTTTATTTTTACTTAAATAGTCCTACATGGAGAAAATCACAGGAGCACAGTAGTGATTGATGTTTCTTTTAAGCCACCTATAATAGACAATTGTTCTGAAATTCAATTATTATTATTATTATTACAAGATGAATGGGCAGTAAAGAAAAATGTGGTCCTTGGCATGGGTAATTTTAACTATTTAGACATAAATCAGGACAATGAAACTAGTGGTTTATGGATGGTCCAAAATTTGTAGTAGGCAGGGCTATTATGTTTTTTACTTTTGCCAGCATGCGTAATCAGAGCAGGATATGCTTAAAATCTGTAGCTCTCGGACTTCTGAAATATTTAAATAATAATGCTATTATTTAATGTGCAAGTGAGGAGTTACTTACAATATAGTGATCACAACATGGTAACATTTGACTTGAGTTTGAATAAAGCAATCTGCAAGAGAGATATAAAAGGTTTGTAATTAGAAGAACAAAGTTTAATCAGCTCAGATAAGCATTGGAACTTGAGTACTAGGAACCCTGTAAGTAACAGCATGGAAAGTGGGAATTTTTAAAAAATATTTAAAAAATGGTTTAAATAAAAACTGTTACAAATACATAATGTATTGCAACATAATTTCTAGGAATAACAGGCATCCAATGTGGCTAAATAAGAACAAATTAGAGGTCACAAGAGAAAAATTAAATCATATACATTGTTAAATCTAGAAGGGACTGAAAGTTATTTTTTGAAATACAAGGATTGTAGCAAAATAAGTAAAAAGGAAACCAAGTTAGCAAAGACTGAAACTGAACAATTGATAGTAAATGCTAACAATAATTCCACGGTAGGGATAATTAATTAATTTAGTTAGTCACCAAAAGTCTGTGGTCTACATTTCTGTTTTTGAATATTGGTCATGAGAATGCTCTTTGTATTGTATATCAGTCTTTAGGTTGCTCCCTGCATTTTACATTGGCCCCTAGGGTGCTAACTCTAATTGTAATCTGTTCTATGAAAGCCATTTATTGTAGCTTTGACCTGGAACAGGGGCACTTCTTTTTGTTTGCCCCCTCCCCCCCCCTCCAGGCCAAGAGCCCTCTGCTGCTGAACAATATAGATGAAGTCCATTCGGGACCCACTGTATTCCCAGAAGAGACTCAGAACATGAATTTATAGTCCGCCATTGGTATATGCATATCTTTGGAGATCAAATGAAATAAATTGGTATAATACACAGTCCGTCATCTATGTTTATTTTTATTCTGGTGCATCTATATCATGGCGCATCCCACTTCTAGATATACATGAATTTATAGCCCCTATCTGTGGGGTTCAAGGACACTATGGCTATGGTTCTAATTGTCCTTGCAAATGTTTCTAAGCCTCAGGGACATTAAAATATTTCACTGACTGTGGTTGGGGGTGAGAGATTTACTCCTTTCAACCATAAAAAACAAACAAACCCAAAGAACCGATATATGTGTTGGGTGATTCTGGAGCATCTGGTAAATTTATCGATTTACAGTCTGTTAACTGACATCATCTACTACATGGGATAACTCCTACCTCGTTCCTATATTGACGATTGTTGGCTCTCCGCCTAGTTCAGGACCATTGATCAGTGAAACAATATTGTATCAGATAATCTGAAAAACTAGAAAATTATTTTTAAAGAAAATAACAGACCTAAAACTCCCAAAACCAAATTTTCTTTTAAACATCATTAATATTTCTCTATCTGTCTATGCATCTCTCTCTCTCTCTCTCTCTCTCTCTCTCTCTGTTATGCTCTAACAATCCAAAGACTGTGTTCACTCTCACTTCATCATCTTTAATTTGTTTAAATAACACTGTGATGCTATGTTCTTGTATTTTTCAGAATCATTGGCATTAAGGATTATGAGGCACAGGAAGAAAGCAAGGAGGAGGGCCAAGAGGAGGCCCAAGAGGACACCTGGGAGGAGGAGAGTGTGGACATCAGCCATGGAGAGTCATGGGCCATGGAGAAGGTTAGCCCATCTAGGTAGGCCTTAGATCACTCAATGTATAGGTGCTTTTTGAGTACCACCCCTCCCCCCAAAAAAGAAAAGCTGTAGTTGCTTACAGAAACAAGTCTGACACTAATGTTTTTTTTTACAGAAGTAAAAGATGATGGCTTTCATTAAAAGACATGTACATTAAACATTTCAAAGTAGTGTAAGCCATATATTTTTGGGCATATTCTAGCATGGAGACAGACTTGATGCCTTCTGCTCTATAAAGTGGGCCTATGTATCATTATTGTAATATTGTTGCTTTGGTGCATAAGCCTATACATTTAGATTGCATGATTTTAAAGCATGAATTCAATGTAATGGAAACTTAATGACAAAATAAATTTAATTAGAAAACCCAAATTATAACAATGACAGATGAACTCTATATTTACTTTGCTTACACATTTAATATTACCACACTTAAATTTGCCTTTTTGCCCACCACAAATGCTGCACACAAGGACCTATCCATGGACGAATGCATGAAGAGGACCCAGGCATACCTGGATGACATCCATCCTCAAATGGGTGTAATCCGGCTTACCCTGGGTCAAATATAATGTTCTGATCAATAATTTGGTTGACTGAATTGTTTGTTTGTTTAAAATTGAATATAAAAAAGGATAATTTTTTCAAAAAATGTTTAAAAATTTATGTTTTTATTGTTGTTTAAATCTGCTTGTTTCATTGAACATAAATTGGATGAATTTAATGAAGTGCAAAAATAATTTTTAAATAGAGTGATTAAAGTGAACTATTAGTGGTGCAGCGACAGTAGACAATATATATATATATATATATATATATATATATATATATATATATATATATATATATATACATATATATATATATATATATATATATATATATATATATATACACATAATAAGGTGGTAATATTCAAGCAGAAAAAGTGTTTATTTACAAATGGTGCTGTCACAGAACATCTGCTATTCACAATACATATAGACAATAAATACATAATAAGGTAGTAATAATCATTGTACAAGTAAACCAAATAGTTCCTTATGGAGATGTGGCAGGGCACTAGAAATACAAAGTGTTAATGTAGCCATACCGTATTCAGGTAGAATAAGATGTAAGTGTGCCTTATTTAATTGTGAACACTCTTAATGGAGAAATATGGCCTATGCTGCATTGTACATTCAGTTTTTTTATTCAGTTTTTTTGAGTTATGCTTTAGTTTTAAATAAATGATTTATATATTTTCTTGCTGGAAGACAAGCAGCCAAGCTGAGCTCAGCTGCACTTTGATCTACTTCATGGTGGCTCCCCACACAGCCCCAATACCACCCCTCTCCCCACACAGCCCCAATACCACCCTGCTGCCCATGGTCCCCTCCCCCAGCATCACTCTCTCCCCCCCCCAACATCACACTGTACCCCAACAGCATCACACTGTCCCCCAAAAGCATCTCAGTGTGGGGAGAGGGGTGGTATTGGAGCAGTGTGGGAAGAGGGGTGGTATTGGGGCAGTGTGGGGAGAGGGGTGGTATTGACGCAGTGTGGGGAGATGTGTGGTATTTGGGCAGAGTGGGGAGGGGGGTGGTATTGGGGCAGTGTGGGGAGATGTGTGGTATTTGGGCAGAGTGGGGAGGGGGGTGGTATTGGGGCAGTGTGGGGAGGGGGGTGGTATTGGGGCAGTGTGGGGAGAGAGGTGGTATTTTGGCAGTGTGGGGAGACGGGTGGTATTGGGGCAGTGTGGGGAGAGGGGTGTTACTGGGGCAGTGTGGGGAGAGTGGTGGTATTAGAGCAGTGTAGGCAACAGGGTGGTACTTTGGCAGTGTGGGGAGAGGGGTGATATTGGGGCAGTGTGGGGAGATATGTGGTACTGGGGCAGTGTGGGGAGAGGGGTGATATTGGGGCAGTGTGGGGAGAGGGGTGGCTTTGGTGGCACCAGGGTGGTATTGGGGCAGTGTGGGGAGATATGTGGTACTGGGGCAGTGTGGAGAGAGGGGTGATATTGGGGCAGTGTGGGGAGAGAGGTGGTATTGGGTAGTGTGGGGAGAGGGGTGGTATTGGGGCAGTGTGGGAAGAGCGGTGCCATTGGAGCAGTGTGTGGAGAGGAGAGGAGTGATGTTAATGCAGATTGCAGTGAGAGTGAGGGTAGTATATCTATAGTGTGGGACTGGTATAACCGATTTATGTAGTCTGGGAGCTGGGTTACTGTAATGTGAAGGGGCTGGATTGTGGGGGAGTGTATTACTGCTTGTTAGGAGAAATAGGTCCATTTTTTAAATGTGAATGCTATGTAAATTTAATACTGGAGCTGGTTAGGCTGTATATTATCTGCTCAGCTTTCCAGGAGATCAAAAGTAACTATGCATTTTCCAAACAAGGCCCAAAATTTCAGGATCCGGCCTAGCAGCAGCTGAGCTTAAGAGACCAGCAGGTAGTGTAAACTGCAAGAACAGGTAGGAAAGAGACTGTTTTGAATGTGATGGGACTGTCTGATGAATTGGTTTCAGGGGGAGGGGGCTCACAGTACCTGTAGTTCAGGAGCCCACAATATCTTAATCAGGCCCTGGCTACATCTGAACTTTGGATCAATTTGTATGTTCTCTCCTTGTTTGTTTGGGTTTCCTCTGGTTGCGCCACTTTCCTCTCACACTCCACAGACATACTTTCATTTCGCTAAATATTGCAATATATTTCTAAAGAGAGCCTTGAATCCACTATGTAGCTCAATGAGTTTTCCTTGACATTTTAAAAAGCACTGAATGAAAGATTGGATATATTTAAAAGTTGGAGATAGTTTCAGGTGAAACTTGACACAATTGATTTGATCAATAATGGTAAAAAAATCAATGAACTCGTAAAGGGGATGACATTTTGAGCTTGGCATTCCTGGTTAACCAAACCGTATTGCCAATATAAAAGGCCAAGCGTATATAGTGTAGTTCCCTGGCGCTCCACCACAGCATAAATAAAATGACAGTCTTAAAATAGTTTTAAATATTTTATAGTGCGAAAATATAAACACTGTAATTTCTCTGGCCAGAGTAAAGATTCACCATATAATACATATTTGTTATGCACAACACCACTCAATATTCCGTGGTATATACAAAAGGAATATGCTATGTGGAAAAATATTATCACAACATTTTGCTTCATATACCTGCAATAATCCTAGGTATAAATCGTATAGTACAGACAAAATTTAAAAACAAAGTCCTAACACATTCGAAGTGAGTTTCAATCTCGCCCCCAGTAACAGCATCCAGTAGTGACTCACGGTTAGAAGGGAAAGGTCCTTTATATTCCGTCCATCCTGGCCGTGCGTTGTGGAGAGAAAGAGCTCTGTTTAAAACAGCTGGGGAATTCAAATCAATGTGCGCATGCGCAACGTCTCTTTGTTTTCGCCGAAGGAGAAGTCTCTATCTTCTAGTGAGTTTCGCACATTGATTTGAGCTCTTTCTCTGCACAACGCACGGCCAGGGCGGACGGAATATAAAAGAACCTCCAGAGCCTTAATCCAGCTCTTGGCCAGAGTGTCAGATTGACACCTAGTGCTCTGCTCTTCCTACCAGTAGCACCGCTCATATTATTTTAGGGTTAACCTAAAACAATTAATAACCCTGTCAGTATATAGGGCAAAGCAAAAACAAGCCATTTGCTGGCAAAAACATCAGGTTTTTAAAGCAAATGGGCTTTTTGCATTTTGATAAATCCCATTATAATCAGCCAGGTGTGTTAAAATTAAAAGACGCTGTAGGGAGAAGGAACATATAAAATTAAATGCAATATGAAATGAGGTTTGCTTTCCTGTTGCATTATTTATTTTTATTATTAAAGATTTTTCATTTATAATAATAAAGTAGCGCTGGATTAAGCAACACTAAAATAGCCTCTCTTTATATTGATAAATATATATTGTACCGAAAACACCCTTTGAGAGTGGGCTGCTACTTATGGGCCAGTGGGCCAGTGCTGTGCGCTTGCCCCCTGGGCTAAAGTCTCCCAGCAGCCCCTGGCTCTGTTCCTCATGTCCACTGTCTGGGTGTCCCCTTGACTCCACCCTCTTCTTTACACCCCATATTTAATTTCTCTTGCAGGCCTGTCACTATCCTCTTGGAATCATTACCAGGATAAGACCCTTATTCACCCTTAATGCTGCCAAAACTCTCATGCACTCTCTCATTATCTCCTGCCTTGACTACTGCAATCTCTCACCTCTTTCTGTCACCCATTACTCCCCACTTCAATCAGTTCTCAACGCTGCAGCAAGCATGATTTATCTCTTTAGTTTCTCTGTTTCTACCTGCCAGCTCTGCAATGCTTTATATTGGTTCACCATTACCTAAGTAATACAATATAAATTTCTCACCCTGACCTACAAGGCCCTCAGCTATTCCCTCACCCCACATCTTTGGCCTAATTTCATTCTACATTCCCTCTCCCAGTCTCTGGTCTACAGGGGAGGGCTGGCAAGTTTTAACCCGGGGGTGGGCAAGACTCGACTAAGCAGCCTATTTGGAAAATTTTAATGGAACAAAAAGAACAGGTACCCCAGTGATCCAGCCCAAAGTAGCCCACTATGGGACCGGCCCCCCAGCCCAGCCTGTGCCCCTGCTGGTCTGGAGATCTCTAATAAGCACATCCCACTCTCACCTTCAAGACTTCTTCCTTGCTGCTCTTTATTTCTAAATAATGGAAGAGGAAACCAACACAGGTTAAAGATCACTGCTCTCTATGTCAGCACATGGAATACCTTCACATAACTTTTTTAACGTGTGCTAATGGGCACTAATGGGCAGTCTTCAATCTTTGCTCATGCCTCTGCCCACCCTGACCATAAAGAACTAATTTTCCAGTAAACCTGTCAGCCCTGATGCTCCAGAATCATTGTTTGCAGGAATAATCAGGTAATGCAGTACTTTGCAATGCATACATCATTAGAAAAGAAATTATTAGTAAATCTTTTTTGCAAATAAATTATAATATATTTTCCATTTCAATAAGTGAGTTGCTAGTGCTAGACCAGCAATAAAGTTGCCTTTTACTGCCCTGCTGTACAATAAATCCCAAATAGAGTATATTGTCAGCTATGAATGCTTTATAGGTGATATTTACTGTACAATATATTTGCCATGCCACTGTTTTTTCTCAGCTCTAAGTGAAAAAAGGCATAGACCATGAGCAAATATTTTCCATAGAATGAAAAATGATTGTTGAAACTAAAAGTCAGCCTTGTAGTAAAAATGAGAATTAAACATGGACACACTCACGCAGTCATAAACTTGTGTATTTAGAACTGTAAACAACTACCAACTACGTATCATAAACCTTGCTCTGAAGATGCTGCATGCAATGTTTTCAGAGCTGAGTCCCTCTGGCATGACATGGGAGAAGCACTCCCCTTTCACTTCTACTTTCTCCACCAGAGCAATCAAGCACTTGTGCACACTGCACTTTCTACTGGATGGGGTTCAAGCGCTCCCTTAACTCCTTTTATCATTTTCTATAGTAATTTAAATTGTGCCTATAAACTATTACAAAGGCTAAATAGAGTAATTTCAGGTGACTTTAAATACCCTTGTAATGTACTGACGTTTGTAAATCATTCTTAAAATACAAGCATGTTTTCAAAGAATAATCTGATTACTAACTACCATTTTTTTTATTTTTTATTTTTTATATATTATTTTAAGTAATTGATACATATAATGATGTCACTTGTTTATTACTGTATATTGCTGGCAAAACGCCTGAATGGTTTATAATATATTTACATTGTACAAAATGTAACTTGCTTCCAGAAACTGCCTAAATAAATAGAAACATTTTACATTCGATCATGAAAATGAAGTCATATTATGTTACTGTAACATTTCTTAATATTACAAAATACAAAAAAGCATTTAACATATAAACATGTTTGAGTCATAGCTTCCATCTAGTATATTACAAAGCATGAAAATATTTTTTTAAACAACCCCATTGAAGCCTATTTAAGTTTTGGAATTATATGTTTAGATGATCCCAGCTTGTTGCAAGTTACTAACTTCATGTAATTGCAATCTGTTTAACATTTAAGTACATAATGACATTCCAAACTCTGTAAAAAGATTGAACTCTCGTGTAATGTGAAGCAAATATGGGAAACTGCCTGAATGATACGATGTATGTATAATTAATTGTGTTGTCCAGCCATTCATGTACAAGTGTGCTAATGATCCTAAGCAGTAAGGGAAGTATTTTATCTTAATCCGCACGCTTTTACATTCCTTTGAAGTGGTAGTAAAAGCATTATACACTCATTGTTGAAATAGAGCAATGGGTCTTCATTTATAGTACATTAATCTTAACAGAGGAGATAACTGGGCTGACTGGAAGGTATCCATGATATTAAACAGTTCATGGGCCTGTGAAGTGCTGAGCGTGATCATGCAGTGCAACAGGCCACAGGAATGCAAACCATTCACAAAGCCAAAAGTGGAGCTAGCAGGTGGCCTCCCTATTCATCTGATGTCAACACGCTGCTCAGATCAAGACCTTTTAACATCTCTGTAGGCCTACCAGTGCTTTTAATTAAATGTAATACAGTCGTTGAATGTCCTTAAATATGAGAAAACCACACTGTTAAAAGCACACATATCTTCTGCACACTAAGGATTGCCATAGTTATATAAATAAATATCATGGTTTAAATTAGATTGTAACGTTGTATATGTTTCAAATGGTTTCCATACGCTAGTCAATGTTACACTGAGGGACTCTTTGAAATCTTTATGGCTGACTATATTTCCTTGGAAAAAATGTTCTTGTTCATATAAAGAGCTTATACATTGATACGTAAATGCATATTAAACTCCTTCTGTGTAAAATATTTCTGATTCACTGAACAAAGAAAGAGTTGTTCACTGGATACATTTAAAGAACACAGAATTACAGGATTTAAAATGTTTTTGTTTTTTTAAAATTACACTGAATTGTGAACAGTATCAGTTAATAATTTTAGCTAATCGATATAAAAGATAAACAACATAATTCATTTTATTACAGATAATAAAGTGTTACTTTTAAGCATATGAAATGGATAATAGAATAAAATAAAGGTAATGTAAAACCATTTTGCGTGGTTCTGACTCCCACATTATTATTATTATTGTTATTTATTGGGCGCCGTAGAATGGCTCAGAGCAAGCACTATCAAAGAATAAAAACATGCATCCATATATCGTAGGGCAGAGCAGCTGTCAGAAAAACAAGTTACATAGTACAGCGGGTGGGGAGTACAGAGGAGGGAAGGGAGCAGGCAGGGAGCATCTAGTGTCAAGCAGGCCAGGGGCCAGGATAAATGGCAGAGGAGGCAGGGCTAGATATGCTGAATAAGATGGCTAGGAGACTAGGCGGGAGAACCTGGACATGAGTGTGCATGTGGATTGGATGGTGAAGGCAGGAAGACATGAGGAAAAAGAGCCCTGCTCATCAAAGTTTGCAATGTAGAGGGGCGATGCAGACACAAAAGGGTAATCCAGAGAAGGTAATATGGCGTGAGGGGCTGGGCAGTGAGGGAGAAAATCAGAATAGAAAACACATTTGTATTAGCCAGCGGTTTAAATCAATAAGAAGATAACGTCACCATGTCTTTGGAAGCCTGAAAGTATGGATTACTGTGCAATATATATATACAATACATGAGCTCTCATGTGACCGCCTCAGTCCTCTAAGCACCAGTGTTGCCTTTATTTTATTTATTCTTTTAACAGCATTTAACTCATAAACAATTTTTATAGCATCTGTCCTAAAACTATGATAGAAAAAAAACATGGACAGTACTTACCAAATACATTATTGTTCAGTAAATAAAAAGTATCACAGAGATGAGCATAATTATAGCAAAATTTTGCACAAATTGAGTAGCAGATCCTCTTTTGCGTTAACATTCAGCATTGTATTTGTAAATTCTTATTTCACTGAAATTATATTTTATGAGTAGAGCAGTAATGAAGACACTTAGTGTGTTGTGTAGAATTTTGGAATGAGGTGAATATTTTGCAGTACAGTTTTGAAAATTTTGCTCATCTTTAATGAAAAAGCTTTTATCTGACTATCATTCTACCTTATACAGAAAAAATTTAAATGTCATGACCTTATAACACCAATGTTTTGTTATGATATTCATAATAAAAATTAACATTCGCAACACAAGTCTCAAATATGTTTTATTGTAGGATACACTCTACCGCCATCCTCTTCCGTTTAACCAGGCTGTTTGATTGCCATGAACACCTCAGAGCAGCCAGGTTGGAAATGCAGTGCAGCAAATCACTATTCAAGAGGGTCCTGCTCATTAGGAGATTTCTCTCTCTGCTCTTTTTAGTGCATGGAACTCAAAACCACTGTGCGAATTACAGGTGCAATCACACTGTTCATCTGAAACACCTATCAGTCAGCATATTTAGTCCTGATTATGGTTTTGATCTTGCTTTGAAACCTGATTACTCTCTTGATCACTTCATGGCTTGACCTCTGCTCTGCACCCTACCTACTTTTTGGATCTCTACTTGCCCTGACCTCTGCACTGGACCCTGACTACTCTTTGGATCGCTGAATGCCCAGACCACTGTATTGGTTTTTAACTATTCGCTGCCTGCCATACCGAATTACAGACTTTACACTAGACCTGTGTGAGTAAAAGGACATTAGTTTCAAGTTCATCCAAGAAACATTATTCCCTTTTAAATTAATTCTGTGTTAGACATATGTATCACTATGTTGCATTCAGACACATAAATACATACCATGACAGAAAACCTAGATATGGAAAGTACAATATAAGTTTTTAATATAATTTATTATAGCCAATTGCACACATATTCTGCCATAAATTCATACTCTACGAATAGATGCTCATATACGCTTAGATACACAGAACACATTATAGGGACAATTATACTGATATTAGGAAAGATTACATGCCGATTTATACATTTAGTATAAAACAGTGGCATAAACAAATCAACACTAATATTTTGCATCATACCCAAATATCAAACACACAATGAAAGGCAATTTTGAAAATCGATGTCCAGCAATAAAACTGTCTGCAACCCATAGAAACCACTCAGATTCTAACTCTAATTTTCCTAGCACAGTTTAGAAAGTGAAGGCAGATCTGTAAGTTAGTCTCCAGATTGAAGACCCTATTATAAATGTTTACTATCTAAATTTATTGTTATTTCTGCATTTGCAGACATGCACAATATTATATAAAAAGATATCCTCTTTTAGCGGTAGTTTTTATATTATTCCACTGTTGGTGGTTTGTTCGAGTTTTTTGTATTGTTATTATTTATATTGGCTATAATAAAATACTATTTGCAGTTTAGACAAAACCCGCCTTCTTTTATTTTAATACACCTATTTACTACGGTTGGTTTCCTTGGCGCACCTGGTTTTGTATATATTTAAAAAGTGAAGGCAGATATCTGACAAAGATTATAGCTGCATTCATATGTATTTATATATCTATATCATGTTTCACATGAGTTTATGAGTAGGGAATTACAGAGATTTGGTTTGGGAGAAATGTTTTGTTAACCTGACATTTACAGCTCAGTGTTGGTGAGCATCTGGAAGACTAACCCCTTTCCTGTTTTGTCTGGGGTCAGACAAGGCTGCCCTTTTACACCTCTTCTTTGTGTATGTTGTATAGAGCTCTTCGCGATGTGCATCAGACAGAATCCAGAGATCCGCAGGATCACAGTACCCGGTCTGGACCGATAAGAGGCCAAGGGGTAAATGTATTAATCGCTGGATTCTTGAACTCCCGCGAGTTTGGGCATTTAAATTTAAAGCGGCGCTGCCTTGTAAAGGGAAGTTTACAAGGCAGCGCCACTTTAAATTTAAACGCCGAAGACGCCGAACTCGCGGGAGTTCAAGAATCCGGAGATTAATACATTTACCCACAAGTGCTCACTCTATATGGACGATGTCACCGTCTTTAGTGACAGCACTTGTCCAGATCTTTTGAGAACTTCAAGCTTTAGGGGAAAAGGTCAACTGTGGGAAGTCAGAGGCAATCTTTTACTTCATCTGGTGCTCCAAAATGGGCAGAATAAAGTCAGCAGTACATAGAGCCACTCAAATGTGAAAGGGATTCCCGATATACCCACCATGCTGTGAGCCTTCTTTGTTTGTAACTGCATCCGCAGGACTCTGTGAAAGATACATCAGCTCTGTAGGCAACTCCATGTGTCGCATTTTCCTCCTGCCTCTTTGGAGGGGTCTTGGGTGGGACAAGTGGCGTTACCTGGATGTGGGTAAATTTGTGAGACTTAAAGTTGACTTGTTGAAAGAAAAGACAATCCACAAGCTCTTCAGAGCTAAGGACATGACGGAGCCTATTTCAGGACTCCTTGCTGCTACAACAAAGTTTGTCTGGAAGAATGTTGCCTCCAAAGGGCTCACTAACAGAAACAAATACTTGGCATGGATGTCTATACAGAGGGGTTTGTCTCGTAGGACTTTCATGTACTCTCGGACCCTGTGTAGATATAGACACATACGATTTAACGCTCCCAAGAAGATCTTTGCTCACAAAAAATCCAAAAATAGTTTTTAAAAACGTAAGCAATTTAAAAAATATACTTGCCCTAAGCCTATTGAGACAGAATCCTACTAATCAACATGGCTCCTTAAAAATATTAGATTAGATACCTGAACATCCAATTGGCTGTTTTAAATGTAGAGGTTTAGGATGCATTATGTGTAATCACACTGTTAACAAAATACAAGAACTTACACATGAAGATAAAACTTATAAAATCCAGATTTTTTTAATTGTTATATGAGTGTTCTGTAATGCAGCTGCAATTTAATATAGGAAGAACCACAAGAACTTTACAATGTAGATTTCTGGAGCATAGCCGTTACATGAGTGGAGAATCACTGCGTACTTCATCAATTGTCAAGTTTACATAAGGGTGATGCCAGTGTTTAGTAGTAAGTGGTGTTGAACACTTTTAAAACAATTTGAGAGTGTGGGGAGGAAGGTTCAAGAGACTTTGCAAACAAGAAGTTTTTTTGGATATATCAATTAAATTCATAGAGCCCTTTGGTTTAAATGAAGCAATGGAACTTAATGAGATAATTATATAAATCTATTAATGTTTAAAAAAGTTTAAGGTGTAGGCAAGAATATTATCCATATGCTTAGTTATAGAGATTATGTTATTCAGATTTTGATAAATAGTTTTTTTTTGCTTTTTTATTTCAATATTTATTTTTTTTACCTATTGGATGTAAGTTTGTGTACTGAATAATACATTTAGAGGGTTTTGTACAAACCTAAAATAAGATATATAAATTTGCCTATCTACTGGTTGTTCATATGTACAGTACTATGACAATTTAAAAAGAGAAATATTACTAGGTATTTATGTGCATAGTTTAAGAATGTCGTGTGAGAGAGACCTTCTAAAGATTTTCATTTGTGTTTTAATTAGATGATTATATTTTTTTTGCCTGTCTGCTATGTAGACATAAGCATAGAGTGTTGCAGTCTAAAAAGACCAGATTGAAAAGCTAGTCTCATATATTAACCAATTGTTAGAGTTTCATTTGTTATTAACTAATTTGCATAAGCACAGGAGTCTTAAATTTATTGGAAAACTTTATGAGAAAGATTAGAAATCTATGTGTAGGCTTTAAACATATGAGGAGGGTACTTTATCAGCAATTATTGAAAACGGAGATCACTACTGCTTTCAATGATTCTCTTTGGAAAGAGTACAGGGTTTTTACTTGTTTATAAGTAATAGAAATTGTTTAATGAAATTTTTGATTGTCTCTATTAGGATGTTTTGGGATTGCTTGAGAAGAGTGAGATAAGCTAAGTTGGAGTGTTTGTCTGTCCATAAGTATTATAAATTTAAATTTAGCCACTGCAGAAGAAGTTGTCCAGCAAGCAGGTTTGACCACGGCGGACAAAAATTACACCAGCTCCTGGTATACTGGATTGAGACTTTCTTATTAATACCTTCCGGATAGAGCATTGGTGTTAAACTTACTGGATGATGGCCCAGAAAAAAATTATAATAAAAGACACTGAGGACGAATGCATCAATTTCCTTTTTTGCTAGTTCCTGTCTAATTATCAGTTTCATCATCCCATATGTCAACGTGAAAGCCGAAGGACTACATCGCAATACATAAGAGATAAGTGCACAAGTTTCTATTTCTATCAATATATGTCTGTTATTTAACAGATTTATAACAGCATACAAATGGTTTGAACAGACGAGAAAATTAAATGTCTCTTTTTATTACACATTCAGGCACTTTTGATTAACTTTATTACTGTTTGTTATTGCAGCTTATGTTTTTCTGGATTCCCAGAACAATATATATTGGCTAGAAAAGTGTCCCTCTTTCTCTTCTCTTTTCGTCTACCAGCTCATCATTTGGACTAAATTCAAATGTACGTATAGTGCAATACTGGCTTTTGATGAGAGGTTTTTGCAAATGCTAAAGGTGTTTTTATTGCATTGAAGTAATAAGATTATGTTACTTATTCTATGCAGAGCTGATTACCTCAGTTAGGTATACAGAGATTCAGTTTAATGATTTTATCTTATTGTATTTTAATTTTACATGGTTATATAATTTATTGAAAAAGTTTGCTATATGAAATACAAATTGACTAACGCACTCAGTTTTCTATAAGTTTAAGCTACTCTATCTGGCTCTCCATCGGTGTATAATAAATTTGTACTAAAATTAGGTTTAGAGGAGCCAACAGTCTCCTTTATAGCTGCAAGAGTCAATCGGGAGCCAGCAGACAGCTTTAATAGAATTTTTATTCAATACAATACAATTATTAGATATATGTTATTTATTGCCTAGAATCCTCGCTTGAGGTACTATTGGAGTTGGTGCCTCATCCATGAGGAACCATTCAAGCATCTATTTTGGGATTGTGCCTCTGCACAGACATTATTGGATGCCCTGGAACATGAGCTCAGAGACAGTGTGCTAAGGATGCTTTTTGGCTTGCCTGGAACCACTTCATTTTTAAAAGAGAGACGATCCAGGACTATCACAGGCTGATCCACAGTCTACTAAAAGCCTATTCCATATTGAACAGTCCTGAGTAAGCAGAAGAGGACTGAATTATTCTCCCTCTTCCCCTTATCTCTATATGTATCTGTTTTTCAAAAAAGTCATGGGCCTGTGACTGCCCCCCTTCCTTCCTTTCTCCCCTTCATACTGCTTGAAGTTCATTGAATGTCTTGACTTATTTATGTTCCCTCCCCATATATGTGTCTATCTTTCAGTAAAGCTTTGGGCCTGTGATCACACTTCCTTACCACCTTCACCTACCTCCCCCTCACATCCTTGTTTAAACAGTTGTCTTGTTAAAATGATGCATGAGTAGTGCAGTACTGAGTGTGTAGAGTGGGGTGTCATATGCAAAATACAATTTCATTTTTCAATCAAAAATTTGTGTACCTTTCAAAGCATAATTCCACATAGGCTTTTTCTTTAAATAGCACATTTAGTACCTGTTAGCACATCATGGGATGGCAGAGAGGGAGATGGAGAGGGGAATTTTACAGTGTATTATTATGATAGGCAAAAAGGTAGACCGGGAGGTGTAGAGGAATAATATAATTATGAAAATATGGTAAAATGGAAAAGAATATGGGTAACTGGAAAATGTGTACGTATAAGAGTGTCTGTTGCAAGATGTGTGGGTTTTGGGGTGATCTGCATCCAACTTCGGTGGTACTCATTAAAACGATTACCGGATCTCCGACAACGGATACCCCTACAAGAATACACCTAAGGTGTTTTCCACGACAGACTGGTAATACTGACACGTTCAAACACTGACCTGAAAGACTGCCGACAAATGAAGAACATGGCAGGTTGCGATGACGTCACTTTCAAGCACTATGTTTGCGGCTGTTAACCTGTTTTTTTAAGGAGGTGTCGCCTGTACAATCTATTAGACTTTGTAAAGAACATTGTACAGGCAGCGCCTCCTTAAAAAAAAGGTTAACAGCCGCAAACATAGTGTGGAGCTTGAAATTGACGTCATCGCTACCTGCACAAAATTGTTTGGACACCATTTGCTATTCCAAGGAGTTAGTGAAAGGCAAACTTTAAGAAAAGATGCCGACTTGTACCAAGATTTGACACAACACACAACATGCCTTATATTTTATTTCTTGCTAAAAAAAATCATTCTGTACTGTTTTAGTACTAATTAATGTCCCATCCAAACACCATAATTCAACATGAAAGTTGGATCATCCACATATACCTAAAACAGAAACCAGGCAACTTGGGAATTGTAATGGTAATTTGCAAGTTCAGAGAGAAAGTAAAGCCACTATTAGACATAAATGTAAACCAAAACCTGCATAATAACTAGCTAAATAATAAGCCCCAAATAACTGAAGTGTTTATGCTTAGCTAAGTCCATCCAGCATGGTGTCCGTCTCATAACCTGGCCAAAAGCAGACATTTGATTAGGAAGGTGATCATCCTCTATCATGTATCACATTGAGCAAAGTGATACAGTGTAGACAGAGTATTGGGGTATAGTTATTTTAAGTAGCAGCATTGCTTAATGCAGACTACAGATTTGGTATGCCATGTTTTGTCATTTTTGGTTAACATCCTGTAGCAGGTTCTCTTTAGATATTATCTAACCCAACAGCTTTAAGACTTGTCTCTCCATGTGTGAGGGGGAAACGGCAGGGGGAATTGCAGTGCATAATCAGAATAATCTATTTTGCCTTCATGTTTCATGTATGAACATTTTACACATTCTAGTTCATTACAATTTACTTGAGCTTTAATATCACAAAAATGTAAATGTGTATATAGTGGATGACATATTTAAAACTCATCATCATCAGCAGTTATTTATATAGCGCCACTAATTCCGCAGCGCTGTACAGAGAACTCACTCACGTCAGTCCCTGCCCCATTGGAGCTTACAGTCTCAATTCTCTAACATACACACACACAGACAGGCAGACAGAGATAGAGAGACTAGGGTCAATTTGTTAGCAGCCAATTAACCTACTAGTATGTTTTGAAGCGTAGGATGAAACCGGAGCACCTGGAGGAAACCCACGCAAACACGGGGAGAACATACAAACTCCGCACACATAAGGCCATGGTCAGGAATCAACCTCATGACCCCAGTGCTGTGAGGCAGAGGTGCTAACCACTAAGCCACTATGCTGCCCCATGTGGACAGCACAGTTCTTGGATAATCAGGCGCACATGACCAGCAGATAACATATGGGATTCACCTATTTAAAATTGCTGTAATTTGGAACAAATCTGGAACAATATTTGACACCTTTGATCTAGTCATGTTGTCTGATTACCTCGGCTAAAGTAAAGAATGCAACTTTGTTGATATTGATGTTAACAAAGGGATTTCATAGTTTTTCCAGCGACTTTAACTCAATGTTGGAAGTAAATTGTAAGGATACTAGATATGATGTAAATCCATAATTTGGTTGGGTAAGTCTGATAGAGTCCCAGATTCCACATCAGCAGAGAGATCTTTAAAAGGAGTAAGGTGAATATGGAAATAATTGATCATTTTGATCAAGCCATTAGTGTTATCTTTTCCATCTCTGCTTTGAGCAATGCCTACCTACTTGGAATTTACAAGAGAGGGGGAAACAAGACATTCTATGAGCCATCAGCTTAGTGAAAATGTTCAGGTTCACATTAACAAAGGAGATTTGCGTGTAGGTGCAACATTGCAGATGTACACTTTTCTTTCTTTGTGTAGTAATAAGAAAAGAGCCTTGAGTGCCTGTAGTAAAGTGATATGAGTAAGGAGCAGAGATAGAACTACAGTGGATGCAGGGGGTGTGATCATTATGGGGCCTCGAGATGAGGCTCTCAAAACAACAAAGCAGTAGCCTCTTCTGAGCATGCTTTGGTCAGTGGCATTGTAAAAGGGTGCTAAGGGGGAAGGGCACCTAAAAGTCTAGCAAATGTGGTGATGACCATTTAATAATGTATTTATGACTATTGCCATCAACAAACTCCTCACAAAGGTAGTTCTGTTTTAACTTGAGAAATATGATTTCTATTTTGCTCTAAATAAACAGGACTAATATTTATATAATAAGCTTATGCTTACATTTCCAAGAAAAACTGTACGAATGATGTGGCTTCATTTAATATGTTTTGTATTCTTAATTAACATTTAAATTGTATATCATATATGACACAGTAAACAAAGTATATTGTACAAACTCGGCAGTAAACTTTGTTTACTCTATTAGCATAGTTGGTATAGCATAGACGTTAATACACTACATCACATTCGTTGTCTATAAATATTGTGTGTATGTCATCTATAGTAGCAAGGTATGCGTATAAGCTTGTATTGTGTGGTGTGACTGTGCAGTATGGGGAAGATTCAATTGAACGCGTTACTCTCTATAGTAACGCGTTATTACCGCTAGTACAGTAATTTCAACGCTGATTTTTTGGTGTTACAATTGCTGTATTAATGGTAATAGTACACAGGCCGCGTTACTCTCGAGAATGAAGCGGCCATTTGAATCTGCCCGTGAGAATCAGTGCATGTGCGGGGAGACTCACTCAGGCTATCATCCATTTCCACATTCATTTTACAACAATATACCAGTTATATCCCATACTATCCACATTCATTATATCTGAACCAAAATCATATTCTCACACTATAAACTCCAGCATCTCACATCCTAAATTCCATATCACTTCATGTATATTAATAAACACAGGACACATGATCTTGATTTCTTCCACACTACCAACACTATAATCCTCACAAACTCCAGCTTTATCAATTCAAATTCCACATACAATCACAAACTATACACATTACATTCTTATACACCATATTCTAATCTCACTGTATCCCATAAATTGAATGTATATTGCCACAATTGTACAGTGTTGCAGGAGTTAATAACAACATCATCATCATCAACTATTTCTATTGCACCACTAATTCTGCTGTACTGTATAGAGAATTTACTAACATCAGTCCCTGCTCTATTGGAGCTTACAGTCTAAATTCCTTAACATACACACACAGTCAGAGAAAGACTAAGGTCAAATTAATAGCAGCCAATTGACCTACTAGGTTAGAGTGTGGGAGGAAACTGGAGCACCTGGATGAAACCAATGAAAACATGGGGAGAGCATACAAACTCCACACAGATAAGACCATGGTTGGGAATCGAACTCACCCCCTCAGTGCTATGTGGCAGAAGTGCTAACTTCTAAGCCACGGTGCTGCCCACATGGCACATCTCTCCATTATATAAACTACAATTCTCCTTTAGAATATCACATTGTCTAACATAATCTAAAGTAATTCAGAATACACAAACTAACAAGCTCTATTAACAAACTCTCTAGCTTCAGCCACACTCTAAGATAAACGGCATCCAACAAGCTACCTTTCATTCAATCAATTCAGCACACTATAGTCTCAGCCATTCTATAATATAAATGGCCTCCCAGGCTGCCTCACACATGCACACAAACCTCCATTCCATTGAACTTACAGTTTTCATGTTCAGCTTTGCTCTCTTAGGGCCTGATTCATTAAAGGATGCATATTGAACGTAATGTGCATTTTTAATAAAACCCATATAAATCAGGCCTGAATTCAACAAGGAGTCGATCTGAAGGTACATGGTGATGAATATGGATGTAGGTCTGCTCTGCGCTAGTAGACAAAACACTGCAGGGTTTGTTCAATGCCTATGTGGAATATAAACTCAAAAGCGAATGCGCAGTGAAAAAAAACAACTATTCAGTTAATGTCACTTGGTAATAATATTGGCATGATAAAATATTAAAAAATAAAAAAGCAGGGTTTTTTTGGTTTATTTTTTTCAATAAATATATTTATTAGGATGTCTACTGTACAAAAATACACTTTTACAGTTGTTCCTGATTATAAACACATGTCCTAGTATACAAACTCAGCCATCATCACTAGCAATGGGCACTTAGACTAGACCAGTACCTGGAGCAACAGATACGACTGAAAAACAAATACGGACAGTGCTGCATGTGCTTGAGCTTAGCACTCCAGTACTGTATATTGACTACGAACATATGCCCCTTCCCCGCCCCGTTCTCTCCATGAAAATGTAGGCTGAAGTGTCCTTTGTGCTCAAAGATGAGTTGAACGCTGCTGCGTTCTGTGACATATGGTCTACAGTGTAAGTGTGCACATTGAATGTACAAAATCGCCGTTAATGTGCCTTAATGAATCAGGGTTCTAGGCTGGGTACACACTACAGTGTTTTTCAGCTGATTATCGGCCAATCAATAATCGACCATTCGGCCCTTTAACATATCATTTGAGTTTTAAACAGGACTAAAAATCTTGTTCAATGCTAGAACAATGTAGTTCCCATTCTGCAGTGTGTATGCACTACTGACCAGCAGTGTCCATAGAACTCTATGGAGAGTCATGATCTTCTCAGCAGATGAAGAGCACAATCTGAAGGTAAATCATGTGAAATGTGTTTAGTGTGGACACATGCATCCTCATGCTGATCAGCCATTTTTTTTTTTTTAATCGTTGGTAAAATCGTTGAGAATACTGCATCAGGAAAAAATTTGTATAGTGTGTACTGAGCCTTAGTGTGGAGCAGAGGGAAAGAAAGAGGATTTGTAGCCTTGTGCTTCATGAGATAACATATTCCTTTTGCATATCAAATGCAGGCAGTTTTACAGCTCCAAAACTAATTCAACAACTTTGTATAAACAATGAGAACATGGCTGATTCAAACATGGCTATTGTATTAGAAAATGAATATCTTTATCATGCATGCATACTAGGCATGCTCAGAAGAGAAGGGGGTCTGAGAGGAGAGAACGGCATTGTCGGGCGATTCACTGTCTCCCCACTTATTTTTTTTATTATGAGCCCACATTGTAAATCAGGGAGACCTAGAAAGTAGGCTTCCAGGTGGATATTTACAGCCCTTGTACTACAGTCAGGTGTTTTACATTATTCCCCCTCCTGAAAGTGTCCTCTCTTTTTACATGTTTCATCCCACATGACTGACAGTGATTCCCACTCTAGACAATAATGTATTGTTTGGCCTCTCCTATTTTATTATAAAGTGTTTTTTTTCCTATTGGCCCCGGAGACTTAATGGTTCTACCATAGCTGTCTCTTTATGGTCTGCTACTGAAGGTTAACTTGCAAACTGTTTACCCTCAGCTTTCTACTTACAGTTTGGATTTCAAAATGACTTTGATAAATCCTTATTTGGAGTACTATGACTCTAGGTTTTCTTTCACATGTTTAGTCTGTTTTATTTTTTATTACTTTATTAATGTTTATTATATAGGGCAACCTCATTTTGCAGTGCATTACAGAGGATATTTTAATCATTCACATTAGCACCTGACCCATGAGCTTAAAGTATAAATTTCTACCACAGAAACACATACACTAAGGTCCATTAGAGTCAGCAGTCAATTTTCTTACCAGTATGTTTTTGGCTGTGGGAGGAAACCCATGCAACACAGGGAGAACATGCAAACTCCATACAGAAAGGTGGGAATTCAATTGGCTGCATATTTTTACCATTTATACAGTGAAAATATCCGCTCATTTTTGCTTGCACCTCTATGGTATATATCGATGAAAAATTTCCGCGCGAAGTGTCTCGAGTACGTTCCGTAGACACCTTGTGCTGATCTTTCTGGAATTAAATCTTCCCCATAGAGTGCTCTGAAATCATGAACACTTTGAGGCAGCAATGCTAACCAGTGTGCAACTGTGTTGCCAAGGAGCTCAACTTGATTCACTGACACCGTAAAGGCACTCTGAAGTTTTCAAAATTATTTATTATAGTTATCATATGCAAATGATTAAGGTACCACAATTAGTTGATCTAGTAAATAAACTAAACATTTCAGCTTCATAACCTCCTGGTGGTCAGTAGACCCTTTGACATAAATGCTCTTTAAGGAAATTTATGTCAGATACATATTCTTCAATGACTTTGCTGCAGCTCCCTTTCCCATAAGTCAGTCTAGCAATCTGGCCATTCAATTTGTAGTTCAGGGCTACCTAGTTTTAGATCTTATGTTGCAGCAATAGCTGGTTCTGTTCTTCTGTTTGTATGTCCTTGTTTCTCAAAGCATCAGTATTGTGACATTTCCTATTTTTCATCTGCTGATTTAACTGTTAATTCAACTCTTTCAGCGGCTTTTTACTCTGCAGTGATTTGTAGGTACTGTATATATTCATTTTTTGTATATATAGCTGAAACTATCAGATCCTGGGGCCTGATTCATTAAGGATCTTAAATGAAGAGGATTCTTTTTTCAGTCTCCTGGACAAAACCATGTTACATTGCAAGGGGTGCAAATGAGTTTTTCTGTTTTGCACATAAGTTAAATACTGACTGTTTTTTCATGTAGCACACAAATACTTGATAGCTTATTTGTACACTGAAATTTAAAGTTGATATGTGTGTGCTACATGAAAAACAGGCAGTATTTAACTTATGTGCAAAACAGAACACTCATTTGCACCCCTTGCAATGTAACATGGTTTTGTCCAGGAGACTGAAATAAGAATACTCTTCATTTAAGATCCTTAATGAATCAGGCCCCTGATTCTTTGCAGTTTGTCCTATATTTCTATATTTTTCTCTTACAGCTCTTGCAGGAGGACATTCAAAGATAATTTTTCAGCCCAAGTCATGAAAAGCTTTCTTTGCAGCTTTTAAATAATTTGTTCTTAAACTTGCCTCATGAACATATTGGTTAAGCCGTTTTATCTTCAAACTCTGCTTTTCTCTTCAGTTTGTACAACATTTCTTGTTAATAATCTTTTTACTTGAGACACACTCATTTTCATCCAAATCCAGCATAACTTTCTTGCCCTTGACTTAGAAAGAAACATTAACTCTGAATCAAACATCTCCAAACCTTATATTTATATGAACTACGCAGTTTAAATACAATAAACAGCATTACAATCCCAGAAAGGATTGTATCATAATGTCTCTGTTAATGTATGCTTGTGTGTATCCTTGTATATAATTACATGTATAAATATTTAAAAATGTGGTGTGTCTCATTGTTCACAGTGCATTACGGTTTATACACTAGAAAACAATATCTTCTGAACTATTGAATTCATGATATTGAGAATATACTGATATCCAAATGTGGCAGATTTGTTTCACTCCCTTTACATGATAAATCCACAATTGGCAAAGTCTATTGATATAATTTTAGCATATTTTTTTAGCATTTTATTAAAGATGACACTTCTTGAGACCAATGCAGAAAGGTTGATGTCAATTTAAATAAATTTGCGACATTTACAACCTGGTGTAGGAAACCATTAATTTAGATCAAGCCGTGTAAGTTGGTTATCACAGACATAATAAATCATAAAACCGCTCAACAGTACATAGAGTGGATAATGTTATTTTACATTTTGGAGACAATCAGACACTTCTAACAACCAATACAGTGTTGTACATGCAGCCTATATCATAGACTTGAAAACAGGACACCATATAAGAAAATAAGATTTGGTTCAAAAGAGGTACTGTCCACTCTAAAAAATATCATATCTGCAACAAAATATATGTTTATAAAGGTTGTGATAAGCCTTGCTTACAAAAATTGTGGTGCAGTGTTAACTGATAGAATATATGTGGCATTAAATCCATTTATCTAAGCACAAGTAATTCAAGTAATAGAATATTGTTCAAAAAGCAATACTATTTTTTTGTTTTTCAGTTAACCAATTAAAGACATGGCTTTACATATACCATAGATTATTACAGAAGATTTCTACTTTCTTAAAAACATTAATGGTGATAAACTTAACATCCTCTTTAAAGCCAATGCATGATTGGTATGTTTTATCAGGTTTTTCAATAAGAGGTATACAAATACTCTAAAATGGTAATATCCAATGCTTTCATTATATATTAGAATTTTGCCTATAAACAATAGCACCATCAATAAGATCAGATCTCCATTTTCTTATGAGCATGCTAGATAGCATATTTATAAAGGTAGCAATTATATAAGGTAAAGAGCAATTATATCGACACAGAACAAAGAGATTCCTTTAAAGTCAAACATTGCTTCCTTTTGCAATACACAATATCAGAAAGCACATAAGTTTCAACAGGCTAAAAGCAGGCTATATTGTTTGAAGAGATCTAAGGCTGAAAATACTATGAAATAAAGAACTGTAATTGAACCTCCTATCTAAAATCTGAGGTGGTGAAGGAAACGAAGGTGGGTGAATGGTTAACAAGAATAGCTTGAAACTGTGCTTTGTTAAAGAGTAAAATTAGCTTGCTGAGAACCTTGACTTCAACATAACTTTTAAATGGAGAATTAGTTTACATATTGCCAACATAAAGAGGTCTATCTAAATTGACGCAACATGTGGATAGTAAACGTGAACTCATCTTTCAATGTTTTCATTAGAAAAAGCAATTAGCTCTTCTGTTTAAATGTGACTTTTCCACTTACTACTTAGTCAAATAAGACTTTTAACAGAATTTGAATACAATAGAAAAACATAATTCTATTATTTACAGAAACTCACAAAATGAATAATGTTAAACTTTGTTTTCCAAGTTCAAATCAAGCACAATACCTATAAGAATGATGTGTTATTTTAATGGCTTAAAAGTGATGCTTATTTTTAGGGTTATTTAAATATACTGCATACAAGCTGTTCTTTGGGCTCATTGTTAAAAGAGCCCTATTAGGACTTGTAATTACAATCCCAAATTGCTCAAAGCTCAATTATCCTCTCATATGTGATAATTACTGGCTAGATCAATCATAGGTGGCTGCAGGAAAACTATAATAAAATATGATGTTTAAATATGCAAGCAGCATTAGGTTGAGAAGTAAATGAGAAATGCTGGAAAGGTAGCAGAAGGGCTTCATAAGACATAGATAGGTATAAACATTTGGTGATAATGTAATAAAGCTAGCACTGTCTGACTTGCAATTGAAAACATAGTCGGCCATTAAGTAGAGCTAAGCAAAAAAAAGAGTAACTTTGCACCTTGGCAAAAGCATGTTGCATTGGAAGGGGATGTAAATTTAACATGTTAGGACAGATTTATAGTTAGGGTAGGGCATGTACTAGATCAACTTTAAATGTCAGTGTAAAAATAAAGCTATCAATTATTTGTGTGTTACATGAAAAAGCAACCAGTATTTTCCTTATCTTCAAAATAATAAACTAATTTGCACCTTTTGCATTGTAACATGGTTTGTCCAGGATAAAATTTACTCCTTTTTTACCTTGCCCTCCGTAATGACTCAGGCACAGTAAAGCTGGGTACACACTACAGGGTTTTTGTCCAATAATCAGCTCAACCAGTCGACATACGATCGCTTGTTCGAAATTCGGGTCAGTGTGTGTAGTGACACGATGGTCGAAAGTCTGCCCAAATGGACGATTGTCGCCTCATGTGGTTGGTCGTACCGTTCAATATTTTCATTCCAATCTCCTTTCTGTTGTGTAGTGTGTATAAATTTCCGACCGATCCATGACAATCGCTATCGGGACGACCGTTCTTCCCTTTATCGTCTGAAACAAGGCTAGTGTGTATGCAGTCCATGGATCGGACCATCGATCGGCATAAAAAGTTGGTGGAAAATTCTGTAGTGTGTACCCAGCTTAAGTGAGACCATGCAAAAACAATTATATTGGACCCACTTCAAACCAATTAGAGTGCATTTAATTACGAAATTTGTAAATGATAAAATAAACAAATTTTAGATCAACCACACTAATTGCTAGAAAACATATTGTTTTATTTTGAAATACATGCAACAATCCCAGTAATTGAAAAATTATATCAGAAAGTAAAATTGAGAAAAAATTCTTAATGTCTATACTAAATCGGAGGTGATATTTGACCTCTCTAGCAGATCAGGCGATCTAACATAAATGATGCTCATGCTCAAGGCTCTTATAATTCTGATTAATAATGAACATCTATTTTTAATAAACAATCTATATATATAAAAGCCTATTGCTGCTCATCATCTTTATAAATACACACACAAAACTCACAATAAAATTGGGGAAAATGTTTGCAAATGACTCTTTTCTGTACTTGACTATTCCTACAGACTAGGGGCCTGATTCATTAAGGAACTTAAATTAAGACGTTTCTTATTTAAGTCTCATGGACAAAACCCTGTTACAATGCGAGGGGGGGGGAATTAGTTTTCTGTTTTGCACATAAGTTAAATACTGACTGTTTTTTCATGTAGCACACAAATATAAACTTTAAATTTCAGTGTACAAATAAGCTATCAAGTATTTGTGTGATACATTAAAAAAAACAGTCAGTATTTAACTTATGTCCCAAACAGAAAACAAATTTTCACCCTTTGCATTGTAACATGGTTTTGTCCAGGAGACTTAAGTAATAAACTTCTTAATTTAAGTTCCTTAATGAATAAGGTCCTAGATTTTCATCATTTCTTGGTTTTTTTTGTTTGTTTTTTTTGGTGTGGCAGTTTCCATTTATAACGACCTTTGCTATTGTAAATTTACTTGATTTTCTATCCATTTGTTTTATTTGCACTTAGTGTTAAATTAATAGGAATATACTAATTAATTTAAGCAAAAAAATGTAACTGTGATGCCACTTAAACGGCAAATGTCTGCTGTGGGAGTAACTACACAGCAGGAAGCAGCAAAAACACAAAGGATGGAGCGGGGTAAAGCCCGATGACAAACTATGACTGATGATCAAAGAAAACGCGAACATGATCAACATCACCATGCAAATATGACTCCTCAGCAAACTGCCCGTCACAGAGAAAACAATCAAAGAACGAATAGGACAGAGGTAATATCACGTTAACGCCTACAAAATCAGCAAACAAGATGCCACACCATTCTTGATGTTGTTAAACTTTGATGAAACAAATAGTAGTGCTCATTCTATGGTCCCATGAACAATATTCGTGAATTTAGCCCTGATAAGCATTTTGCGGCTGGGCAGCCATCCAACAAACTATTCATTCAATGCTCCCACAAAAGTAAAGTTAAATTGTGTGCAATAAGGTCTGCCCCTGTTATTGAGCACTTAATGAAAGGACAGCATGAACATTCAAAAAATATCTTATTTTGTCCATCATTTTGTCGGGTTTTTTACTAGCAATATGCATAATAGATCGGATTCAATATTATGGGTTTATGTTATCTTTTAAGCTAAACTAAATTTCAGTTTTTATATTATTTTGAAAAGATTGTTATATGTTGTTTGATTGCAATGTTTAGATACTTGCAATCACATTCTAAATAAAGATTTAAAAAAATATTGTGTGTTTTTTATATCATAATTTAAATAGCTATTTACTTCATTAGAAAAAAGTTGTTGTAGAAGTATTTTAAATATAGATATAAATACACTGTTCTATATATATATATATATATACATATATATATATATATATATATATATATATAAATATTTATATAAATATTTATATATACATGTATGTATATATATATATATATATATATATATATATATATATATATGTGTATATATATATGTGTGTGTGTATTAGAACAAACAAGACAAAACGCTATAAAGTACAGTAGATAGTATAAAACACGCTCATAAAAAGATAGACATAAACAACCTCTTGTATTAGTAAAATGTTGTGAAATTATCTAAAATTACTGAAATAGCCCCCTACTCCCATTCTATTCATAATCAATCTATGAGTTCAAATCTCATTGTGATCTGTAGTAATGGGTACGAGTTGAACGTCACTGAGTTTTTCAGTTACAAACATGCACTGTGTGTGATAGGAATCTGTAAGATACATACATACTTTATAAGAGGCATTGAACGGTAGAGATAAGAGGTTTCATCTATCTTAGCTGAAAAACTGTGTGACAGTATCTTTAATGTAAAGGCATAAATATTGGTATACTATATTCTAAAACGATTTAAAAAAATGAACAAAAGCAACATGAAACCTAACTCCAGAAACAAGAAACAAAAATAATCCCTTACACAAAAACGAATACCTTTTTTCTGACTTTTTGGTGGTCTTGCAATAGCAGCAGCACAAGTATATTCCAATTTCAGTATTGCACAATTGCTTCTATTCACTTTTGCTGAGCATTACATTTCTCTTAACACTTCTTAAAATAAATCGCATTTATAAAATATTTGCACAAAATCCCTCATTTGAACCTGAATTTCCTTGACTAACTCCAATGTAACATATTCTTGTATTGCTTATATATAAGTTATTGTGTTCATTTATGATGTCTTCTATATCTCTCCTGGGTCTCACCCATCAAGTTTTAACAATCTGTATGCACTAGTAAAAGAAGTATGTGAAGTTAAGAGTTAACGTTGCAGCACAAATAACTAGAAGAGAAAATAAAACAACATTATTCAACAGAGATATACAGTATATCCTCTTGGCAGCAAATTGAACTATTAAATACAGTGCTTGAAATTTCTAAGGGTGCCAGAGAATAAAGTATTGCTCAATGAGCAGATTAGCACCTCTTACATAAATCTTGAGATGTCTACAAAAAAGTAGAAAAAACGCTTCTCATGTTACTTCTACAGACCTTACACAGACCAGTAATTTACTGCTGTATTGTCACAAGGAAATCTGCAATAGATGCTTGGTACAGACAGTGTACTTGAAAAAAGACAGTTTAAAATGCAGCCAAAATATTGCCTCTGAAATATAGCACATATTGGATGTGAAGGATATTGCATGTATTGATAGCAAAGCAGTAAACTCATTGGGGGGAATTCAATTGGCTGCATTACTGTGAAAAGTAACGTGGCCTGCGCACTATTACCGATATTACGGTAACAATGTGCATTATTACCGTTAATACAGTAATTTCAACGCCGTTTCTTTGCTCGCGGCTCCCTGAAATCAGTGTTAACGGTAATAGGTTTAACACTGCGTAGTTAAGGAGGGAATTGAATTCCCACCATTGAGTTTACCGAAAGTTGTGCATCTAGGGAGTAGAAGACAAATTACAAAGCCTGGGTGCAGTACTGAAAATCCAACAAGATGCCTATATCAAAGGAAACAACTAGATAGATTGGGGAAGGAAGGACTTTAGAAAATATTTTCCTAGGAAGTAGTGCAGCCTTGAGTCATTTATGTATTAGATATTGTATTTTATTTAAAGGCGAACATTGATTTAACTGTGGTTGTCGGACTTTAAATAACAACAGAGTATTTAAAATGGAACAATATATAACTACAACATATCTGTAATAAACATAAATAAGAATTATATTTGAATAACGATTGGGAGGGGAATCAACCATAAAATTATGTGCATTTTAACTTGTCTTTGTAGTATGCCACACAGCTCTGAAGTGCCAGACAGTAATTATAGCAAGTCAAACAAAATACAAATCATGCATAAAACGTCACATATGATGGGAGTGCCCTATAATTGTTCCATTTTGGCAGAAAATTAAGTCCCAGATGGTTCAGAGAGGTGCATAAAATAGAATTCAAGGACTCTCCAACTTTTAAATCTCTAATAACCACCGGCCGTGAGTCCAATTAAACACATAGAACACCACACATTTCCTGCATCAGAGGAGCTTAGATACAGCCTCAGAAGACCTGCATCCACTTCAAGATGTTAAATGGACTGTCAAGAGTCTATCAGGTGGTCAACTCTATCAGTACCTGTGACTGGATCACTGATAAATAACTTCTGGTATAAATTTATTTAAAGGATATAGCACAGCGTGCTTATTTATATAATTGCACATGCACTTATTTTTGATATTGTGTATCTTTTGAGATAGGAAATCATTATTTCTGAGACCAGGTTGGAAAATTTGTTTTTATGTTTTAACCTTTCTAAACAAAATGCCTTATTACTGATGTATATATCTGATACAATGAGCCTTTGTGGATAGAGGTCTTTTGTGTATTGGGATGTATTTTGTATGGAAGTGTCAATGTTTGGGGTTTGTAAGGTTGCTAGTGGAAACCTCCAATTAGGCATATGGGGAGGGAGTCTGATAGCAGAAATTGCTAACTAGGTTTTGTGATGAAGTGCCAAATGCCTGCTCTGGCCAAAGGCCCAACAGGGGGTCGTTACTGTGTGGCTTTTTGTCAAGATTAGGGTCTCTTAACCTTCACCCTAGTCCACCTTCCTTGAACCCCTCCTGTCCCATCCATGTACCATTTAATTATGTGGAATGGTTTGTGATGCACAAGTCAGAGGCAGATCTATAATAATAAGAGGGAGATTATCTCATGACAATCTCAGAGAAGTATGAGGGGTAGGTGTGGGTTAGGGCTTTGAAAGTATGGGTGAATAGTTTTGAATAGTTTATTGTGAACCAAAGTAGAGCATTACAGATCGGTGCACTAAACAGGTACAGGGCAATGAAAATAAAAGTTGACATCCCCTCTCCCCAATATGTATATATTTAGTAACATATCTCCAGAACCAGAAGGGGATGTTCAGTTCAGATAAATAGTGAAGGACAGTTGTGGTTACCAGCAACTGACTGTTTTAAAAATTCTGCAATGACTAGTTCATGTTTTCTGTCTCCACCTCTGTCTCTCCTCATTCCAATCCTACCACACTACCAGTCAAGGGAGGGCTGGCAAATTTTAGCCGGGGGGGGGGGGGCAAGACTTGACTCAGCAGCCTATTTTATTGGGAAAAAAAAGCAGGTGGCCCAGTGACCCAGCCTAAGATAGCTCACTATTGGACTGGCCTGGGGGGGGCGGGTGTTCCCCAGTACAGCCTGCCCCTGCTACCAGTAACTGTACGAAAATGCCAGTAACCAATGCCTTCTTTATCATTGGAGCCTCTGCCCTACAGTGGTCACAAACACTTTCCCCACATGCAGGCACAATTCTTATTCTGTTACCTTATGGAGCAATTCGTGCTTCCACAACTCTTATATTATAAGATCATTTTGGCAGGGCCATCTTTACCGTCTGTCTCATGTGACCATATGTAATTTATTTGTGTCGTAATCATCTCAACTGGCAGCACTGTATAATATGTGAGCACTTTATAAATACAGGATCATAATAATAATGATAATCATAATATGAATGAAGATGAATATAATTATAAAAATTATTTGTATTTTCATTTGTAAGCACTCATATATATGGGCATCAAGATCACACATTGAAAGTATGTTCTTATAGCTTGGCAAAAGCACTTTAATGCTATTAGTCAAAACAAATGTAAACAGGCAATTGTTGGCAAGCGTTCCCTTTGCTTCGAGTCAGTTTTAATATTGTCTATAGTGCTCAAAACCATTAACATTCAGTGCATTATAATACAGTTTTATTGGTGCACTCATTAAGCACATTGAGGAGTATGTATTAGGGCAAATATGGAGGAAAGGGCAGCAAATCATCACTCTTGACTCCTCTTGGCAGTTTTCCCCAGACGTCTGCTTTGTGGCATGTCTGGAGGAGGTGTTGGCGTGGAACGAGAAAACAGTGGCGGATCCAGGGGGGGGCGATCGGGGCGATCGCCCCCCCTAGCAGGGGCTTGCTGCTGACAGCTACACACTGTGCAGGTCCGTTCAGCAGTGACAGTATGCTGCCCGGCTGCTCTGATTGTGTTTTAAACACAATCAGAGCCTTAGAAGTCGGAAAAGGGGGCGTGGCCTAAATCGCCCCCCTACATCGCCCGGGGTATAGTCATTTCCTAGATCCGCCCCTGCGAGTAAATACATACATGGTAGTGAGATTAATTACTACCATGTGGCATGTCACTGCTCGGTTTCCATGCTCCCGTATGTCCAAATCCTCCCTCATCACTGAGATGACACAGTTTTTAAGCAGAGCTGCGTAATATGTATTAGTTAAATATTGTAACAACTAAATATTAGAGACTGCACTGCTCTGCTCCATTCAACACTATACTGCAGGGAGGCTTTGAGTACATGCTGTGAGCACTCTGTTAAATGTGAAGACAATTACAATTATATGTATACACTTGAAAGTGTACACAAGCCTTAAAACCAAAAATATAAATTTTTGTATTTAAGGACTGTGATTGTAAATTAAGTTTAAGGTGATTGTAAGATGTGTATATCCAGAATTCAAAATCGTCACCTTGATGAGCCCTAACTAGAGGAAAATATACAATGTATTTTTTGCAGTAGCATAAACAAATTTATCATAGCAATGCAATATTATGTGTAAGATATGGCATGTTGTATTCCTGACTTTGCTAGGCTTAGAAAATGTATTTAAATTAATTTTCAACACCACTTCATCATCTTAGAAGAAATATTATTTATTTTATTACTTGCATAGTGCTGAAATAATATTGTTTTTAGTATGCTTGTTTTGCCATATCTACATAGACTTGGTAATTTTACCCTGTATACTTATCCCAGACATATCAGTATTAGTTTCTGAGAGTAACCTCTTACCTTTCTCAAAGAAAATAATTATCATTTACTCTCAAAACAGGATCCTTTATTAGTTAACTGTTAACGTTGCACAGCTGGCGACATGCTGTTCTTCCAGGGTGTGCTGTGCAGGGTCTTCCACTGTAGTTTATATCATTCTTGTCATTCGTTTATCATTGTCCAAATGTTGTGCTTTCTAAATTTGAGTAAAACATTTTTAGAATTTGAAACAATAACAAATACAGGCAGAACCAACTGGACGGCAAAAACCAGACAACTCCCAGCTGTGAACTTGCAACAAATCTCTGTCTAATCAGGCAATGAACTGTAAATGTTCCCATAATGTACTAGGATTTGCATAAACAAGTAACATTATCAAGACTTGCTCCCCTCCTTGGCAACTTGACACCATAATTTTTATTTATGTTTAAACATGATAACCCCTTAATATCCATTCATGTTGTTGATGTTTTAGTTGAATTGTGAATAACTATTTTTAAAACAAATACTACACTACCCAAAAAGATATAATACATTCTACCTGGACAAAGTACTGGAGTGAAAATTGAATTTGTTTTAAGAAATTCTGGGCTGATTCATTAAGGAAAGTTAAGCAACACTAAGTAAGACAAAACCATGTTTCATTGGCGAGGGAGGTAAATTTAAAATGTGATGGCAGATTTATATTTAGGGTAGGGCATGTCCTAAGCCAACTTTAAATTTCAGTATACAAGTAAGCTACCAAGTATTTGTATTTGCTACATGAAAAAAACAGCCAGTATTTTCCTTATGTGCAAAATAATAAACTAATTTGCACCCCTTGCAGTGCAACATGGTTTTGTCCAGAAAATGTGAGTAAGAAAAATTAGACAATTGTTAGTCTAACTTTCCTTAATGAATCAGGTCCACTGTAACTATAAAAATATGTCCCAAAATATATTAAGCCATTTCCATTATATATTTTACTGTTTGTTACTGGTGCATTTTGTTTTCAAATGCTAACATAACCTCAAGATCTGTAGTACCAGTCCACCAGAAGCATTTAAAAAAATTACTCCATCTTGAAACCTATACCATCAAGCCCTAGATGTATTCCAGGTATATAACTGTATTTTTTATTTCGTTAAACACACATTGTCTCCTGGTTGAAAGGGTCTGTTCAGTTGTTTGAATAAAATCCATGACATTTTTCAGGAATAAAGACTTGTATCATCTTTAATAGAGTTAAAATAAGAACGTAAGTATTACCACAAACACGCTACATAACTACTAAACCCAATTGTCATTTAGTTAAAAAAATATTTTGTTTTTCAATAACATCTCTAGTCATTGGTGCATTCTTTGCTCATGTTCCTTGCAGCTGAGGAAATATCTAAAAATAAAACTGAAACATTTTCTATTCATATAGAGTATATCACTTAATTACTGACTACACATTAAACTATGAATATAGTATCAAACACTTGAATTCAGTAATCTTTAAACACTTCTAAAAAAAAAAATGGTTCCTCATTTATGTACAGATCTTTCTATACGAATAAAGGCCTTGGCTGAGATACAAAAAGACTATCAGTAAAGAGTGCTCCCTTTCATTCAGCAGGGGCACACACAGGATTTTTAGGCCCCCCCACCCAAAAAAGAAAAAACCTGAGAGAGCTGCTGCATGTGTGCAGCATGCTCCATTTCGCCAACACTGTACTATACAGCACCGCCGCGGACGCTTCTTTGACAACGCCGCAGCTGCTATATAGTACAGTGCCGCTATGTGGGGCACTTTGTTAGCGGAGGGGAGGGGTTTCTGGAGACCCAGAAACCCCCCTGCATGCGCCCCTGTTCAGGTGGTCGTCGTCCTTCAAAGTCCTACTTGTTCATACCGGAAGAAATTCAATCTAAAAAGGAAGGAGGAGGAAGACGCCTTTTAGTGCAGTAACAACTATCAAGTCCTCTATCACACCCGTGTAAAAAAATGTGTGACATATGAAATTATTTTTTTGTTCTGTGTATTTTGCTGGGACTTTATATTCCACATATGTATTGGACAGTCCTGCAGTGTATTGTCTAATTTGAGCACCCGTATTTAACAAGAGATGTTCCTTCAGATCCATTTCTACGGACGTGCATATGCCCAAATTACAAGCCAGATGTAAATTATGTGGACATAAACCTGCCTATTTTAGGACAGATTTGTGTATTTATACCTAGTTTAGGTAGGAGTAGTGCACATCCTACTATATGATCAATTTCACAATACATATATTATTATATTTATATCTTTTATTTATTCACAGTATAACAGATAAATTACATTACACATGTAAATACAACACCGTTCAACACATACAAACCACTGAATTGTCACATACACCATGACTGACACATAAAGACAATTTGTATCAGTACTGTGTATCAGCTGTTTAAAAGTAGTTGGATTCATCTGAAAGTTCACATATTACATATAAAGTTCATATACTATTATAACTACAAAAGGATGGCACAATGTAAAAGGTTTGGAATCTGCATGGAAAGACTGTCTTTGTTAAAACACTTTTCTTTTGTCCTGTGGTTGCTTTGCAAATCTCTATCAGGTGGGGTCAGAGGTTGTGGGAGCATGTTTAATTGATTGTAAAATAAATGCAATTATATGCCTATTTAAGCACTGTAATCTCTAAAATTAGTTTTTATGCAGGCATGATATTAAATATTAAAGCTCTGCCCCCTCCTTGCATGTCTCTGCTGCCATTTTCCAACTGGATCCATGTAGTCCCTGCTAAATGTAATAAAACATAGATAGAAATGACACTTGAAGAAATTAGACATGTAATAGCTAAAATAGAGTCAAATGAGCTGTGTATTGAGAGGGGAAAAAATAAAAGCTACAAACTACAGAATGCTAAGCCTAAAATGTTACGTTACTTTATACAAGAGTGCTTAATAGTGTTCATAATAGTATATGTAAAGGTTCCCATATATTGACAGAACTTGAGATCTTTGGCATTATATGTCCATGAACTATATAGCTGAGTAAAAACTGTTGTTTTGTTATCAGCAATTTTCTGAAAATAGTGGATAAAATTGGCTGTCTTTTTTAGATTTTCTTTTAACTTGTATTATGATTATATAGTACAGTTGAAAAAACAAATGTACTACATATTGAGTTTCATACCCTAATTACCATTAGTTTTCACAAGCACTGCCTTGACTATCTTGGTATCTACTGACGTTTGTTATTATTTGAATGTCTTTTGTGATTTAATTGTTATTTCCCAACCATATCACCACAAAATATATTATCCCTTTCAAAATAAATTTTAATAAAAGTCTGGCAATTGCTCTCACTCCATCTATACATTGATGTAAACCATCAAATATGTATAAGCAGTTTACTTGACATGTTATAGTCATGTTTGCTTTAAAATTAACTTAATAGTATGACAGAATATCTGGGATTTACTAAGTAGCAAACAAACTAAACTGCAATGACAAGTTTTTGTCAACATTCTCAAGAACAATTTAAATAATTCATCAGTGAATATGATAAATAATCTAAACAAGGAACAATTCAGTGATTTTTGTATAATATAAAGAAGGAAGCGATGTGTTTTTAAATCCATGTGGAATTGTATTTTTCACAGTCAGTTACTCTCCCATAATTCCACTGTATAAAATATGGTTCTGAACATACAGATTACATTACAGTGGTCTGAAATAGGCTCCGCCCATGTTCCATGCAGTCAGCAGCAGGCACCATCGTGTTTACGTACATGTGTACTGTAAGCATATCTAGAGAACCACGTTTCCCATTTCCTGCATGATTCTATCACATGAAAGCAATTTTATATAACTGATACAGGCTGCACGCTTGAATAATATTAATATTCATGCAAGTTCACAGGTGAAGAGGCTGGGAGGCAGGAATATCAAACTTATTATTAAGGGAAGGGATGTGAGGACCGGAGTGATCTTTAGTTAGAATAGATAAGACCAACAATGCCATCATTTGGATAGAGAAAAAAAAAAATGGCTTTATCTTTTCAAATTAAATGAAAAAGATGCAATATTCTAATTTCCTAATTCCCCAATTCCGCCTTGTGCCGATTTCAGGGTTCCGCTTTGTTGAAGTCGTATAATTGGATGAACGAAAGTATATTGGTTTAATATTGGTTTGCCGTGCGTATTGCGAAGCGTACGCCAGGTAACACGAGGCGTGATGCGATCGCACGGTAAAATACGCACACACTCGCATTACAACATTTAGTTATTTATACAATTCATACTGGTTCCGTTACACTGTAATTTATGAGCAGATAGCATTTGGTTTATTGTTAGTTTATATAATATGATTATATGTACATTCTAGTGTTATTAAAGGTTTAGGTTATAGGAAAGGTGTCATGCCTGATATCATATTGAAGCCCTAATTATTAGCAGCTGTCCGGTGCAGTCGGCGAAGTGATCGCACATTGCATACTTTAGTTATTGATATTAGGGAATATACCTTTTGTATGATGCTGGCTATGAAAGGAGCAGACCCCCTGGAGAGACGACCCCCTCCTTTGGATTCCTTAGATTGAATCAGCCTATGAACGGTTTGCCCTGGAGATACCCTTTGTCTGGACCTATGGAAGCAAGCTACGTCATTTGCATTGTTCTCTGTAACACTGAATGAATATATATGATCACAGCTGCAGCTGCTAGCTCAGTCTTCTCTGACCACAGTTATCTAACAGATACACTGTTCCATTGGGACTCATGGAAGCGCAGCGATTGCAGCGGTATGCATGTATTTATCTTTTGGTATTGGCTGTGCTGTACTGTACTATAATATGTTAACGTATTGAATTGACTATTTACATCTGCTAAAATAAACCACCATGTGCTTTGGACACACATACAATTGATTGAGCAATGCTTATTTTAAAACGATATAATTACTTTAATAGCTTGTTGGTACTCTACATATTACCATGGGTCTGGTCCTGGAATAATTTTAACTTGTCTTCTTTGTAAGTAGGAGCTGCAAAGTGTGAACATACCTGATTCATTAAGGAAACCAAAGCAAAAAAAAGGAGTACATTTGCGAAACCATGTTACATTGAGGAGGAGGGGGGGGGGGGAGCCTAAATTTAAAATGAGAGAATGGCTTTATAGTTGGGGTAAGGCATGTCCTAGATCATCTTTATATTTCAGTGTAAAAATAAAGCTAGCCAGCATTTGTGTGCTACATGAAAAAAAACAGTCTGTGTTTAACTTGTGCAGAAAATAAACCAATTTGAATCCCTTGCATGGTAACATGGTTTGTCCAGTAGAAAATGTACTCTTTACTGCCTTAGTTTCCTTAATTAATCGGGCGCAATATGTGTGGGATTAAAGACCAGGGAACCTGCACCTTGATTAATGGAGGGAACATATTCTAGGTGAATGTAATTTATACAGACAGTGATAGTTGTAATATATTGGGACACGCCTAGCCGTACTTGACATTTGGAGACTTTGGAATGAATACTGGAACTATAAACTGACTGGTTTATGGTTCTATCACACAAATAAATGAAGCGTGTGTACTGTATGTTACTTTTTTATGATAATATTTTTCTATAACACAATGCATTATATGAAGCATACTACTATAATTATGATATTTATAAATTGAAATCCCCCCCCCCCCTTGTTCTAGCCATATTGTTTGGGTTTTAGTCTGCCATTGTCTCATGTGGGCAAAACATTCCTTCTCATTCTGCAAAGAAACCAAACCCAGCCTATTGTTTGTAACAATGGATCTAATTTGTTTCCTTGCATAAAGTACCACACAAGTGTATTAAAAAAAGCTATATATTTGTACAAACATTACTCAGGTTTTTGTATTGTGTAACTAAAATCACAGTTGTAGTAGAAATGTATCTCAAATAAATAGATAACATTATGTTGTTCATTGAGCTTGTTTATTTCTTCTCCCTATACATGATCACTGTACTTTTTACTGTACTTGTAGCTGGTACTGTTAATCAGCCATGTGTGAATTAGTCATATTTTCTTTATAAGATATTTATCTCTGTCACAGCTCAGGGTATTTTATGGATCCCTTTTGCTACTACTTAGATGTTATTAGCAGTGGATGGTGGAGGTTGAACAAAACACAGAAGATAATGTAGCATTGCAATATAGTATATTGGTAGATGGAATAACAGCAGTATAAGATATGTACAACTCAGCAAGCTGAGTACACGGCAGTTCACAAAATACAATGAAATCATGAAAGAAGTTCAGTTGGTAACTAATAACAACGGCATGAAGATTGAACACACATAACATGAATAACTGAACTGGCTACTAGCTTGGCAATATATTCTTGATAACAGTCCAGCAACTAATAATAGCCATGCCAAACATAGAACCACAGATGACAAGGTGACTTGATTGAAGTTCAGTAAAGAATACAGGCAGCCAAGCAGAAAGGTAGTTGAGCCAATCAATATCAGTGCAGATGTAATAGGCAACTCACAAGCCAGTTCAGTGTGCAGATGTAGAAGTCCAGTACACAGGTAACAGCCGTAGGAGATTCAGTAAGCAGTGAGGAACTACAAGTACCAGGTATGGTGGTTGTAGATGTAGAAGTCCAGCACACAGGTAATAGCCGTAGGAGATTCAGTAAGCAGTGAGGAACTACAAGTACCAGGTATGGTGGTTTGCAGATGTAGAAGTCCAGCACACAGGTAACAGCAGATTACCCTAGACCAAGGTAGATTGAGTAACATAAAGATCAGGCAATGAGCCTATAACCTTGGGAGGTTCATATAGTCCTCCAGGACCAATGAGGTTTAGGGAGTGGTCCAGATCACAGTAGCTAGGAACACCTGTGAAAGTAATGTCTCTGAAAGAGAAGCAAGCAGAATCATGGTTCTTAAAGGGAAAGTCACAGAGCCGGGATCTGACTATAGGACCGACGTGTGACAATCTCTAAAGAGGATTTGTACACATGTATTCATTGCCTCACAACGTACATTTAATGTGAAGAAAATCTTCTACATTTAAAATATATACCTTTGCTTTTTGTCCCCATAGCTGCAATGGACATTAGACAAATAACTACACATATTTGATATCTTTCTACTCAGAGGAAACCGCTTAGGTTGTAGGGTAACGTTCTGGGTGCCTTATATCTCTTTCATGATGTATCAATTGGGCACAAAGGTACAAAAAATCTATATAATTTCAGTGTCTCATTGTCTCCTGGACTTATTTAACCATTACCACTTCTATTCAACAACTCGGTCAACAAGGCATCTAAGGCTAGTACACTGCCAATTAACTGTTTTGCTGCCAGGAGACCATGTCAAATCTGCATCCCAGGAGCGCACACTATTTTTTGCATAACGCCAGCTGCTATAGGAATATTCTTCTCTTTTTGTTCTACCCAAGTTAATTTTATACAGATTTTTTTTGACACAAATAAGCCTTTCAGTTGGAGCGATAAATTACTCATCTGGGAATTCAAGGGGAAAATATGGGTAAATAAACACAAACAAAATTGTTTTGCTACTGATGAAACACAGCAAAGTCTACTTGCAGAAAAAGTGATATAGCTGATTTCATTTCATTTTATACACTGACCTATAATCATATGCCATTCACAGCAGACAGAGACAATTGGCATATAAATAAGCACTATTCTTGTCAACATAGTCTACTTTGCAACAGATGCAACTTTTTCACCTCTAAAGGTCATATAGAAATAATGTTTCCCATCCAATGTTTAGACCCAATCTTCATAACATATTTGTGTGCACTAAGTCATTTTCAAGTAAAGTGCTCAAATAATCATTTCACAATGGACTGGAGACAGCTAGATTTAACATACAAAATGTGGTTATCTGAGTGATATATTCCCTATAAAAAAACTATGATAGAAAAGAACATATTGGACATCAATCAATACAATGTACCCTAATCAAACTCACACTTAACACAACCAGATGTTTTTTATCACTATATGAAACAAACATGGCAATATTTCAGGAATGTACAGCAACAATTCTTTCTAATGAATTATTCCTTATCAATCATTTGCTTTTAAGATAGTCCACTCCTTTCATAGAAGTGTCTTCTGGCAAATTCATTCCCTGAAAGATTACCCATGGGTCGCATAAAACATTAAAGCTGGATGCTGTAATATTTGTTAAGAGGTTGAATAAAAGGTATTCTATTACTAAAGAGACGTAAAAGAAAAAACAGGGCTTCTTAAATTAATTGGCACGTTATATGTTTGAGAAACCACAGGGAGATTAAATACTATAAATTAATATAGCGATAATATTATTATTATTATTATTATTATTATTATTATTATTATTATCATTGTAATGCTTTTATCAGTAGTAGTAATAGTAGCAGTAGTAACAGAATCTGTAGGTACAACCTCGATAGAGTTTGGTCCTAATAAATAAGAGAATGAGCTTTTATTCAAGGAAGATGAAAACAACTTGAAAAGACACTGTGAAACTATGTAAAGCAAAATTAATTATTTAAATGTATGTTTGTCAATCTCAACATATAGTATTAGTAGCAGTATTCTTTGCTTTGTTTTGTGTTTTTGAAAACTATTATTGAACTCCTTTGCAGCATGAGAATGTAATGGCACCAGTAACATCAGTCATTCAGCCACTACAGTCAGACAAGTCATGGTATTTGCCTTAGGCAGCTCCTTCTCCCAGAAACAGGTAGATACCAATACTCAGTTACTCCAAAGTTTTAAACAGTCACAGTCCAATATAGCTACAAAGAGGGACTAACAGAATCATAAGAAAAGCCAGATAGACCAGCAATAGCAGTGACAGTAGTACAGTTATAGTTGTTTTTTTATAGCCCACACAATGGGCCTCAAGGTTCAACTAACAAAAGCAGAAAACTTTTTTCAAACTGCGCATGCAGAATAATCAACGATACATCTCATTCTGCTCTCAGACTGAGAGGTATCCCCATTGTGCCTCTCCACTACAGAGGTGGAGCAGGGGAGTAGTGGGTGAGCTTGGCAAAGTAAGAGCATTTTAATGCTCCTAAGTGCTATGCTGAAGGAAAGTAGCTGCAGATATGTCTGGTCATCATCATCAGCACTGACATTGCTGTATTAAAATATAAGGAAGTAAATAAACAGTTAAAAAAAAATTCCCCTCAAAAGGCTTGTCCTAGTGAAAATCCAGGCACAAAAAGCGTGGGAGAGTTCAGGCCATGGGAAATCCCCCGCTTATATATATGACTGTACTGCCGCTAAGAGCTCATTTGTAAGCAAACTATTACAGCATCGTTTATTATGTTTGTTTGTCTTTTCGTTAAGTCCAGGATCCATGGATTTATAAATGAAGAGGATGCCATGACTGGATCTAGCTGAGCAATAAAGAAGGTGAATAAGGATGTGTAGGGGTGGTTTTTTTTTCAAACAAATGTATTCTTAAACCTATGTGGGTGCTTTATTTACATTTTTCCTTGGTGCACTAAAGGTCCCAGGAGGCCCTCTCAGTCATTGGTATGCTGGCACTTGCATGGACAAAATGTTTTTCTAAATTGTTTTTTATACAATTACCCACACACACAGCTCCAGGAGTGTGGGAAGATCCCTAGTGCTTTTTATCATAGGGCTGGTTATACTTGGGGAAGGTGGGCACAATTACCCTAGGAAATCCAGCTCTGTGCTGACCAGCCTAGGGTTGATTTGATATTATGATACAAGTTGTGGGTTTCACTGATATAGTGCCACCAGCCCTGAATGGAAAAGTCTAGTGCTGGTACTAGTAAATTCAGGGAGGCCCATTGTCCACTGATTTTCCTAGTACCTGCCTAGGCTGGCAGCATTATGGCAGGCTCAGATGTTTAGGAAGGGCATGCTGTTTTTTATGTATTCTTTTTTTTTTTTTAACACAGCAAGGTCGGTGCTGATATATATCCAGGGCCATCTTAACAACATTATGGGCTCCCGGGCAAAGCAGTGCACCAGGGCCCCTAGCTATTGATATAGATATATAGATGTATACAGATACAGATATAGATATATAGAGATAGAGATAGATAGATGTACTTGCTCAAAGACCTTTGAAGGTTTTTTCTGCAGGTTTTTTTCTTTTGCAGGATTATTTATTCTCATTAAGAGCCGTGTCTATGGGGCCCCCTTGCCTGTGGGGCCCCCGGGCAGCTGCCCATCGTGCCCAATGAAAAAGATGGCCCTGTATATATCATCATCAGCATGGATCTTGCAACAGGGGAGAACATGTTACATCTCTCTAAGCATGGAGAGGTGGAAGGTGGAGATATATCTCAGTCTGAAAGCAGACTGAGACGCATCCTGAGCTACTACGCATACGCAAGTTTTAAAAAATACGTTTTGTGCTTATGTTTCGGACTTATGTCCAACTCTACCTAGGGCCCTAAATATTCATTGAGATGTTCATTGCTGTCCCCTCTTTTAGTGGATAACAGTGAGGCATGTAGGCATTAATCCCAAACATATACCTCTAGTGAGTTATAGCTGTTACGACTAGCGTTTATGGACATAAACTTCTAGAACAGGTGAACAGAGGTCTTCACCTATAGCAGCCGTCTTTCTCGTAGAGCTAGTCAGGTATTTGGATGCCCCCCAGGTCTTAACTCTTAGAGTAGTAGAAATTTGTATGACATACCGCAGCTGGTATGTAGGAGAAGGATGTCAGCAGCAGTCAGTGGTTCATTGCAAGCAGGTAAATCAGGGACAGGCGAAAAAGTCAGGGCTGGTAGCAAGCAAGGAAATCCGAATAACTGACCCAGAGGCAATCAGAGTTCAAGCAGGGTCCAGAAACAAGCCAGGGATCACAACAGGAATCCAACAGCAAACAGAAATATTATTCACAGAACTTGGAGCAGGTCAGCTAGTGAATAACACAAATAATAAAACCCACCAATCAGACATCAGGGCATCAGCCCTGTCAATCAGCCACAAGAGGCTCTGATCATGAGGGAAGCCTATCTGCACACACACCCGGCTGTCAGATTGCTGGGACGCGGCAATGAACTTTAGGGACTGAAGGGACGTCCCGGATGTCAGGGCAACAGCCTGTGTGTGTCCCAGTAACAACAGAGAAGCTGTCACTGTGGCAGCTTGTAACAATAGCATTAGAGATTCCTGTGTCTTTCCATACCTTAGGGTCTTACACATAAAATATTTCAATTATGCTCAAATATGCTTATGTTCCTATTTTTAGAGATGTACACTGACCCTGTGTTTTAGTTTTTGATTTGGTTTTGGTTCTAACACATCTTTGTGTTTTGGTTTTGTTACAGATTTTTCCCAAAATTCCTGAAAGGTTCTGGTTTTGTTTTTGGATATGGATTTAAATAAAAAAGTCAAAATGATGTGATTTTGAGCTGTTTTTGCTCATATATTACTATTTATTTATTAACATTAATTTACAGTCATTTACAGTCTATTTTCTAATGATCCCTTCAGAACTGTCCAAATTTTCACTAATTTTGGCCAAAGTGTGCAGCAAGCTGGCTGGCAAAAAATAGTGACAGTGTAGTGGCAAAAAAACATGGCAGTTTACTATAAGATATAATTATAATTTCTGCTTTCATTTTCTTTTGATGAAATTCCATATCTCACATTATAAGTCAATGTTTCGGTCCTACATTTGGACCTTTGTCAAGACAACATAAAACAACAGAATAGACAGATATTAAAAAAACATGTAGTTACCTGACTTCTTATACAATCCCAGATAGTCTTCAGTTGCTGCGCATGATTCATCAAAAGGTGATAGCCTGCATATCAGTGCAAAATATATGAGGCAATGACTCCCTTGTATTCTCTATGGGGCACTCCAAACAATATGCATTCCACCCTGGAACACATAACCAGAAGTGCCAAACCGAAAGTGCCAAAGCCGGAAGTACCCAAATAGGTTTTCACTATAACAACCAAACACAGCGATTCCTAAGTGAGTCACTTGGACACTGCCTAGCAGGTGTGTACTCCCCACGAGTACCTAAGACATGTACTGATGAGATGCAATAATGAACCTCCACTATCAAATGTACACTCTGGCAGTAATGACGCACTTCCTGTATAACAAGCGTTTTGACTCTATTTGTTCCTGGAAATTACGTTTTGCTTCATTTTCAGATCCAATTTTGGCGCAAGGAATAGAGTCTGTTTTGTATCTACTCAGAACCCCAAGTCTCGTATCCGTCGGATTACTCAGAATTCAAACCGCTCATCTCTCCATATTATAATTGCATATTTTAATTTGAATTGCTCATATTTGCAATGCTGAAGTTCAATCTGGGTATAATTCACTCTTTCACTAAATATTTAATTATTAATGGTTCCTTCAATAAGTTATTATAATTATTTATTTGCATTATGATCACTGCAGATATTACAGGTGTATCGTATCTATTTTTAACTGTGTTCCCCAGGTTGACATATCAGACGCAAACTTCCCAGTGATCAGTTATTACTGGTCTATTGATATAGCGGATTCAATTAAAAATCAATTGCTCTCAGACATCTTATGACAGATATTATTTTGCTACTTGATTTTGTATTGCAGTAGTATTTATTTCTAACTGTGTTCACCAGGTCTGCTTATCAAAGCCACACATCCCATTGTACAGTTATTGCTGAGTTGGCAATATAGTTGACTTAAGTCAGTAGCCATTCCACTCAGACTTATTATAATAGAAACTGTTTTGCAGCTTGTTAGTATTACATTGTGTTGAAAAGTCTTTGACGTCAAGCTATGGGGTGCGTTCTGCACAGCTTTAAAGTGTATTTTATTAGCGTCAGAGCACCTTACTGTATGCAATCTTCATATCTTGCTCATCCAGGATGTTTCTTCAGTCAGATCATCAGTATGTTCACATTAACACATTTCAGGAGATAAGTGTACTAATCTTGTTTGAAAAATTGACCTGTCCACTTGTGTGATTGTGTTAGTGACCACTGTGCTGTGCTGCATGTGACAGGGGCATCATGCAAGGAGAGTATTGGAGACAAGCAGAAATAACAGACTGAGAGTTAGATAGTGGAAGGAGCAGATTCACCAATAGCACAGAGAAGAGATGTCAGGAAACTGTCAAAATTATGATGAAGGACTGTGGCATCAAAAGCATCTCCGCATGGAACACAGTTTATACTATTTGTTTTGTCATTGGGAATACAATTTTAAATCATGTCCTTTCCGGTATCTACTGAAGCAGGGGTTGGCTAGTAGACTTTAGCCTGGGGGCAAGCACATAGCACTGGCCCGTAAATTGCGGCCCATCCTTAAAGGGTGGTCCAAGGTACAATGTATATTTATCAATATAAAAAGAGGCTATTTTAGTGTTGCTTAACCCAGCGATACTTTATTATTATAAATGATAAATCTTAAATAATGAAAACAAAAAATGCAACAAAAAACAAACCTCAGTTTATATTGCATTTTATTTTATATGTTACTTCTCCCTACAGCACTTTTGTTTTTTTTACATACCTCGTTGATTAAGATGTGGTATAAATCATATTATAGCTACAGATTATATAATGTTCTATTACAGTACTGAACACAGGGGCTAATTTATCAAAATTCAAAAAGCCCTTGTGCTTTAAATACCTTCTGTTTTTGCCAGTAAAAGGGCTAGTTTTTGCATTGGACTATATACTAATAGGGTGATTTTTTGTTTTAGGGTTAACCTAAAAAAAATAATATCAGCGGTGCTACTGGTAGGAGAAGCAGAGCACTAGGTGTCAATCTGACACCCTGGCCCAGAGCTGGATTAAGGCTCTGGGGGGCCCAGGGTAATTTAGACAGGGGGGACCCCTATGATGTTACATGGTTATCATTTTAGACAAATACACAGGCAATACTGTGTGCACGACAGTTAACGTGCACGCAGCTCTGCCTTTACAAGCAGTACAGTGTGAAGCAGGACATATCTCCCAACTGTCCTTCAAATCAGACCAAATCCTGACTAAGCAAGACAGTCACCCAAATTTGGGACTGCTCCATCAGATTCAGGACAGTTAGCAGACTGTCCTCTCTCCTACCTGTTCTTGTCACTTGTGACTGCCTCTTGTCTTTAGATCAGTTGGGACAATGTATTCTATTGGATACATAATGATAATCCCTGTGTGCATTTATAAAATGAATTTAAGAAACTCGCTAATTATTTTGATACAGTTCAGGTACTATCCTGCTGACATGTAGGGCCCTTTGGTGTCCTGTACTATTTGAATGCTTTTTGATGCCATAGAGGACAGAATGTTCTCCCATACTGACAGAAAACATATTGAAAGGTGTCACAATACTGGTGCACATACAGTGAATTTACCTGCACTAACTTGTGGATAGTATACTTGGAGTGAAACAGCGATTATTTCAGTGTTTATATGGACCCCTTCCAATATCTTTCGTTCAAAAAAGCCATGGATGTGGGAAAGTATTTTCATGCCCAGGGAAATATCAGTGTAAACAAATATGTGGTTTATTTAACATAATTGTTCATCAACTGCACCACATCACTTTTATGGAAGGATTAACAATCACAGAGTATGCAATAAAACATAAAAGGAAGCAATACATTGCAATTACCAGCATCCTTTAACTAATCATGGGGGTATACAGCTAAGTAAAGGGAGTTGACCTAACTTTTATTGAACATGCCTGGTACCCACCTTTCCTTGCACATGATGGACAAATGGGGCGGAAGAGCAAAGAATCAAAGTATTTCTATCATAATTAGGGCAAGATTAACTCCTATCATCACAAAAGCAAATGTAAGACATTTAGGTAGACACACACTCAATAATACTACAATTGTTAATGCTGATATTGTGCATTATAATTATAATCATTTAAGTATCTGATATTTTAAGCTGTAGTTTTGAGCCTAGTTAAAGTATTTTTGATACATTTGCTGCTGTAGATAATGCCAAAAGAAGTCATCAATTTGTGCTGACCATACATTCTATAAAACAATTGGTTGATTTATTTATTTGCAACCAAACTAGACCTATTTTGATATGATCTTAGGATATTGATCAAGCATTATGGAAAATTTGGTAAGATGATGTTCACATGCAAAAATTAATGTTTCCTATGTCATAAATTACTAAGCCTGCATCAAGGGTAATAACATAGCAATGAGAGCTCAAACCAAATTGAATTAAACATGTTAAACCACTTTCAAGGAAGTCACTGCAAACAATTTAAATACTAGCTCATTTTGAGGCTTATGTTAAGTTGAACGCAAGTTGTGTTTCTGTCTTATAATACGTTTGTTTACCTCTATGCAAAGTATTAGATCTGAAATTAGTAGGGATGAGCGCACTCGGATTTATGAAATCCGAGCCCACCCGAACGTTGCGGATCCGAGTCGGATCCGAGACAGATCCGGGTATTGGCGCCAAATTCAAAAGTGAAACTGAGGCTCTGACTCATAATCCCGTTGTCGGATCTCGCGATACTCGGATCCTATAAATTCCCCGCTAGTCGCCGCCATCTTCACTCGGGCATTGATCAGGGTAGAGGGAGGGTGTGTTAGGTGGTCCTCTGTGCTGTTTAGTTCTGTGCTGTGCTGTGCTGTGCTGTGCTGTGCTGTGCTGTGTTCTGCAGTATCAGTCCAGTGGTGCTGTGTGCTGTGCTCTGTCCTTCTGAGGTCAGTGGTGCTGCTGGGTCCTGTGCTGTGTCCTGATCAGTCCAGTGGTGCTGTGTCCTGTGCTCTGTGCTTCTAAGGGCATAGTTATTTCCCCAATATTCCCCTGTGTTTAAAAAAATAAAAAAAAGTTTTTTTAAAAAATACCAAAAACTACTTTAATTTTTTTTAATTACCACAAAATTTGCACAACCAATCCTGCAGTATAAGCCCATTGGTACTGCAATATTACCAAGTTCACACATTCAGCAGTAAAAGTCCAGTGGTACTGCAATATTACAAAGTTTACACATTCTGCAGTATCAGTCCAGTGGTGCTGTGTCCTGTGCTCTGTCCTGCTGAGTTCCGTAGTGCTGCTGGGTCCTGTGCCGTGTCCTGTTCAGTCCAGTGGTGCTGTGTCCTGTGCTCTGTGCTTCTAAGGGCATAGTTATTTCCCCATTATTCCCAAGTTTTTAAAAAATAAAAAAAAAGTAAAAAAAAATAAAAAATTTTAAAAAAAAAAAAATATATAATAATTATAACCAAATTTGCAAAACCAATCCTTCAGTATAAGTCCATTGGTACTGCAATATTACAAAGTTCACACATTCTGCAGTATCAGTCCAGTGGTGCTGTGTCCTGTGCTCTGTCCTGCTGAGTTCCGTAGTGCTGCTGGGTCCTGTGCCGTGTCCTGTTCAGTCCAGTGGTGCTGTGTCCTGTGCTCTGTGCTTCTAAGGGCATAGTTATTTCCCCACTATTCCCAAGTTTTTTAAAAATAAAAAAAAAGTAAAAAAAAATAAAAAATTTAAAAAAAAAAAATATATAATAATTATAACCAAATTTGCAAAACCAATCCAGCAGTATAAGTCCATTGGTACTGCAATATTACCAAGTTCACACATTCTGCAGTATCTTGTGCTACATATAATGGAGACCAAAAATTTGGAGGATAAAGTAGGGAAAGATCAAGACCCACTTCCTCCTAATGCTGAAGCTGCTGCCACTAGTCATGACATAGACGATGAAATGCCATCAACGTCGTCTTCCAAGCCCGATGCCCAATCTCGTAGTACCGGGCATGTAAAATCCAAAAAGCCCAAGTTAAGAAAAAGTAGCAAAAAGAGAAACTTAAAATCATCTGAGGAGAAACGTAAAGTTGCCAATATGCCATTTACGACACGGAGTGGCAAGGAACGGCTTAGGCCCTGGCCCGTGTTCATGACTAGTGGTTCAGCTTCACCCACGGATCTTAGCCCTCCTCCTCCTCCCCCCCCCTACAAAAAATTGAAGAGAGTTATGCTGTCAGCAACAAAACAGCAAACAACTCTGCCTTCTAAAGAGAAATTATCACAAATCCACAAGGCGAGTCCAAGGATGTTGGTGGTTGTCAAGCCTGACCTTCCCATCACTGTACGGGAAGAGGTGGCTCGGGAGGAGGCTATTGATGATGTAGCTGGCGCTGTGGAGGAACTTGATGATGAGGATGGTGATGTGGTTATTGTAAATGAGGCACCAGGGGGGGAAACAGCTGATGTCCATGGGATGAAAAAGCCCATCGTCATGCCTGGTCAGAAGACCAAAAAATGCACCTCTTCGGTCTGGAGTTATTTTTATCCAAATCCAGACAACCAATGTATGGCCATATGTAGCTTATGTAAAGCTCAAATAAGCAGGGGTAAGGATCTTGCCCACCTAGGAACATCCTCCCTTATACGTCACCTGAATAACCTTCATAGTTCAGTGGTTAGTTCAGGAACTGGGGCTAGGACCCTCATCGGTACAGGGACACCTAAATCCCGTGGTCCAGTTGGATACACACCAGCAACACCCTCCTTGTCAACTTCCTCCACAATCTCCATCAGATTCAGTCCTGCAGCCCAAGTCAGCAGCCAGACTGAGTCCTCCTCAATACGGGATTCATCCGAGGAATCCTGCAGCGTTACGCCTACTACTGCCACTGCTGCTGTTGCTGCTGTTAGTCTGTCATCTTCCCAGAGGGGAAGTCGTAAGACCGCTAAGTCTTTCACAAAACAATTGACCGTCCAACAGTCGTTTGCCATGACCACAAAATACGATAGTAGTCACCCTATTGCAAAGCGTATAACTGCGGCTGTAACTGCAATGTTGGTGTTAGACGTGCGCCCGGTGTCCGCCATCAGTGGAGTGGGATTTAGAGGGTTGATGGAGGTATTGTGTCCCCGGTACCAAATCCCCTCGAGATTCCACTTCACTAGGCAGGCGATACCAAAAATGTACAGAGAAGTACGATCAAGTGTCCTCAGTGCTCTTAAAAATGCGGTTGTACCCACTGTCCACTTAACCACGGACATGTGGACAAGTGGTTCTGGGCAAACGAAGGACTATATGACTGTGACAGCCCACTGGGTAGATGCATCCCCTTCCGCAGCAACAGCAACAGCTGCATCAGTAGCAGCATCTACAAAATGGCTGCTCATGCAAAGGCAGGCAACATTGTGTATTACAGGCTTTAATAAGAGGCACAACGCTGACAACATATTAGAGAAAATGAGGGAAATTATCTCCCAGTGGCTTACCCCACTTAGACTCTTATGGGGATTTGTGGTGTCAGACAATGCCAGTAACATTGTGCGGGCATTAAATATGGGCAATTTCCAGCACGTCCCATGTTTTGCCCACACCATTAATTTGGTGGTGCAGCATTACCTCAAGAGTGACAGGGGTGTGCAGGAGATGCTTGCGGTGGCGCGCAAAATTGCTGGACACTTTCGGCATTCAGCCAGTGCCTACCGCAGACTAGAGGCACATCAAAAAAGCATGAACCTGCCCTGCCATCACCTCAAACAAGAGGTTGTGACGCGCTGGAACTCCACCCTCTATATGCTGCAGAGGATGGAGGAGCAGCAAAAGGCCATTCAGGCCTACACAGCCACCTACGACATAGGCAAAGGAGTGGGGATGCGCCTGAGTCAAGCGCAGTGGAGACTGATTTCCGTGTTGTGCAAGGTTCTGCAGCCATTTGAACTTGCCACACGAGAAGTCAGTTCCGACACTGCCAGCTTGAGTCAGGTCATTCCCCTGATCAGGCTGTTGCAGAAGCAGCTGGAGAAAGTGAGCGAGGAGCTGGTAAGCCATTGCGATTACAGCAAGCATGTAGCTCTTGTGGATGTAGCCCTTCGTACGCTTTGCCAGGATCCGAGGGTGGTCACTCTTTTAAAGTCAGAGGAATACATTCTGGCCACCGTGCTCGATCCTCGGTTTAAAGCGTATGTTGTGTCTCTGTTTCCGGCGGACACAAGTCTACAGCGGTGCAAAGACCTGCTGGTCAGGAGATTGTCCTCTGAAGAGGACCATGACATGCCAACAGCTCCACCCTCATTTTCTTCCACATCTATGGCTGCGAGGAAAAAGCTCAGTTTTCCCAAAAGAGGCACTGGCGGGGATGCTGATAACATCTGGTCCGGACTGAAGGACCTGCCAACCATTTCAGACATGTCTACTCTCGCTGCATTGGATGCTGTCACAATAGAAAAAATTGTGGATGATTACTTTGCTGACACCATCCAAGTAGACATGTCAGACAGTCCATATTGTTACTGGCAGGAAAAAAAGGCAGTTTGGAAGCCCCTGTACAAACTGGCTCTATTTTACCTGAGTTGTCCCCCCTCCAGTGTGTACTCGGAAAGAGTTTTTAGTGCAGCGGGGAACCTGGTCAGTGAGCGGCGAAGGAGGTTGCTTCCTCACAACGTTGAAAAAATGATGTTTATAAAAATGAATAATCAATTCCTCAATGAAGTACAGCACTGCCCTCCAGATACTACAGAGGGACCTGTGGTTGTGGAGTCCAGCGGGGACGAATTGATAATGTGTGATGAGGAGGAAGTACACACTGTAGGGGGAGAGGAATCAGAGGTTGAGGATGAGGACGACATCTTGCCTCAGTAGAGCCTGTTTAGTCTGTACAGGGAGAGATGAATAGCTTTTTTGGTGTGGGGGCCCAAACAAACCAATCATTTCAGCCAAAGTTGTTTGGTAGGCCCTGTCGCTGAAATGATTGGTTTGTTAAAGTGTGCATGTCCTATTTCAACAACATAAGGGTGGGTGTGAGGGCCCAAGGACAATTCCATCTTGGAACTTTTTTTTTGGCATTATATGACCAATCAACAGTCGTTTGCCATGTTCAAAAAGTAAAACCAAATTTTAAAAAATTCAAGAAATTAAACCAAAAGTAAAATGCCGTGTCATAATTTAAAACAAGAGTTTTTGACGTGCTCTAAAACTACTGTATTGTTGTTTATATTTTATAAACACTACACTTGAAAGCTTGAGTCTTTCAATAAAAAAGTAACTGTCCATTGCACGAATATTTGCAACAGGGACAATTTTAGGGTTAAGAAAGCCAACTGATAACACTTCGACGCTGTCTGTCTTTATAAACACTACACTTGGAAGTTGGAGGAGGTATTGTGGCCCCGGCACCAAATTTACTACCGGGGCCACTCCACTGTGCAGTCCATATTTAGGTGTATCAGATATTAAACAACGGTGACAGTTGATGCCCAATTTTTTAATTATATTGTGGCCTCGGTACCAAATTGTGTACCGGGGCCACCACACTACGCAGTCCAGATACTTGTTTGGTGGAATTCAGACCAGTTGAGGGTTTTATTATTATATTGTGGGGACCACTCTATCTATACCACACTACAACTCTATACCACTCTATTTCATACTTTAATTCTATTTATTACTTTAATTCTATTTCATACTTTAATTCTATTTAATACTTTAATTCTATTTCATACTTTAATTCTATTTAATACTTTAATTCTATTACTAATTACCATAAAGAGGAACAAAATAAACCAATTTTACCAAAAGTATAATATGACTTAGACTTACAAACACTACACTTGAAAGATGGTGCCTTTAAATGAAAAAGTCAGTCTTCATTGCACGACTATGTGCAACAGGGACAGTTTTTTGGTTTACAAAGTCAAGCAATAACACTTGGACCCTGTCTGTCTTTAACATACTTGATGGGATCTCAATGACGAATTGTCTGTACCATGTTTGGAGGAGGTATTGTGGCCCCGGTATCAAATTGGGTACCGGGGCCACCCCACTACGCAGTCCAGATACTTGTTTGGTGGAATTCTGACACGTGGAGGGTTTTTTAATTATATTGTGGCCTCGGTACCAAATTGTGTACCGGGGCCACCACACTACGCAGTCCAGATACTTGTTTGGTGGAATTCAGACCAGTTGAGGGTTTTATTATTATATTGTGGGGACCACTCTATCTATACCACACTACAACTCTATACCACTCTATTTCATACTTTAATTCTATTTAATACTTTAATTCTATTTCATACTTTAATTCTATTTAATACTTTAATTCTATTTCATACTTTAATTCTATTTAATACTTTAATTCTATTACTAATTACCATAAAGAGGAACAAAATAAACCAATTTTACCAAAAGTATAATATGACTAAGACTTACAAACACTACACTTGAAAGATGGTGCCTTTAAATGAAAAAGTCAGTCTTCATTGCACGACTATGTGCAACAGGGACAGTTTTTTGGTTTACAAAGTCAAGCAATAACACTTGGACCCTGTCTGTCTTTAACATACTTGATGGGATCTCAATGACGAATTGTCTGTACCATGTTTGGAGGAGGTATTGTGGCCCCGGTATCAAATTGGGTACCGGGGCCACCCCACTATGCAGTCCAGATACTTGTTTGGTGGAATTCTGACACGTGGAGGGTTTTTTAATTATATTGTGGCCTCGGTACCAAATTGTGTACCGGGGCCACCACACTACGCAGTCAAGATAGATAGATGCGTATCATAGATAAAGTACATTCAGTGGTGTGGGGCAAATTGAAAAATATTCAAAATGCACTGACATTATCAAAAACAAGAGGTTGTCACACGCTAAAACTCCAACATGTATATGATGGAGAGGATGGAGGAGCAGCCGTATGTGTAGTGTAATGCAGACCTGTTGAAGGTTTTTTATATATTTTATTGTGGTGCCCAGTGCCCACTCCTCTACGCAGTCCAGGTACATTTATTGGTGCGATTCATAAAAGTTCAGGGTTTTTAATATATATTGTGGTGACCCACTCCTCTACGCAGTCCAGGTACATTTATTGGTGCGAATCAAACAAGTTGATGGTTTTCTTATTATATATATTGTGGTGACCCACTCCTCTACGCAGTCCAGGTACATTTATTGGTGCGATTCATAAAAGTTCAGGGTTTTTAATATATATTGTGGTGACCCACTCCTCTACGCAGTCCAGGTACATTTATTGGTGCGATTCATAAAAGTTCAGGGTTTTTAATATATTGTGGTGACCCACTCCTCTACGCAGTCCAGGTACATTTATTGGTGCGATTCATAAAAGTTCAGGGTTTTTAATATATATTGTGGTGACCCACTCCTCTACGCAGTCCAGGTACATTTATTGGTGCGATTCATAAAAGTTCAGGGTTTTTAATATATATTGTGGTGACCCACTCCTCTACGCAGTCCAGGTACATTTATTGGTGCGAATCAAACAAGTTGATGGTTTTCTTATTATATATATTGTGGTGACCCACTCCTCTACGCAGTCCAGGTACATTTATTGGTGCGATTCATAAAAGTTCAGGGTTTTTAATATATATTGTGGTGACCCACTCCTCTACGCAGTCCAGGTACATTTATTGGTGCGATTCATAAAAGTTCAGGGTTTTTAATATATTGTGGTGACCCACTCCTCTACGCAGTCCAGGTACATTTATTGGTGCGATTCATAAAAAGTCAGGGTTTTTAATATATATTGTGGTGACCCACTCCTCTACGCAGTCCAGGTACATTAATTGGTGCGAATCAAACAAGTTGATGGTTTTCTTATTATATATATTGTGGTGACCCACTCCTCTACGCAGTCCAGGTACATTTATTGGTGCGATTCATAAAAGTTCAGGGTTTTTAATATATATTGTGGTGACCCACTCCTCTACGCAGTCCAGGTACATTTATTGGTGCGAATCAAACAAGTTGATGGATTTCTTATTATATATATTGTGGTGACCCACTCCTCTACGCAGTCCAGGTACATTTATTGGTGCGATTCATAAAAGTTCAGGGTTTTTAATATATATTGTGGTGACCCACTCCTCTACGCAGTCCAGGTACATTTATTGGTGCGATTCAGAAAAGTTCAGGGTTTTTAATATATATTGTGGTGACCCACTCCTCTACGCAGTCCAGGTACATTTATTGGTGCGATTCATAAAAGTTCAGGGTTTTTAATATATATTGTGGTGACCCACTCCTCTAGGCAGTCCAGGTACATTTATTGGTGCGATTCATAAAAGTTCAGGGTTTTTAATATATATTGTGGTGACCCACTCCTCTACGCAGTCCAGGTACATTTATTGGTGCGAATCAAACAAGTTGATGGTTTTCTTATTATATATATTGTGGTGACCCACTCCTCTACGCAGTCCAGGTACATTTATTGGTGCGATTCATAAAAGTTCAGGGTTTTTAATATATATTGTGGTGACCCACTCCTCTACGCAGTCCAGGTACATTTATTGGTGCGATTCATAAAAGTTCAGGGTTTTTAATATATTGTGGTGACCCACTCCTCTACGCAGTCCAGGTACATTTATTGGTGCGATTCATAAAAGTTCAGGGTTTTTAATATATATTGTGGTGACCCACTCCTCTACGCAGTCCAGGTACATTAATTGGTGCGAATCAAACAAGTTGATGGTTTTCTTATTATATATATTGTGGTGACCCACTCCTCTACGCAGTCCAGGTACATTTATTGGTGCGATTCATAAAAGTTCAGGGTTTTTAATATATATTGTGGTGACCCACTCCTCTACGCAGTCCAGGTACATTTATTGGTGCGAATCAAACAAGTTGATGGTTTTCTTATTATATATATTGTGGTGACCCACTCCTCTACGCAGTCCAGGTACATTTATTGGTGCGATTCATAAAAGTTCAGGGTTTTTAATATATATTGTGGTGACCCACTCCTCTACGCAGTCCAGGTACATTTATTGGTGCGATTCATAAAAGTTCAGGGTTTTTAATATATATTGTGGTGACCCACTCCTCTACGCAGTCCAGGTACATTTATTGGTGCGATTCATAAAAGTTCAGGGTTTTTAATATATATTGTGGTGACCCACTCCTCTACGCAGTCCAGGTACATTTATTGGTGCGATTCATAAAAGTTCAGGGTTTTTAATATATATTGTGGTGACCCACTCCTCTACGCAGTCCAGGTACATTTATTGGTGCGAATCATAAAAGTTCAGGGTTTTTAATATATATTGTGGTGACCCACTCCTCTATGCAGTCCAGAAAGATACCTTGTTGCAACGTTTTGGACTAATAACTATATTGTGAGGTGTTCAGAATACACTGTAAATTAGTGGAAATGCTTGTTATTGAATGTTATTGAGGTTAATAATAGCCTAGGAGTGAAAATAAGCCCAAAAACTTGATTTTTAAACTTTTTATGTTTTTTTCCAAAAAAATCCGAATCCAAAACCTTAAATCCGAACCGAGACCTTTCGTCAAGTGTTTTGCGAGACAAATCCGAACCCCAAAAATAACGAAAATCCGGATCCAAAACACAAAACACGAGACCTCAAAAGTCGCCGGTGCACATCCCTAGAAATTAGTAGAGTGTGTGCATGCTGAGATGTAAAAACGTGTATTATATGCCAGAAATGTAATTTGCTTTCAAAATAACATGAGCTGCTTTGCTCTCTAAGCACCTGCTTAGCTGGAAAAAAAGAAGTTTCCACACCAAGTATTGATAAGCAACATTTATGTTACGTTACACATGTTGTTAAATAAAATAAAATCACAAAAGAAGCAATTTGGAAACATTTTTTTTTATTTATGGACAATTTTGTGACTATTAAAACAGTATGTGTAACAAATGAGATATAGATTATCCTTTTTTTGAGGTAAAATGGTTGTACAAAAATAATTGAGTTATCCTGCATGTAATTGAAATCTTTACAAAACAAAAAACAAAACTGGTGAAGCAGACAGTGAGTGAAATTAATTAAGCTCATTAATAGCACATAATCCAGGAGAAATAGTTTTTTTCAATGGAGTGTTATGATAGATTTTAAGTAAGTGCTTATTAATGTGCTTAGTGAATAGGCAGTACCACTCTATGCAGTCACTTTTTCCATTGTAACCCATGCTGATTTAATACATAAAATGTATGAGAGAATTTTCAATTGATATCTTTAAACAGTCGTTGAAAGAAATTATTTATAAGCCTTAAAAAAGATCCTTTACTATTGGGATGCTTGAAATTATTTGCTTATTTGGTTAATTATAAAGTGAATCACTTTTAAATCACTTTTATCATTTTTTACAAAATTATTTTAATTCCTAAAGCAGGTGAAAAATATTAAATATATGACTAATCAAAATGTCTTAAAAAAACATATATGTTATTTTCTAAATAAATACTACATGGTAATTTGTATGGGTAAAGTGAAAATAAATTCTCCTAGACTAGGTCTACATCTCTGGTAAACACAAATGGTGGCTTCCGGTCATAGAAAGTTGTTTCATCCTGGCTGACTTAAATAAAGGATTTGATGTTTCATTTCGATGGTGTATAACAAATTCTGTCACTAGGGCACATTTAATTAATGCAGCATTATATCAAAATAAATTACAAAATTCTAATATATACATAACACTGTACACATAAATGTATATTATGATGAGTATTGAAAATGCATTTTCCTAGCTGTTTCACTGCATGTAATGATGTAGCTTATAATGCTATAGATTAATTTATTTGTAACTTAATGACAGCCACATGACCTAACAACCATATTTCTATATTTTTTTAAAATGACATTAGAGCTGTCATCGAAATACAACACAGAGATGGCATTTAACTTTGTAGGTGCACAGCATGGCTTGGGGACATGTTCAGGAAACATCAAATGGACCTGTTATGAGAAAAACAAATATTTTATTTACATAATTCCCTGAAGGTAAAATTAATATTTAATTGTGTGTTAAAAATTCCAAATGAGGATTATGCATAATCAACTTGTAAAAGGAAAATATCTATCATAATTACTGATCCAACTGTATTATGACAGGAGAATGATCAGCCAATGTCTGTGGTGGATTAGTGCATAAGCCAAAACACAAAGGAGATCAGGGACACTCTTGTCTTATTCTTTTTCTAATGGAAAAGCAACCCTTTGTTTCACATAGTCCTGACACTTGGTTTAAAATAGAGCATTCTAATGTCATTCAAGAACTCCATTCAAAATTCATAAATACTGAGCTTTTCAATATCTAGAGACATTGTCAGTGAAAGGCTTTCAGCAGAATTAATTAAAGGTTTAACACTCTTATGATGTTATAAGCCTGCAAGCTTGTTAGAGGAAACATCTTGTTTGGTCTAATGGGGAGAGTCAAAGTACATCTCATGACCAAAACTTTAGCTAATATCATACTTGCATACTTTTTATACCGCCACCCCGGATGGTCCCAGAGGTGAGGTCCAAGGGACAAGTGTGGGACTATGATGATCCCTTTCTTAGCAAGAAGATATGGGAGGGTGGCCTACTCTTCCTGGAGTCTGGGAGAACTCCCCAAAATTTGTGAGTCTCCTGGACAATCCGAGAGATTAGGCATTTATGGCTAATATTTCAATTCAATATTGATCACAGAAAGAGAATTTGGCCTGTAGATGGAGCATTGTGTGGTGTGCTCAGAAATGTATTCACCCTTCACAAAACTTTATTGAATGGAGGAACTAACTTGGGCATCATGGAAGAAATGCTCTGACTGAAGTTTTAGTTCAATGGTACACAGACAGAGGTTTCTAAATGTGAATGGATGAATAATATAACTTTGGGGGGGGGGGGTTCTACAGGCCAACCCTAAGTAAACATATCCTATCCTATATAGCTTGAAATATTTTACACATTATTTGATTTAATCCCTCACTAGGAACAGAAATACAGTACAACTACTATTAATACATTAGAAGAGAGAAGGGGGAATTATTAATTGCAATGTGATGGTTATGGTGATGACAGTACATTGACAAGCAAATTTTACTCTTCTCACTGCCCATTCTATGCTCTTCCCAGTATCACTGTCAATAACCCTGGAAGATGCTAAGTGAAGGTAAAACACTTGTTTCATGCTCCCTTATAGGGAACAAGCCTCAGACTATTCCCTGAGCTAGCACATTATCATACATGATAATAGTTGTATTAATTTTACAAGGATACATTTTTTAAAGAAATATTTAATCTCCTTTTCCAGGTGATAACAATAGAAACAAATTGCATTTGTATGTATATAAAAAGTAAAAAAAGTAGAGCTGTATAAAAATGCTCTCTAGTCACTAAAATAAATATTTTAAAAAATATAATATTTTATTACTTACTCAAATGTTTGTAAAAGTAATAATAATAATAATAATAATAATAATAATAATAATAATTATTATTATTATTATTATATTTTACAAGCACATCATATATTCCCAAAATCTTGACATTTTTATTATTCAGTATTTATAACGATTTACATAGAGCTTTAAAATTTCTGCACATACAATACATTAGAGTTGACAATCTAAAGGTGATAAAAAAAAAATCTATATGTCAAATTCAAACATATATTACCAAAGTGTAGAATATACTTAGAAAACACTAACTGTATCTAAAAATTACAGTTACTCACCAGAGTTTGCACTATGGCATGGTTAGTGGCATTCATATGAGCATTGAGTGGAAATGAACATTCTCCATCACAATAAAAGGCTGCATAACCCTCTGGAGCTATTATCCAATCCTTGAACCAAAATGCAAACAAGAGTCACATACTTTAAAACAGGAAATGTAGCAAGGGGTACACCATAATACCCTGGCCCTATGGTGACAGAATTTCAGTGGCAGTAGGCAGCACACACATGTTTGGCAGCATAAAAATATAAAACAATTAAAAAGACAAAAATAAACAAAAAATACAATTAAATACTGTTAGAATATATTATTTTTACTTTATACAGATGGGACATAAGAGAGTGAGGTTATGGAGATTTGAGACATGAGTAGGTTAAGGAGCCAAAAAGTTTAAATCCAGGCGAGCATATACCATATAAAATAAACATTCCATATGTATTTAATACTCAAGAATATTAAGTATGTTTCACAACTATGCTTATTCATAATTACTTTTGTTTCCAATAAGAATATGCAATAATGGTGATGACAATGGCATGTACAAAAGCATAATGTGCCAGACTGCGTTTTAAAGAATGCACAATGCCGAGATTAAGTTATTTATTTGAGGAACTGTAGAGCCCATTGTGGTCCTTACTGAACTTGTTTGGGCAAATATCGGAAACAACAATTTTAAAGCTTGTTTAACCTTGTCTCAAATCAAATTGACACCACATTACTGCCCTAGTTTTACAAAGTTAGAACTTATTAAGACAAGTGATGAAAATCAGCAGCATCAAGGGGCAAGATCCAGACCTTGTCTAAATTATGCCAATGCATCAGAGTATGCCACATTATCCCCATCAGTTAACATAAACCTGATATGGTACGATAGGTGTGCTCAACAACAGGTGCCAGACCACACAGCCTGTCTCAAACACAAAGACTCCATCTTGAGGTAGAAAGGTAGAATGCACTCTGCAGTTATGTCTTTTCCCAGCTTAATTAAATATCAGATGCATCTTATATCCTGTGCTACTCACATATTATATTAATCACTGTTTGCTTGGTACTGTAATCATGCTAAATGACTGGGGGGAAAAAATCCCTAGACATAAGCGTATTTGAAGCCAGTAAATGCTTGTAGAGCACTTGCAAGTTAACGTTGTGAACGCGTGAGTCATGTAAGTAGGATTTTTTTTTTACAATTTAGATTTGGGTGTTAGTATTATTTAATCATGTGGCAAATAACCCATTTGGTTTGCAAACGGTGACTTCTGGGTATGATCCTGCTGCCGTTTTTTTGGGTTAACTATCTAACATTTGCCCATCAAGTCAACATGATTTTGAAGGCTGGCATCATATTTTTGGTACTATTCAATAGGCCTGTAGTATTGTTTGTGCCAATGCTGACAAATGTTGTGTTTGTAGAGGTAAAGTTTATTTATTAAGCAGATAATGACTTCTACGTATGGTCCAATTAGTCATTTATGAGGTAGACTATGTAACACATGTACATAAAGTTAAAGCAATAGCAGGCTGTTTTTGTCATTTAAATGCAATGCAAAATGTTAGACATGTTAACATGTATGTATATGTCCTGAATCGAATTTAAGTTACAACTTAATGGCTTGTATGTTTACACCATTTATATTGTTGCTTAATTTATACTAAATGTAATTAATTTAATTTATTATAAACATGTCATGCATGTTGTTTAATTGTATCATATTCAGAAGCAGAAAATCAATAAAATATATTATGTACACAATTATTTACAAAGGAAAAACTGATTTTTATCAACAACAGCCATTTACAGAATTACTTTTAATATTTCTCCTCTACCCATAATGCACTTGCAGGCACAGAAGATCATATTCTAATACACATGGGGTCTGAATCAAAAAGGCACATATCTGCCGATTGTGATCTCATACTACACAAAATCACTGTGTGCATGCCCCGATCCGTGAACGTAGCCCTGTCCACTGCGTCGTCGAACGCAAAGGACACTTACTACAACCTATGATTTTGGGGAGTGAATGGGGGGAGTCAATGTACAGTAAGGCCATGTCAAACTCAGTGCACGCAGCACCTCCAAATCCAGCTCTGGCCATCTCAAATGTACTTGTTTTTCTGCCGTACCTCTTGCTCCAGCTACAAGACTAGTCTAAGTCCTGATCAGTATTGATGACAGTCTTGTATGCATGCTATAACATGTGTTTGCAAACACGAGAAAGTGCAAAAATTTATTTTTATGTTCAGTAGACATTAACAACATCCTAATAAATGGAAAATATAAATAGGGAAAAACATTTTTTAACTGTTTTATCATTAATGCCTATTATTAACAGGTGACCTTAAGTCATTTTCTTTTCCTGTGCATTCTTTTGCAAATTTATAATCCACATAGGTATTGGACGTATCCTGCAACAATTTATTTAGTAGAGCACAGCAGACCTGCCCTCAATTTCAACAGCACCCGTATCTTGAGATCTGTGCTTTAATGAATATGTGCATATAATACTAAACAAGGGATTCGCTCAGAAGGCGAGCCTTGATGAATCAGGCCCATGATGTCTAATATACTCTACTATAGTACTAGATATATTGTTTTCAATGTGATTTGTTGGAAGTTATTGCAATAACAATATCGTAAGGGTCATTTACAAACAGCAAAATATGCAGACCAGCAACAACTCTACATCTATGCAATTGTGCCTACATTCAGAAAGCAGTAATAACGTCACACCAAACACCCTATTACCACCTTACGGCCACCCACTTTATTCTTTTTATTTTTGTCTTAAATTAACAGTAGATTAAGGGGACATCTAATCACATTAATTGAATTATGTCTAGAAATGCAGCTTCCAGCAGAAGTGAAAGTGGAAGAAGCAGAGGGTATCCTGTTATAAGTAGGGATGGGAACGACCTCCAGGACCTAAGAGGCGACAATGAATTAAAGAAAAAGTGTGTATGATATCTCACAAAAGAGGGCACTGTCTTGTAAATGTGCCCTCTCCAACCGTTATATCATTTAAATAATAATAAATAATAAATAGTCCTGTAAAATTAAATTTTGTTTCTGCACTACAGGAGCAGTTGCACTTAGCAATGAATGCCCTTGATTAACCCATCTCCTCCCTTTGGCTTATGCACCCACAAGTACACCATCATCTTGCTGCTCAGAATCCAAAGGTTTTCCCATTAAAATAGGAGCAATTGCACATGAGTAGGTCACCATATAGAAATTACTCTTTTGCGTCCGTAAATGACCTTTGTATCTGGTTGGAGTAACATATTTTTCTCAACTATTTAAATAGTATTTTCAACACATAATAAAAACAACAACAAAATCAGACCACAGTTTTAATTTGCAGTTAAAAATGTTGTTACTAACTAATGTAGCTAAAAAGCAACTAAAAACATACTACACACATGACACCCTTACCTGCCATCCCAAGTCACGGAAGCTGACATAGAGCTCATGCTTTTTACATGCCTGCTTCTGTTCACTTGTATTGTAATCTGTAGATAAACATGACATAATTATTAAGGGGCAAAAACAATGTTTTTCAATTAATTAAATCTCTTATATTGTCATTATTTGTTTGTATGTGGAGTTTTTAGTCCCTTCTGCCACTTTATAAATATAACCTTATATTTGCGCCATTTATACCTTTGCAGTTATTATCTTTGCTCACTCAGAATTAAACACATTCTAGACACCAGTGCAGCACTCTTATCCATGTGGGTTCCCTCCCATTAAATCTTAAGCCCCATTCCATCAACTATATTACGCCACATACCTAAACATGGCATGCGCAAGTTATATTACAGGCATATGGACATATATTGGGTTTGTGGGGTTTTTAAATAGTTACGGTACGTATTTATTATAGGGCTGGGCACCACTTTCACAACAACTGCTGTTGCCTTGCTCATTGGGTGACACTTAAAGTGAAGAAGCAACCGCTGTGACATGGACAGCCCCACCACCTATCATTCCAGAGGTCTGTAGAGATGTGCCCCCTGGCTCCGGATGCTGTGCCCGGGAAGAGGGTGAAGATGTATCCGGAGGCTGCTGATGTGCCCCTGAAGAGGGCGAGGATGGTCCTGGCTGCTGTCACCATTAAGAGGGCAAAGAAAAAAGAAGGGGAAGGCTACTCACCGATCCAGCTTTCCAGCGGTGAGTATTTCTTCTTCTCCGCAGGTTTTGGCAGCGGAGGGAGGATGAGCCAATCAGGGCTCGCCTTCTCTCACTGACCAATCGGCGGCCGGATAAGTGAGTCAATCACGGCTCACCTCCGGCCGTTCAAAAGATTGGCGCCGCGGCGAGCCAATGAGCGGAGCAGAAGGCTCCTGTTAGTGCTATACCAAACCGTCTGGTTGGATAGCAGGTGTGTGCACTACGTGACAGCCTTCCAGGTACAGAAGCAAAGTATTATTCCGTCTGTGTGGCGAATATTTCATTGTGTATTGTATTTGGGCTGTGCTGTGTGTTTCTTCACAGGTGCAAGACGTCAGGCCCCCATTAAAGGTAGGCTCTTGTTACTTGCTGTTTTACTGCAATAACCTGTACTGTGGGGACAGGGTGTAGATACGAGCATACACATAGCAAGGGAAGAACACACAGTAGTTTTCCCGTCCCGTAGGTCCCTGGGGTTGCGCTGGTTTCCAGAGGTAGTGATTAAGTATCTCACTGGCAGTACAGCACAGCTTATTTGAGTTCCGGCCCGTGGTTCTATTTGGGTGTTCCAGTCCTCAGTTCCTGCAGGTTCTCTGGCGGTTCCGGACTGGGACAGGTGTTCTGCTTAAGTGGAGGCAGTTGTTTCGAGTTCCAGCAGTGACGACTGTTGACACTCCGGTGGTGTGCTGTTCCAGTGAGCCTCTTTCGTGCCCTGTGCGACCGGTCCTTAGGATTCCGTGGGTGACCCCATAGCGAGAAGACAGTCTTCTCGGTACGACCTGGGTGAGGGTTTAGGAACAGCCCTCCGGAATAGACCATGAACACCGGCTGGTGTTCCCCATAGAGTAGAGGGAGTACACTACATCCAGTTATATAGTCAAGTTGCGTTTCCGGCCATTAGTTAGTTGTTAGGGTCAGGTCGCCTGTTTTTAGTTAGTGCAGTTCTATGGGTGTACATACTAGCCTCACTGGTAGAGTAGAGGGAGGCTGTGTTTTGTCTGTCATCCACAGTTGTCGGGGAGGAGCAGGAAAACAGGGACCGGAAGTTGGAGTGCCCGGTGAGTAGAATGCTCTATTCCTTCTTTCGGTTAGGCCCTCACCGAGAGGTGAGTGGAGTACTTGAGGAGGGACTGTTCCTGGTCTCAAGTGCTTGTAGTCCCGCGCCATTGACAAGAGTAAAAACGAGGTGGCTGCAAGCGAGGTTGACGTGAGTGTCTCCGCTCATTCCCGTGGTCTCGGAAAGCCCTTTCCTGGTAGGCACGGCCTTGATTTCTGTTTCTTCCTCAGAGGGAAGTGGTTGGAGGTGACAGAGGTTCGGTCGCTGGTCTACTGGGATAGAACAGCGGCTGGGGTACATCGGAAGCGGACGGGAGGTGACCCGTCTGACGCGTTTGTAAGGTAAGTAGTTCATCTGTGTGCGTCTGTCCTGTTCCCCGCAGGCGCTACAGGTCAGTTATGACCGAGCTGCTAAGCATGGGATCTAGTTATCCACTTCTTGAGTTAGCTGAGAGACCATGGGCCCAACCAATAGCTGGTGGATTATTATTATTACTGATCCAGACTGGGGCACAAGACTTGGACAGCTCGAACCTACACAGCTCATCCTTTGTGATGGTGGCTATGCATTTAACATGTACTCTATTTAGGTACAGTGTATCTAATCATACCTAAACCCTAAAATAATTCTAACCATTATGTAAGCATTATATAAGCACACGATAATAATATATATATATATATATATATATATATATATACATATACAGCTTGCAGTGGTGTTACCTGTAATAAAATAAATACATATGTGGAATGTCACTTGATGAACACTTATTTATATCTTACCTGCAATACTGGGTATCTTTGATGCATCGTGCTGAGCTGTAGATTTGTTCTTCTCCTGCTTTTTCCTTTTTGTATTTGCAGCTCTGACGGAGCGGAGCAGTATTTCGCTTGCTTTGAAGAAAGCAACTAGAAAAGGTTGTTTTGATTGAGGCCCATGTCTCCCAACAAGACCGACTGACTTAACATTGACGCTCCTACCTATAAAACAAAGAAACTATAAATAACACTTTCAACTATCATTCTTATGCAGTTACATGTAGACAAATTGATTCAACAGATTTATGACATCTGAAAATGTTACCAATATGTTTTTGAAACCTTACTCATGTTTTCACTACACTTTGCCCTTCTTTCTACTTTACACGTTCACAGCTGGTTTGGTTAATTGTAAAATAATTTCCGTTTAGCCAGTAAAGCTGCACATACATAAACATATTTATCCTTGTAGGAATTTTGTTAAATTAAAAGTAGATTCCTCCCCATTACATCCTGACATCAAGCATGTAAGACAATTATGTGTAATGGAGCTGAAGAAGAAATTCACAGTGATTGGTTTCATATTTACTTGGCTGCTTGATCTTAAAATATACCTCCAACTTCAAGCGTTAATAGACCATATATATATATATATATATATATATATATATATATATATATATATATATATGTATATATATATATATATATATATACATGTTCAAGTGAGGTTTTCATTTTATTCTATACATTTTATATGATATATTTGTTTTTAAACAACCTTTGACTCCACTGATCATGATCAGATTTATGAAGAAAATGACTGTTTTAACAAGTTGACTATACAGTTATTGAGCTTCTATTATATGAGTGACCTTGTCTTTAAAAACACAATGAATTTCTAGCACACTGAATGCATTAGATAATCATCACAACTATTGTTCAGACTTGGTAATTGTATTAACATATTTTATTGCACCATATTTCTATTTAGATATGTCAAAGTAGGTTTATATATCAAAATGTCTGACATATTTAATATTACTCTATAAGCTGTGTACATGCTAGAGTAAAACAGATGCAGTTTTTGGAACATTGCTTATATCCATGTATTTATTTTTCAAAATGTGGGGATGTTTTTTGCATGTAGCAGAGAAGTACTAGGCAGCTTTATTTTTACACTGTGATTTAGAGATGAGCTTGGACTCTCGCTCTCTAACTCTGTCAGCACATTTTAAATTTGCCCCTGTGCAACGCAACATGGACTTGCCAAGGTGCAATATTACAGCTTCATGGTGTGTTTACTTCTAAGGCTAATTGTGCATCTAACCATCAGCTAAAAGCTGTAGTCAACCTCAGTCCTCAGTCAACTCCTATATGGTTTTATTGATGCCATAATGTAAAATTATGGACTCAGAGATAATTTGAAGAATGCATTTGAGGTTGATGTTCTGGGATTACTCTAGATATGTAAAAGTACCCTTGTAGAAACATTATGGAAAAGTATATTTCTTACTAGTTTTCCCTAGCTAATGGACATAAAATAGTATATTGCATAATATAACATTATTATAACATTATATTATATTACCAAAATAAACCTCTATTTGTACTGAAAATAACAAAATACTAAATAAAAATTGATTGGGTAAAATAAAAAAATGATAAAGGTATTTCCAGTGAAACTGACACAACACAGAAGAATGAAAATGAGTCTGATCATAGAAGTGTAAACCATTTTCGGTCTCGATGAGGTTAAAGAGGAACTGACATTTTATTGTTTGACTATAGAGTCTTGTGCATTATGTAATTAGCAAAAAAACAAAACAAAGTTCCACTCTGGCTGTAATTGGAAGAGAGCCTTTAATCCTTTATGTGCCATGCTTTCTCCCAGGCCAGCTTCCTCTAGACCACACAGCAGAATAACTCAGATTTAGCATACCAACTAACACTCCCAAATGGAAAATCAGGACAAATTAGGCTGGGCGCCCAATCGATCCAATCAACTCCCCAATCCAGCCAAACAATTATCAGGTCCGTCCACCCCAAGGGGTCAGTTTATCAAGCTGCGGGTTTGAAAAACTGGAGAAGTTGCCTATGGCAACCAATCAGATTCTAGCTATCATTTATTTAGTACATTCTATAAAATAACAGCTAGAATCTGATTGGTTGCTATAAGCAACATATCTACTTTTTCAAACCCGCAGCTTGATAAATTTACTCCCAAGTCTAATTCAGATCAGGATATACCCCTTTAGGAA